>NC_136520.1:4632288-4717288 GCF_053919585.1 Euprymna scolopes | reverse complement strand
AACAACTTTCTGTGTGAGAAATGTTTCAAAAACCTAAACGATATCAAACATGCTTCAGCGACTTCATCGCCACCAGAATGCAAGATTTTTACGTTACTAACATAAATACACTTGTTTTGCGTTGGCAAAAGTGTGTTGATTTTGTTGGTGTTTATTTCGATCAATAAATTTTTGCTTGACCCGAGATATGTTCATCTGAATTTAAAAGTTAAAAAACGCAAGAACTTTCTTGAAAAAAGAAAAAAGAATTTGAAAGGAATATTCAAATATATATATATATATATATATATATATATTTTTTTTTTTACCGTCACTGGATTATTTATCTTCCACCAGACTATCCATTCGTGTGTAATCACCTTTTTCTTTAACATATTCCCTCTGCATCACTTTTTTTGTTTTCAAGTAAGATCTTTGACTTACTTGTTGTTTCATCAAATACTTCTGCATGCAAAATCCGATCCCACATTTTGCTAATTCCTATCCTCTGATGAGAAGGAAAGTATTTCTTTGAAACTCCGCGGATTAAGGACTATCCATTTATCTAGTGTTTCCTTTTCAGATTAAATGTTTTTAACTCATTTCAAAGTGTTTTTTAACATATTTTATTAATTGTTTGCTCATATTATAAGCTCTATTTCCTATTTGGTTTTATCAAGCTTTTATATCTGGCTGAGATAATTTTATAAATATTAATTCTTTAATATTTATAATTTACTTTAATTTTACCATCTTGGATCATTTTGGTAAATTCAATTGTAATTTTCATTTCATATATATATATATATATATATATATATATATATATATATATATATATATTAACAAAACCAAGACTTCAAAAAAGGAATTGATAGCAACAAAAAGTGTATTTCATTGTAAGTTACAATTGTTTCAATACCGGTTGGACAGTATATATATATTGGTTAGACAAGTATATATATATATATATATATATATATATATATATATATATATATATATATATATATATATATATATATATATATATATATATACTAGCGAGGTGGGGGAGCATGGATTTGCCCATCTGTAAAATACGCTTAAATATGATATTTTAACCTGTCCAGATTTCGTAAATATTATTAGAGAGTTGTGATTTCAAAAGAAAGAAAAAAAAATGTATTTGAGTGCCATCAGCTAGAATCGAAACTGAAGTTAAAACTTTCATTCAAAGCTGATGACGTTACCACTGTACCAACATGACACGCATATGAACTGATTAAAAATAAACTAAGATGAATGTACAAAATGTATAACAATTTTTTTCTTATTCTGACCCATTTTCGACCCCTTAAAAACAAGTTTAATCGGCTAAAGACCCATAAAAGAATGGTTCATAAAAAAAAGACAATCATTTTAGGCTCCTAGCATCACTCTGCGACTTTTAGTTTTGAAAGAGATAAAGTTTGAAAATATGGAGACAAGCAGACAGACCGATGTATAGCTTGTTTTATATATATATATATATATATATATATATATATATATATATATATATACACACACAACATGCCTGCTGAAATAAAAAAGACCACTCGGCAAATGGAAAAGATATCCAAAACTATTGGAAAAAAAGAATAACTCTGTCGTGTTTAATCAGACGTGCTTGAATAATGACTTGCATACTCCTACGTTCTGAACTTCCTTACTCCTCCCACCCCTCTCATCATCCCTCACAGACTCCCTACCTTCCTTGAATCTCTTATGCCACTCAAAAACTGATGCTTGATTCATGTGAGATGGTCCAAAAGCAGTCTGAAGCATTCCATACGTTTCTGTGACATTTTTTCCAAGTTTAAAGCAGAATTTTATTGCATATCATTCTTCTGAAGTGTCCTTACATCCAGATTGCATTTGTGAAATTCACCAGCTGTGACAATCAGGCTTTAGTAGGTTGTATTCCAATTCCTGCTGTAGCTGTTCATTTGAACCTGAAATCATAAAAATTGGCCAGTCATCTCATAAGATGTGTATAGCAATAACATACTGAATTTTCAAGAGTTTATGACATTTTGAAATGCCTGCACAAAAATAGTCCAGAAACTTATTGAAGGTATCTAAATCTTTATTTACGGTTTTGATAGTATATGGCATCATAATTTTATTTTGTACTAGCAGGGAGACCCGACCTTGCCTGGGATTTAATGATGATCAACGAATATTTCACAGTCCTATATTTTTAT
Source organism: Euprymna scolopes (assembly GCF_053919585.1). Lineage (NCBI taxonomy): Eukaryota > Metazoa > Mollusca > Cephalopoda > Sepiida > Sepiolidae > Euprymna > Euprymna scolopes. The sequence continues at coordinate 4,715,081 of NC_136520.1, read as the reverse complement.
TGTCATCGAATTCCCTGAAATCGCCTGGGATTAAGCTTCGCATGTTATTCTACATTGCACTCTAGAGAACCTACTGTTTCTTTTATAAAATTATTTTATATAAACTTCTTTCCAGTTAACGAAAAAAAGAAAAAAACATTAAGAAATTTACGTGCGGGGGTTTGAACCTACAGACTACGTCATGCAAAAAAAAAAAAAGAAAAAAAAAAAAGAAATACACTTTCAACTTACCCACAGTAGAATTTTCACGACTCGTTATTCTATCATTGTTACTAAGCGACGACGTGGAAAAATGGCTTTACCGATGATAGATAAATTAAAATAACAGTTTCGATTATCGGTAATTATCGGGAGTATTCTCAGACAAAACTTAACTAAGATCACTCCCAGATTTATACACTAAAGTTCTGTAAATTTTAAAGAAATCTGTTCAGCACGTTTCAGAGTCTATAAGAACCTCCTCTCTCTCTCTCTCACACACACACACAGACAAATTTGCCTTCATACAATTGTAGAGATACAGATTTTAATGTGTTTATTTCAAATCGTTGAATGTCTGAGTTAAAGAAAAAGAAAAATGATTTTCAAATCGCCAAGCCCACCGCGTCGAAGCAAATGTGACAAAAAATCTGTCCTGTTCCCTTTCCGACGTTATCACAAACAAGCTTAATCCAACTGACACCAGATTGCGAAGTACGTCGAGCCGACAAAAAAGAAATTGTCCCCAATTACAGAAATGCTGGCTTTTTATATTATCAAACCCGCCTGCGTCTCAATTTGCATAAGACATGTTTTTATCTCGTGGCGGTTAGGTTTCGAGTTTAAGACTTTTTCTTTTTTCTTTTCTTAAGCGAATGACACCACGACCACCAAGATATAGAAGGCCTGTTAACTGAAAAATGCCTGCAGGCAATGTAGGTAAGATTTGTCGAACTGTTACTGTCAATACTATACGCCGGCATTTTTAAAAAAAGAGCATTAAAACATCTTAAAAAAGAAAAGAAAAACACCCAATTCGATTAATAATGAAACTGAACTTTATTCAATATAAAATATAAATACTATCGATGTAAAATTGTGTAATTTTAAAGCAATATACAATCTAATACTGTAGCCGTGATGACAACCGCGCTAGGTGTGTCAGAAACTTCGTGAAAAATATTGAATAATTCCACCTCCTGTCTTTTCAAGCTTATAACTACTCGAAGAATGTAATTCAAACCCTATTTTTTTTTTCAATGAAAGGAGCAAGGACCAAGGTTTCATTTAAAAAAAATAAAATAAAATAAAATAAAAAAAATCAACGTGATTAAAAAAAAAAAAAGGTTTTAAACTTCGGACTTTACAGGTAAATTAAAAAAAAAAACACTTGTTTTTTGTTTTAAATTTGAATATATTATTTATTGATCTTTTATCTTCAATTTGTGATATATAAAACTTTGGTGAGTAAATTATTTACTTTTTAATAGATATTTCAAAATGGGGGGGGCGTGAATTAATTCGACCCCTGTCTTTCCAAGCTTATAACTACTCGAAAAATGCAGGGACCAAGGTTTCATTACAAAAAAAAAAAAAAAAAAAAAAAAAAAAAAAAAGTGTGTGTGTTTTTTTTAAAAGGTTTTAAACTTCGAACTTTACAGGTAAATTCCTAAAAAAAAAAACACTTCTTTTCTGGTTTTAAATTAGAATATATTATTCATTGATCTTATATCTTCAATTTGTGATATATAAAACTTTGGCACATAAATTAATTATCTACTTTCTAATATATATTTCAAAATGGGAGGGAGCGTGAATTAAAAAAAACGTTTGTCTAAAATATTATATTCAGTTTATTGAAAAGAGGATAAAATTTCACATTGACCCTGAAAATATCGTAAAAATAGAATCAATAGAAAAATTTTGATAGATTTTTAAAGTTTAAAAATTGAAAAATACTGAACTCGTAAAATTCAATTAATTTCATTACTGTTTTTTTTTAAATTAAAAAAATAATATTACTATTACTTTTTATACAACTTTAATAGTTTATTTTGGAACAAAGAAAATAAACAACTCACTTTTAAAGAGAAATTACGAATTTTTTATATTTTATTTGCAGTTTCGTGTTAGGGGTGTCAAAAATTCCTACAAAAATTCTGATACATCTACACCCGCGCTAATCATGAACGCTACAATTTCCCCCACAGTATGTACGAGTTCTTATGATTTAAACAAGATGGTAGCAATTTTTCACCTGCTAACATGATTAAAGTTGTTTTTTTTTTTTTTTTTTTTTTTTTTAAATAATTATTCAAGTAATTTCGACTGCATAATTTGGAAGCTACCATTGTAACTTATTTAAATTGACAAAAAAATCAGTTGAAACCATTGTTTTTTGTTTTTTTTTGTTTATCTGAAAACTTCATTTATCAACTACAAAATTCCGTCCTAATTCTGTAGAAGCGCCCAGTTTTGTTTAAAAATATACTTTCCTTAAAACAGAAGACGGTAACGTCTATATTTTTAGTACACTAACACAACATATACTACACTTTAATCTTACACTGAAGAACTGTGATTTGTATGTATGTATGTATGTATGCCTAAAACATTCGACAGGGGCGACGGATTTTCACGAGATCGGTATCCTTTTGAAGTTGGACCCTTCAGACGACAAATAATGAAAAATTGGCTAAAAACATTAATTCATTCACCCTCAACTGGGCATTTTTCTCCAGGGAGGGATCGCTTTTTTCATCGATATTTTCTAATGCTCTATTCGAGTGTTTAGCCTTCAAAACTTCCGGTTTGGCGATGGGCGCAACTGCAAAGACGTCACATTTTTTTTTTTCACTTTCTTTTCCTCCTTCGTGGTTCGAGCCTCCCTGCCTACTACCACTTTTTTTTTTTGGCTCAGCACACACCTCCAAACACCCAGGTAACGCCGGGCACCCAGGCTAGTTTCTTTTAAAATATTGTTTATTGTAGCAATTAGTCTCTCGCTCCTTGACAAGGTTCAAAAGAGTATCGCAAATCTGATAGGCCCTGAACTGGCATCTAAGCTTCAGCCTCTGTCCCATCGACGAAACGTTGTATCCCTCTTCCTGTTCTACAAGTATTTTAATGGTGAATGCTCTGACGAACTGCAAGCACTTGTGACCCCACGACGTGAACATCCTGGACAGACCCGACAGGCTGCAAAATCCCACCCCCACACTGTAGAGATCCCTAGATGTAAAAGATCTTTCTACTCCAGTAGTTTCTTCCCCAGAACCGCTAGACTTTGGAATTCCATTCCAGGTTCCTGCTTCTCCAACTCTACTGATGTGCAGAAGTTCAAGTGCAACGTGAACCGACATCTTGCGGCCCAAATCCCAACATAGTACCCCAGTAGTTGTTGTCCCTGATAGTAGCCCCCTACACCAAAATGGTAATGTGCCTTGTTTGGGGGTGAAAATGTGTAAAAAAAAAAAAAATAAATAAATAAAAATTAATACTTTTGTTTTTAGTTTAAAAATATAGTTTTCTTAAAACGGAAGATTGTAACGTTTGAATTTTCTAATAAACTATTGCCTAAAATCCTTAATCATAAGTTAAAGGCTGTTATTTAATATTCAAGGATTATTTCTTATAGTACAATATTTATTAAACACATTTATTTTTAGTTTAAAAATATAGTTTGCTTAAAATACGGAATACGGTAACGTCTGTACCTTTTAGTATATTAACACAACAGATATTACACTTTAATCCTGCAGTAAATGGCTAGGATTTAATATTCAAGGATTATTTCGGTTAAGCTACTCAGATGAGGTCCAATGGGACCTCCAAAATTCACCACAGAATTACCCCCCCCCCATATGTAAAACGATGTAACTTCATTATAAATTAATATTGTCAATATAAGTTTCGTACAATTTAAAAGAAGAAGGGCAAAATAAACTAGTAATAATTTTTAAAAAATGTTTTCATCGAACGAAAATAATGAAATTGCGTGTTCACATAATTGGCGCTTTAAAATAACGTTCTCATGTAGTAAGCATTTCGAACGTGAAAACATACCCGTGTTTAATAAATCTAGCAAAAATCAACTAATGGTCGGATTTTCGTGAAATTTTCGATCCTTATCCATTTTAGAATGAAATTACATATAAAATGCAGTTTCCATAAAATATACGAAGGGAAATATTTGTTTTTAGTGCGTGTCCCCCCCCCCACCATATTTATTTTTTTCGAAATTCGAACAAAATATATTTAAATCTATCGAAATTTCTATTTATTATGAAACATAAGAGTTCAAATAAGTAAAAAATATTTATTTTTAAAAAAATTTAAATACACATATTGAACAAAAGTTTAACTTGAAGTTGCAATTAAAAAAATGATATAAATTTAATATTATTATGTTTTTTTTTAATGTCATTTTTTCGAATTAATATATACGATAATCAGTTGAATTGCCAAGAAAAAGAAACTTCGTAAACATTAATTAATTTTTAAAAGATTAAAACGATTAAAATTCCATTATTTCAAAATGTTCCGTTACAACATAGATTTTTAATTAATTGTGTTCAATTTTTTTTTTTAAAATATTAAGTTTTTATATAAACATGGCTCTTGTCAGCTATTTTAACGCCAGATTAAAACCGATTTGAAAATATTATTGCACAAATATTAAGCATTTTGTAGACGCCCTCCTCATATTTTGTTTGTCTCTTTTTACCGAACAAAATATGGAAGCCAGTAGGTAACCAAACGAACATTCAGTAAAACCGTATTTCATATTTAATATACAAATGTTTACAATATTAATCATTAAACTGTGTAAATCTTAAAACCTAACAAAATTATAACAAAGATTAATTATTAATTGCAGTTTGAAGAAGATAAACAAAGGTTAAAAAAAATCATTAAGTCGCTTCTGCTTTTCCATAGTTCGTATAGTTAACACAAATCAGACGTCACGGGAACATGCGCTCCGTTTTTCACATTGTTTTGGAGATACCTAGGGTCCAAAATTCCAGGGGAAAGGTGTTTTTTTTTTTTTATTTTTACATAGGCATCACCACTTATCAAGGCCAAGATGCCACTCGAGGATAAGGGTTAAAGAGTGTACAGTAGAAATTGGACAATATAGTAACCGTTAGTAATGGAGATTCAGTAAATTTGTTAACTTATATGGAACGGCTCATCAAAAACTTGTTTACGTTAGACTTGAAGACAACTATATTGTAGTCAGCTGAAAAGCAGAAAAATGGAAGACACTTCTATAGGCGTGCAGTTCTAAGAAAGAAGCTTTGCTCATGGAATCTATGCTTATGTTTAGGCACAGATAAAAAGTGGGGGAAACTAGTGATAGTGTTTTCTGCTAGACGAGTGTTTCTTGTGAAAGTTTGGTGAGGGGGGACTATAGAATGGAGCTCAGCCGAGCACCTGCCATAAAAATAACGATAAAGCAAAGACAAACTCGCAACATCTCTTCTGTAAGAAAGAGCTTGCAGGGAAGAGAAAAGGACATCCCCCACAAGGCTACGAAGTCTATTTTGAAGTCAGGATAAGGCAGGATAAGTCCTTTCTAGCAGCTCCTGCCCAGATATGGCAACAGTACTCCATCCTTGGAAATTGGACAATATAGTAACCATTAGTAATGGAGATTCAGTAAATTTGTTAACTTATATGGAACGGCTCATCAAAAACTTGTTTAGGTTAGACTTGAAGACAACCATATTGTAGTCAGTTGGACGTACCTGGCTCTTATATAGATAGAGAATTGCATCAGCAGTGAGATATCTACTGGATTGATAGAAGGATCCCACCATTTTTCCAGCGGCCTTGCCAACGGATTTAATGTATGTGTTCCATTTAAGATCATACTGTCACCAGTGTCGAGGTAGAACCTAGCCCATTTGAATAAAGTGCCGAGTTGTTAACTTCAAGCAACAGAAAAACGGAAAAGGTTGAATATACAATTAATAACTGCTACCAAAGGCAAGATAAGTTACAAGAACAACAAGAAGCAATTCAAAGAGTTAAAGAAACAAGCAGTTCAAAGAATTTTTAAGCATTTACTACTATAGACATCATTTTAGAATTAGATATTTTTTTTTAATTCAACAGTTCAAAGAAATACAATTGTTTTTATTCAATAGTTCAAATAATTAGAATTTTTGGTTCTCCTTGACCTGCTGTCTCCGAAAGGTGTATTAGAAAATGGAGAATAAATTAAAAAAAAAAATTAAAGTGGTGGGTAAATTGCTGTTGTAAAATTCTCTTATGGGTGTCAACGAGTTAAAGTAGATCTATTTGTAAGAAAATTGCATTAAAATAACTTAAACGTAATACGGAAATGAGCGATGTAAAAAAAAAAAATGCAGACATTATTAACAATTGTTAATACTTTCTGTATTTTTTAAACACAAAAAAAAATAAACAATTGGGACGCTGAAAATGTACACAGTAAAACAATACATTCTATTGTCGCGTTGATTATTTGTTTATGTACCCATGTGCAATTGGAAGTCGTAAACCGGATGTTGGGTTACAACACCCGTTACAAGGTCATCTGAGTTTTATAATTATATAGATATATATATATATCTGTAGAAATATATTTTCTTATAAAATATACTAATCCTTATTTAAGAAGCTCAATGTAATTACAGAGCAATATAGAGAATAAATGACAAAAAACTGTATTCCAAAATTCATGATGTTGACCATCTTATAATTTATTCCTTTAATTCAACTGAATCAAAGGAATAAATTATATGATGGTCAACATAATAAATTTTGGAATATAGTTTTTTGTCATTTATTCTCTCTCTCTCTCTCTCTCTCTCTCTCTCTCTCTATATATATATATATATATATATATATATATATATATATATATATATATATATATATATATATATATTACTTTTGGGCGGGGGGGTACATCTTGTTATGAAATCAATCCTGGAAATTATTGAAGCAGTTTACGATATAAAATTCATTTCATTTGTCAAAATTATTATCATCATTTCCAATGAAGGTCACTTTGGCATATAAAAATGTTACCAATTAAAAGATAAAAAAAAGCAACAAGAAAGAAAATGAGTGGATAGAAACAAACAAAAAATTTTATTCAGGAAAGAAAAAAAAAACTTAGAGCCAAAAGAAAAATTCACGAGCTGTCTGCTGCTAAGATTTTGCTCTCAACTACAAAGAAAGTCCTTTGTGTGGTAACAATTATGAAAGATAGAAAAGTTGAAAAAGCTTTTACTTACTGCCATGATATGAGATTTCAACCAATGTAGGATTTTTTTCTTTAGAAAGGTTGAAATACTTTAGCAAAGTTGAAGAGAGTTCACTCCCTTTATTCGCAATTTAAGCTTACATTTGGTAATGCCGTCCATTTTAAAACAAAAGTCAACTCGTGTAGATCAGTTGAAATATCTGCAGACTAAGATAACTTATTATCTGAAAATAATGTTCCGAGAGTGGCTTTTTTTTTTCTTTTCAAAATTTTTTTTTTTTTTAATCTGAAAGTTAAGTCTGTAATTGATTAGATTAACGTGAAAAAGAAAAAAAAGTGTAAATTGTGGAATTTAGAGGTGAGGAGTCAATTTCCTTAACGCCCGCCAAATTTTCTTGTCAACAAAACAGGCGCTTCTACACTCTCAGAACGAGACTTTGTAGTCGATAAATGGTGTTTTCAGATAAAAACAATCCTGCAAATGTGCAGTTTAGCGGCGTAAATTATTTGACAGACAAAAAGTTATGAAGACTGTTCATTTTTATAAAATATTAAGATATATTACATTTTTATAAAATATTAAGATATATTACATTTTTATAAAATATTAAGATATATTACATTTTTATAAAATATTAAGATATATTACATTAGTTCATTTTTATAAAATATTAAGATATATTACATTTTTATAAAATATTAAGATATATTACATTTTTATAAAATATTAAGATATATTACATTTTTATAAAATATAAAGATATATTACATTAGTTCATTTTTATAAAATATTAAGATATATTACATTTTTATAAAATATTAAGATATATTACATTTTTATAAAATATTAAGATATATTACATTAGTTCATTTTTATAAAATATTAAGATATATTACATTTTTATAAAATATTAAGATATATTACATTTTTATAAAATATTAAGATATATTACATTTTTATAAAATATTAAGATATATTACATTTTTATAAAATATTAAGATATATTACATTTTTATAAAATATTAAGATATATTACATTTTTATAAAATATTAAGATATATTACATTAGTTCATTTTTATAAAATATTAAGATATATTACATTTTTATAAAATATTAAGATATATTACATTTTTATAAAATATTAAGATATATTACATTAGTTCATTTTTATAAAATATTAAGATATATTACATTTTTATAAAATATTAAGATATATTACATTTTTATAAAATATTAAGATATATTACATTTTTATAAAATATTAAGATATATTACATTAGTTCATTTTTATAAAATATTAAGATATATTACATTTTTATAAAATATTAAGATATATTACATTTTTATAAAATATTAAGATACATTAAATTTTTATACAATATTAAGATATATTACATTTTTATAAAATATTAAGATATATTACATTTTTATAAAATATTAAGATATATTACATTTTTATAAAATATTAAGATATATTACATTTTTATAAAATATTAAGATATATTACATTAGTTCATTTTTATAAAATATTAAGATATATTACATTTTTATAAAATATTAAGATATATTACATTAGTTCATTTTTATAAAATATTAAGATATATTACATTTTTATAAAATATTAAGATATATTACATTTTTATAAAATATTAAGATATATTACATTTTTATAAAATATTAAGATATATTACATTAGTTCATTTTTATAAAATATTAAGATATATTACATTTTTATAAAATATTAAGATATATTACATTTTTATAAAATATTAAGATATATTACATTAGTTCATTTTTATAAAATATTAAGATATATTACATTTTTATAAAATATTAAGATATATTACATTTTTATAAAATATTAAGATATATTACATTTTTATAAAATATTAAGATATATTACATTTTTATCAAATATTAAGATATATTACATTAGTTCATTTTTATAAAATATTAAGATATATTACATTTTTATAAAATATTAAGATATATTACATTTTTATAAAATATTAAGATATATTACATTTTTATAAAATATTAAGATATATTACATTTTTATAAAATATTAAGATATATTACATTTTTATAAAATATTAAGATATATTACATTAGTTCATTTTTATAAAATATTAAGATATATTACATTTTTATAAAATATTAAGATATATTACATTTTTATAAAATATAAAGATATATTACATTTTTATAAAATATTAAGATATATTACATTTTTATAAAATATTAAGATATATTACATTTTTATAAAATATTAAGATATATTACATTAGTTCATTTTTATAAAATATTAAGATATATTACATTTTTATAAAATATTAAGATATATTACATTTTTATAAAATATAAAGATATATTACATTAGTTCATTTTTATAAAATATTAAGATATATTACATTTTTATAAAATATTAAGATATATTACATTTTTATAAAATATTAAGATATATTACATTTTTATAAAATATTAAGATATATTACATTAGTTCATTTTTATAAAATATTAAGATATATTACATTTTTATAAAATATTAAGATATATTACATTTTTATAAAATATTAAGATATATTAAATTTTTATAAAATATTAAGATATATTACATTTTTATAAAATATTAAGATATATTACATTTTTATAAAATATTAAGATATATTACATTTTTATAAAATATTAAGATATATTACATTTTTATAAAATATTAAGATATATTACATTTTTATAAAATATTAAGATATATTACATTAGTTCATTTTTATAAAATATTAAGATATATTACATTTTTATAAAATATTAAGATATATTACATTTTTATAAAATATTAAGATATATTACATTTTTATAAAATATTAAGATATATTACATTTTTATAAAATATTAAGATATATTACATTAGTTCATTTTTATAAAATATTAAGATATATTACATTTTTATAAAATATTAAGATATATTACATTTTTATAAAATATTAAGATATATTACATTAGTTCATTTTTATAAAATATTAAGATATATTACATTTTTATAAAATATTAAGATATATTACATTTTTATAAAATATTAAGATATATTACATTTTTATAAAATATTAAGATATATTACATTTTTATAAAATATTAAGATATATTACATTTTTATAAAATATTAAGATATATTACATTAGTTCATTTTTATAAAATATTAAGATATATTACATTTTTATAAAATATTAAGATATATTACATTTTTATAAAATATTAAGATATATTACATTTTTATAAAATATTAAGATATATTACATTTTTATCAAATATTAAGATATATTACATTAGTTCATTTTTATAAAATATTAAGATATATTACATTTTTATAAAATATTAAGATATATTACATTTTTATAAAATATTAAGATATATTACATTAGTTCATTTTTATAAAATATTAAGATATATTACATTTTTATAAAATATTAAGATATATTACATTTTTATAAAATATTAAGATATATTACATTAGTTCATTTTTATAAAATATTAAGATATATTACATTTTTATAAAATATTAAGATATATTACATTTTTATAAAATATTAAGATATATTACATTTTTATAAAATATTAAGATATATTACATTTTTATAAAATATTAAGATATATTACATTAGTTCATTTTTATAAAATATTAAGATATATTACATTTTTATAAAATATTAAGATATATTACATTTTTATAAAATATTAAGATATATTACATTTTTATAAAATATTAAGATATATTACATTTTTATAAAATATTAAGATATATTACATTAGTTCATTTTTATAAAATATTAAGATATATTACATTTTTATAAAATATTAAGATATATTACATTTTTATAAAATATTAAGATATATTACATTTTTATAAAATATTAAGATATATTACATTTTTATAAAATATTAAGATATATTACATTTTTATAAAATATTAAGATATATTACATTTTTATAAAATATTAAGATATATTACATTTTTATAAAATATTAAGATATATTACATTTTTATAAAATATTAAGATATATTACATTTTTATAAAATATTAAGATATATTAAATTTTTATAAAATATTAAGATATATTACATTTTTATAAAATATTAAGATATATTACATTTTTATAAAATATTAAGATATATTACATTTTTATAAAATATTAAGATATATTACATTTTTATAAAATATTAAGATATATTACATTTTTATAAAATATTAAGATATATTACATTTTTATAAAATATTAAGATATATTACATTTTTATAAAATATTAAGATATATTACATTTTTATAAAATATTAAGATATATTACATTTTTATAAAATATTAAGATATATTACATTTTTATAAAATATTAAGATATATTACATTTTTATAAAATATTAAGATATATTACATTTTTATAAAATATTAAGATATATTACATTTTTATAAAATATTAAGATATATTACATTTTTATAAAATATTAAGATATATTACATTTTTATAAAATATTAAGATATATTAAAGTTTTATAAAATATTAAGATATATTACATTTTTATAAAATATTAAGATATATTACATTTTTATAAAATATTAAGATATATTACATTTTTATAAAATATTAAGATATATTACATTAGTTCATTTTTATAAAATATTAAGATATTTTACATTTTTATAAAATATTAAGATATATTACATTTTTATAAAATATTAAGATATATTACATTAGTTCATTTTTATAAAATATTAAGATATATTACATTTTTATAAAATATAAAGATATATTACATTTTTATAAAATATTAAGATATATTACATTAGTTCATTTTTATAAAATATTAAGATATATTACATTTTTATAAAATATAAAGATATATTACATTTTTATAAAATATTAAGATATATTACATTTTTATAAAATATTAAGATATATTACATTTTTATAAAATATTAAGATATATTACATTTTTATAAAATATTAAGATATATTACATTTTTATAAAATATTAAGATATATTACATTTTTATAAAATATTAAGATATATTACATTTTTATAAAATATTAAGATATATTACATTTTTATAAAATATTAAGATATATTACATTTTTATAAAATATTAAGATATATTACATTAGTTCATTTTTATACAATATTAAGATATATTACATTTTTATAAAATATTAAGATATATTACATTTTTATAAAATATTAAGATATATTACATTTTTATAAAATATTAAGATATATTACATTTTTATAAAATATTAAGATATATTACATTTTTATAAAATATTAAGATATATTACATTTTTATAAAATATTAAGATATATTACATTTTTATAAAATATTAAGATATATTACATTAGTTCATTTTTATAAAATATTAAGATATATTACATTTTTATAAAATATTAAGATATATTACATTTTTATAAAATATTAAGATATATTACATTTTTATAAAATATTAAGATATATTACATTTTTATAAAATATTAAGATATATTACATTTTTATAAAATATTAAGATATATTACATTTTTATAAAATATTAAGATATATTACATTTTTATAAAATATTAAGATATATTACATTTTTATAAAATATTAAGATATATTACATTAGTTCATTTTTATAAAATATTAAGATATATTACATTTTTATAAAATATTAAGATATATTACATTAGTTCATTTTTATAAAATATTAAGATATATTACATTTTTATAAAATATTAAGATATATTACATTTTTATAAAATATTAAGATATATTACATTTTTATAAAATATTAAGATATATTACATTTTTATAAAATATTAAGATATATTACATTAGTTCATTTTTATAAAATATTAAGATATATTACATTTTTATAAAATATTAAGATATATTACATTTTTATAAAATATTAAGATATATTACATTAGTTCATTTTTATAAAATATTAAGATATATTACATTTTTATAAAATATTAAGATATATTACATTTTTATAAAATATTAAGATATATTACATTTTTATAAAATATTAAGATATATTACATTTTTATAAAATATTAAGATATATTACATTAGTTCATTTTTATAAAATATTAAGATATATTACATTTTTATAAAATATTAAGATATATTACATTTTTATAAAAATATTAAGATATATTACATTTTTATAAAATATTAAGATATATTACATTTTTATAAAATATTAAGATATATTACATTTTTATAAAATATTAAGATATATTACATTAGTTCATTTTTATAAAATATTAAGATATATAACATTTTTATAAAATATTAAGATATATTACATTTTTATAAAATATTAAGATATATTACATTTTTATAAAATATTAAGATATATTACATTTTTATAAAATATTAAGATATATTACATTTTTATAAAATATTAAGATATATTACATTAGTTCATTTTTATAAAATATTAAGATATATTACATTTTTATAAAATATTAAGATATATTACATTTTTATAAAATATTAAGATATATTACATTAGTTCATTTTTATAAAATATTAAGATATATTACATTTTTATAAAATATTAAGATATATTACATTTTTATAAAATATTAAGATATATTACATTTTTATAAAATATTAAGATATATTACATTAGTTCATTTTTATAAAATATTAAGATATATTACATTTTTATAAAATATTAAGATATATTACATTTTTATAAAATATTAAGATATATTACATTTTTATAAAATATTAAGATATATTACATTTTTATAAAATATTAAGATATATTACATTTTTATAAAATATTAAGATATATTACATTTTTATAAAATATTAAGATATATTACATTAGTTCATTTTATAAAATATTAAGATATATTACATTTTTATAAAATATTAAGATATATTACATTTTTATAAAATATTAAGATATATTACATTTTTATAAAATATTAAGATATATTACATTTTTATAAAATATTAAGATATATTACATTAGTTCATTTTTATAAAATATTAAGATATATTACATTTTTATAAAATATTAAGATATATTACATTTTTATAAAATATTAAGATATATTACATTAGTTCATTTTTATAAAATATTAAGATATATTATCATGTCATTTTATAAAATATTAAGATATATTACATTTTTATAAAATATTAAGATATATTACATTTTTATAAAATATTAAGATATATTACATTTTTATAAAATATTAAGATATATTACATTAGTTCATTTTTATAAAATATTAAGATATATTACATTTTTATAAAATATTAAGATATATTACATTTTTATAAAATATTAAGATATATTACATTTTTATAAAATATTAAGATATATTACATTTTTATAAAATATTAAGATATATTACATTTTTATAAAATATTAAGATATATTACATTAGTTCATTTTAATAAAATATTAAGATATATTACATTTTTATAAAATATTAAGATATATTACATTTTTATAAAATATTAAGATATATTACATTAGTTCATTTTTATAAAATATTAAGATATATTACATTTTTATAAAATATTAAGATATATTACATTTTTATAAAATATTAAGATATATTACATTTTTATAAAATATTAAGATATATTACATTAGTTCATTTTTATAAAATATTAAGATATATTACATTTTTATAAAATATTAAGATATATTACATTTTTATAAAATATTAAGATATATTACATTTTTATAAAATATTAAGATATATTAAATTTTTATAAAATATTAAGATATATTACATTTTTACAAAATATTAAGATATATTACATTTTTATAAAATATTAAGATATATTACATTTTTATAAAATATTAAGATATATTACATTTTTATAAAATATTAAGATATATTACATTTTTATAAAATATTAAGATATATTACATTTTTATAAAATATTAAGATATATTACATTTTTATAAAATATTAAGATATATTACATTTTTATAAAATATTAAGATATATTACATTTTTTATAAAATATTAAGATATATTACATTTTTATAAAATATTAAGATATATTACATTTTTATAAAATATTAAGATATATTACATTTTTATAAAATATTAAGATATATTACATTTTTATAAAATATTAAGATATATTACATTTTTATAAAATATTAAGATATATTAAATTTTTATAAAATATTAAGATATATTACATTTTTATAAAATATTAAGATATATTACATTTTTATAAAATATTAAGATATATTACATTAGTTCATTTTTATAAAATATTAAGATATATTACATTTTTATAAAATATTAAGATATATTACATTTTTATAAAATATTAAGATATATTACATTAGTTCATTTTATAAAATATTAAGATATATTACATTTTTATAAAATATTAAGATATATTACATTTTTATAAAATATTAAGATATATTACATTTTTATAAAATATTAAGATATATTACATTTTTATAAAATATTAAGATATATTACATTAGTTCATTTTTATAAAATATTAAGATATATTACATTTTTATAAAATATTAAGATATATTACATTTTTATAAAATATTAAGATATATTACATTAGTTCATTTTTATAAAATATTAAGATATATTACATTTTTATAAAATATTAAGATATATTACATTTTTATAAAATATTAAGATATATTACATTAGTTCATTTTTATAAAATATTAAGATATATTACATTTTTATAAAATATTAAGATATATTACATTTTTATAAAATATTAAGATATATTACATTAGTTCATTTTTATAAAATATTAAGATATATTACATTTTTATAAAATATTAAGATATATTACATTTTTATAAAATATTAAGATATATTACATTTTTATAAAATATTAAGATATATTACATTTTTATAAAATATTAAGATATATTACATTTTTATAAAATATTAAGATATATTACATTTTTATAAAATATTAAGATATATTACATTTTTATAAAATATTAAGATATATTACATTAGTTCATTTTTATAAAATATTAAGATATATTACATTTTTATAAAATATTAAGATATATTACATTTTTATAAAATATTAAGATATATTACATTTTTATAAAATATTAAGATATATTACATTTTTATAAAATATTAAGATATATTACATTTTTATAAAATATTAAGATATATTAAATTTTTATAAAATATTAAGATATATTACATTTTTATAAAATATTAAGATATATTACATTTTTATAAAATATTAAGATATATTACATTTTTATAAAATATTAAGATATATTACATTAGTTCATTTTATAAAATATTAAGATATATTACATTTTTATAAAATATTAAGATATATTACATTTTTATAAAATAGTAAGATATATTACATTAGTTCATTTTTATAAAATATTAAGATATATTACATTTTTATAAAATATTAAGATATATTACATTTTTATAAAATATTAAGATATATTACATTTTTATAAAATATTAAGATATATTACATTTTTATAAAATATTAAGATATATTACATTAGTTCATTTTTATAAAATATTAAGATATATTACATTTTTATAAAATATTAAGATATATTACATTTTTATAAAATATTAAGATATATTACATTAGTTCATTTTTATAAAATATTAAGATATATTACATTTTTATAAAATATTAAGATATATTACATTTTTATAAAATATTAAGATATATTACATTTTTATAAAATATTAAGATATATTACATTAGTTCATTTTTATAAAATATTAAGATATATTACATTTTTATAAAATATTAAGATATATTACATTTTTATAAAATATTAAGATATATTACATTTTTATAAAATATTAAGATATATTACATTTTTATAAAATATTAAGATATATTACATTTTTATAAAATATTAAGATATATTACATTTTTACAAAATATTAAGATATATTACATTTTTATAAAATATTAAGATATATTACATTTTTATAAAATATTAAGATATATTACATTTTTATAAAATATTAAGATATATTAAATTTTTATAAAATATTAAGATATATTACATTTTTATAAAATATTAAGATATATTACATTTTTATAAAATATTAAGATATATTACATTTTTATAAAATATTAAGATATATTACATTTTTATAAAATATTAAGATATATTACATTTTTATAAAATATTAAGATATATTACATTAGTTCATTTTTATAAAATATTAAGATATATTACATTTTTATAAAATATTAAGATATATTACATTTTTATAAAATATTAAGATATATTACATTTTTATAAAATATTAAGATATATTACATTTTTATAAAATATTAAGATATATTACATTAGTTCATTTTTATAAAATATTAAGATATATAACATTTTTATAAAATATTAAGATATATTACATTTTTATAAAATATTAAGATATATTACATTAGTTCATTTTTATAAAATATTAAGATATATTACATTTTTATAAAATATTAAGATATATTACATTTTTATAAAATATTAAGATATATTACATTAGTTCATTTTTATAAAATATTAAGATATATTACATTTTTATAAAATATTAAGATATATTACATTTTTATAAAATATTAAGATATATTACATTTTTATAAAATATTAAGATATATTACATTTTTATAAAATATTAAGATATATTACATTTTTATAAAATATTAAGATATATTACATTTTTATAAAATATTAAGATATATTACATTTTTATAAAATATTAAGATATATTAAATTTTTATAAAATATTAAGATATATTACATTTTTATAAAATATTAAGATATATTACATTTTTATAAAATATTAAGATATATTACATTTTTATAAAATATTAAGATATATTACATTTTTATAAAATATTAAGATATATTACATTTTTATAAAATATTAAGATATATTACATTTTTATAAAATATTAAGATATATTACATTTTTATAAAATATTAAGATATATTACATTTTTATAAAATATTAAGATATATTACATTTTTATAAAATATTAAGATATATTACATTTTTATAAAATATTAAGATATATTACATTTTTATAAAATATTAAGATATATTACATTTTTATAAAATATTAAGATATATTACATTTTTATAAAATATTAAGATATATTACATTTTTATAAAATATTAAGATATATTAAATTTTTATAAAATATTAAGATATATTACATTTTTATAAAATATTAAGATATATTACATTTTTATAAAATATTAAGATATATTACATTTTTATAAAATATTAAGATATATTACATTTTTATAAAATATTAAGATATATTACATTTTTATAAAATATTAAGATATATTACATTAGTTCATTTTTATAAAATATTAAGATATATTACATTTTTATAAAATATTAAGATATATTACATTTTTATAAAATATTAAGATATATTACATTTTTATAAAATATTAAGATATATTACATTTTTATAAAATATTAAGATATATTACATTAGTTCATTTTTATAAAATATTAAGATATATTACATTTTTATAAAATATTAAGATATATTACATTTTTATAAAATATTAAGATATATTACATTAGTTCATTTTTATAAAATATTAAGATATATTACATTTTTATAAAATATTAAGATATATTACATTTTTATAAAATATTAAGATATATTACATTAGTTCATTTTTATAAAATATTAAGATATATTACATTTTTATAAAATATTAAGATATATTACATTTTTATAAAATATTAAGATATATTACATTAGTTCATTTTTATAAAATATTAAGATATATTACATTTTTATAAAATATTAAGATATATTACATTTTTATAAAATATTAAGATATATTACATTTTTATAAAATATTAAGATATATTACATTTTTATAAAATATTAAGATATATTACATTTTTATAAAATATTAAGATATATTACATTTTTATAAAATATTAAGATATATTACATTTTTATAAAATATTAAGATATATTACATTAGTTCATTTTTATAAAATATTAAGATATATTACATTTTTATAAAATATTAAGATATATTACATTTTTATAAAATATTAAGATATATTACATTTTTATAAAATATTAAGATATATTACATTTTTATAAAATATTAAGATATATTACATTTTTATAAAATATTAAGATATATTACATTAGTTCATTTTTATAAAATATTAAGATATATTACATTTTTATAAAATATTAAGATATATTACATTTTTATAAAATATTAAGATATATTACATTAGTTCATTTTTATAAAATATTAAGATATATTACATTTTTATAAAATATTAAGATATATTACATTTTTATAAAATATTAAGATATATTACATTTTTATAAAATATTAAGATATATTACATTTTTATAAAATATTAAGATATATTACATTAGTTCATTTTTATAAAATATTAAGATATATTACATTTTTATAAAATATTAAGATATATTACATTTTTATAAAATATTAAGATATATTACATTAGTTCATTTTTATAAAATATTAAGATATATTACATTTTTATAAAATATTAAGATATATTACATTTTTATAAAATATTAAGATATATTACATTTTTATAAATATTAAGATATATTACATTTTTATAAAATATTAAGATATATTACATTTTTATAAAATATTAAGATATATTACATTTTTATAAAATATTAAGATATATTACATTTTTATAAAATATTAAGATATATTACATTAGTTCATTTTTATAAAATATTAAGATATATTACATTTTTATAAAATATTAAGATATATTACATTTTTATAAAATATTAAGATATATTACATTAGTTCATTTTTATAAAATATTAAGATATATTACATTTTTATAAAATATTAAGATATATTACATTTTTATAAAATATTAAGATATATTACATTTTTATAAAATATTAAGATATATTACATTTTTATAAAATATTAAGATATATTACATTTTTATAAAATATTAAGATATATTAAATTTTTATAAAATATTAAGATATATTACATTTTTATAAAATATTAAGATATATTACATTTTTATAAAATATTAAGATATATTACATTTTTATAAAATATTAAGATATATTACATTTTTATAAAATATTAAGATATATTACATTTTTATAAAATATTAAGATATATTACATTAGTTCATTTTTATAAAATATTAAGATATATTACATTTTTATAAAATATTAAGATATATTACATTTTTATAAAATATTAAGATATATTACATTTTTATAAAATATTAAGATATATTACATTAGTTCATTTTTATAAAATATTAAGATATATTACATTTTTATAAAATATTAAGATATATTACATCTTTATGAAATATTAAGATATATTACATTTTTATGAAATATTAAGATATATTACATTTTTATACAATATTAAGATATATTACATTAGTTCATTTTTAAAATATTAAGATATATTACATTTTAATAAAATATTAAGATATATTACATTTTTATAAAATATTAAGATATATTACATTTTTATAAAATATTAAGATATATTACATTTTTATAAAATATTAAGATATATTACATTTTTATAAAATATTAAGATATATTACATTTTTATAAAATATTAAGATATATTACATTAGTTCATTTTTATAAAATATTAAGATATATTACATTTTTATAAAATATTAAGATATATTACATTTTTATAAAATATTAAGATATATTACATTTTTATAAAATATTAAGATATATTACATTTTTATAAAATATTAAGATATATTACATTAGTTCATTTTTATAAAATATTAAGATATATTACATTTTTATAAAATATTAAGATATATTACATTTTTATAAAATATTAAGATATATTACATTAGTTCATTTTTATAAAATATTAAGATATATTACATTTTTATAAAATATTAAGATATATTACATTTTTATAAAATATTAAGATATATTACATTTTTATAAAATATTAAGATATATAACATTAGTTCATTTTTATAAAATATTAAGATATATTACATTTTTATAAAATATTAAGATATATTACATTTTTATAAAATATTAAGATATATTACATTTTTATAAAATATTAAGATATATTACATTTTTATAAAATATTAAGATATATTACATTTTTATAAAATATTAAGATATATTACATTTTTATGAAATATTAAGATACTAGCAAAGATACCCGTGCTTCGCACGGAGCTTTGTTGCGCACTCGGGTACCAAAATCTGTGGGCACCTTTCCAGTAAGTTGATGTTGTAAGAGCAACGATTGCATAAGGTGATTAACATTTTAACTACCTCTTGTAGTGACTGAAATTCAATCAGGAACTTCACAAAACATTTTCATCAAAAAGGAAGGTTACTTGATGTTACATAGTAAATTTTTCATTGAAGTCATTTTCAACTCTTGCTTAAATTTTATCTTGCACATTCAATACTAAAAACTTACCACAATCAGATCATGTCAGTTTTTCCTCATATCCATTTCTCGAACTTTTCACTAAAGAGCCTCAGGGTAAACTACATTTCTGCTGCTTTGATTTGGAGCCAGAATGTAGAGTTTTTCTGAACTTCCTGTCCGGCTGATGGAGACGTAGAACATACCATGACTGAAGCAGTCTGATGTCAAGTCTACGCCAATGGTGTTAAATGTCTGACCTTGACTTTTGTTTATGCTCATTGCAAAACACACCTTCACAGGAAATTGGAGTCTCCGGAATTTAAATGGAAGTACTGAGTCCGATGGAACTAAGGGGATCCTTGGCAGTAGAACGGTTTCGCCTTTGTAGGGACCACAGGAAATGGTGGCCTCAAGTACATTGGTGTGCAATCTGGTGATAACACATCTGGTTCCGTTTGTTATTTTTGGCGGTTCCAAGGATCGAAGAATCATGATTGGCGATCCAATTTTGAGATTTAAAATGTGTGGAGGCATTCCAGATATCTCCAAAGAGTTTAAAAACTCCACAGGGTAGTGAACAGCTTCATATTCATTAGTAGCTGAATCAACTGACTTGTATTGCTTTGTGTCTCCTGGAAATTCATCCATTATTGAATTGTTCAAATGATTCACATTGCTGTTTAATGGCGAAATAATAGCCCTCTCAGCAAGCCAATCCGGTGATTTTCCATTGTTTTGCAGGTCTGGGTACACTTTGTCTTTCAGTTGCTTCTGATTACCGACACATTTACCAAGCGCAGTTGGAATCTTAATTGTGTCAGGTGAAGAAGTGATAGGAAACTGACCATTACCGATTTGGAGAAGCAATTTTGAGAAGTCTGCTGCAGCTGTGTTATCAGAGATATAGGCTCTCATATTAGTAGTCAGTCTCTTCACTATAACGTGCCTCCAGAGATAGGATTGTTTCAAACTTGCATTGACAATGTTAGCCCTTGTGCCATTTTTAACCACTGGGAGGATTTGACGGAAATCACCGCAAAATAAGGTTGGAATGCCACCCATGGGATTCTTGTTTCCTGTGATGTCTTGCAGTGTTCGGTCAATTGCTTCATAAGCACTCTTGTGCGTCATTGGGGCTTCGTCTACAATGATTGCAGAGGTGTCTCTAATTACATTTGCCAAGGCTGAGTTACCAGTAATTTTGCAAACTGGCTGATCCATTCGATGAGTATCCAAGGGTACTTTAAAAGTGCTGTGAAGAGTGCGGCCACCTTGTAGTAGAGTAGCAGCAATGCCACTGAATGCTGTTGCAAGCACAATCTTTCTCATGGATCTAATCTTTGCAAGGATCAAATTGATTACAAAAGTCTTGCCCGTACCACCTGGAGCATCAAGAAACATCATGTTTTTGTTCATTTCACCTTGTGCTTCCAACATTGCCATGAATGAATTGTAAACTTCTCTTTGAGAATCGGTCAGTTTTTCTTGCATATTTTCTGCTTGTAGGGAAGTTCTTCAAGATTATAAGTAACTTCACGTTGATACTCTCTCGCGAGTCTTTCATCTCTCCCTTGCATTGGTGCAGGTAATCCATAGCTTGCCAATGGTTGACCGCACATAAGGAGAACTTTTTCTTCAATTAGACAAAGAGTTTTATTGTAGATGTCCTCATTAAAATCTGTTTCTGGATTGTTAACTTCTTGCCTGTATCTGTGAAGAATGTCTTCAGATATTACATCACGAAAAGCCATCCAGATCTCAAGAGGATTTCTTGGCTCACAGGCTGTTAAAATTATCACAAATAGGCTTCGCAAATTTGAAGGTGATTGAGTGGCACTTGCCTCTCCTACTGCTTGATGCAAGTGATGGTCATTTTCTAGAAGGCCTCGAGCAAGGCACGCTGCTCTGTATGTTTCAAACACCTGACCATTGTATGCTCGCAAATTTTGAAATGAAGTTGGACCAGCAACCTCATTGAGCAACAGGCGTAAGAAATAACACTCCCCTGCTTTTGGACTAATCGTGTAGATTCTCCCAATGCATGGTGCCTTCCATACATCATCATTTTCAGTACCTTCAACTTGTACCCCACGCATTCTTCTCATCCATTTCTTTGTCGATTTGTTCCAAGTGTAAAACTCAGGGACTTCTACGTATTTGAGACCCCTTGCAAAGTCATCCTCATGGCAGAGTTGAAAAAATGCTGTCAAAGTTGTGGCAGGCGGTGGACCTTGGGCTCGTTCCAGAGCAGTATCAGCTGAGAACATGACACGCTGCCCATTTTCAAGATGAACAGAAAGTTGTACAATTGGGGGGAAATGTTCATGGATGGGATGTTCCAATATCCTCCAGGCTGCCTCTGAACTGCCGACATACCTTGCATTCTGGAACTGCTGGATCTCATCCACAATGTGACTTTGTACTTGGCCTTGTTGGTTAGCTGCTCCATCAGTTCTTTGTAGTTCAAACACTGCTTGATCACATCCTTTATTCACGTATTTGAGGACATATTTGATGCTTTGGATCGAGCTGCAAATTTCTACGTTAATGTGAGCGTTGAACTGCTGAAGGAGGACCTTGTTGTACGGAACAATCCACTGGTTTGTTATTTCTTGATTAACATACCGACCATTTCTCTTCATCCTTATTGTACCAGTCTGGCCTCCATCTTCTGGTTTTCTTCGCCTGTACTTGGGGTAAGAGTCTTGGCCTTGCTTGGTACACTGAAGAAATTCTTTTGGGTATTTTTTGGAACATTTGTTGTCAATCATACATGGACAATTTGGATTAAATGGTCCACAAGGTCCATGCACCATATGTGCCATCACTTTAGCATGAAGATCAGGATCTTCCTCTTTGTCAGGGATCTCTGCAGATATGCAGAGATCCATTTTTTCTGGTAGAAGTTTGTCCTCTGGGGCCTGCCAGGTGAAGATGTGTGCATGCGGCAGTCCTCTTTTTTGATATTCAATACTGTACAGGAAAGCCCTCAACCTGCCAAATCCTCCCTTTTTAATAAATTCAAGTAACTTTTTTAGCTTCTTCCTGAAAACCCTGGCAACAATATCTGGACGATCCTGAGGGTCTTGCCCTTGAAGACAATTTTCTGTAATTTCTGTCCACTTTGGATTTGTTGTGAACATGATGAAGAGGTCGGCTCGGCCCATTCGCCGAACATATGCCATGGCATCACTTTGACGCTCAAACATGTATCGAGGGCCTCCTGTATAAGTTGCCGGAAGTACAACTCGTTAACCAAACTGTTCTGGATTCCCATCCTCCCTAAGAATTGAATCTCTCAAGTTGCTATAATTGTCAGCTCTCAGGGTCTGTTGCTCACGCCTCAGGAACTGTAAACGTTCTGTTTCAATCTTGCAGTATACATCCACCAGCCATTGTTGAAATAGCCTTCGGTACCAGAGAAAATAGTTTCCAGGCCGAGTCATTAAATGGTACGAATAAAATTGCTGTTGGGTAACTTTTCGCCCATTGGATGCCTTCATGTAGATGTTGTAAGATGGAGAACCATAGGGGTACATTAACGGGTACATTAAAGTATCGTAGAGGGGATGTAGTTCGGAGATCCATTTTAATGTATCATTTCTAAAACGCAAGACTATATCCCGGTTAGCTGTTGGTTCATTCTCCATTAATATTCCAATCTCATACGTTGTTGTTGGAGCATTGAATCGCCGTGGATGCTCTTCTTGCGGCCTTCAGTCTTCCCTTATGACAACTTTATGTTCTACCAAGTGTTCTTCTTCAATCCTCTCCTTTGTTGTTTTCAGCTGACAAATAAAGCTGTTGTTCTCATGTAAAAATTCAGTCAGACTTTGGAGAATGTCTCTATTGAGTCTACTGTCACGTCCCCGATTATGTAGTTCCTCTTCCAGACTATCCAAGAAGTAGACTTGAATAAACTTTGCTGTTTCATCTTCAGGTGGTAAAAGACTCCCAATCTGGTGGCAAACCTGGCCTCGAATTCTAAAAGAAGGATTCCACCCATGTACTGCCGCAATTTTGTGACCAAATGATGTCATTGCAAAACAATTGTTATAACTGCGTAGATTTTGCAGAAAATCTTTAGAGATGGGACCATTGCCGGAGAGCAAATCTTGAAGCAACTGAGGCAGTGGTGGAAAGCTATCAAGCACAACTTTGCCAGAAGAACAACAACAACCAGGGGTTTCTCCTTTAAATTTTACAGCTGAGCAATGTTGACATACTTTGTCCATTTTTCCTATATCAGCTGTAGTGAGAGAGTCATTTTTGTTGTAGAGCAATCCTTTTCTATTGCAGTGTTCTATTTCATGGTGTCTCAAAGCAGTCATTCGTTGTCTAGCTGCCTCGTTTTCTGTCAATTGCTGGGGCAAAGTCATACTCTCTCTCCATGCAGCCTCTCGTTGTTGCCCTTGGTATAGGCGAAAGCTTCGTTGGGTTTCCGATTCATTCTGATGTCGTTGAGCCACTCTCAACTGACCTTGTGTACGTCTACTTACCTCATATAATTCATTCGATCGTAATATTGCTTCTCTTTCCAGTGCATATCTTTGCCTTTCTTGAATTTCATCTTGTGATGAATTTAACCGCCTTACAGCATGTCTAGTTCTGTCAGCTTCACGTTGGGTTTCTCTTTCCAAATCTGACAGTCTTGCTCTCCTTTCTCTTTGACGTATCCTATTAAGTTCTAGACGTCTTTCTCTATCTGAATTGTTTTCATTGGAGCGAATTGCAGCAACTCTTAGTCTATTAGCTTCCAATCTTTCCATTCTTTCTTCCTCACTTTCGTTTCTACTTCGTTTGGGTGGCATAATTTCGGTTTTAAACGGAATTGTTTAACGATATTAATGATTGTAAATTAATTAAGCGTAAAGGAAATGTATACTAACTGAAATGGACGAACTATAAATAATATTTCTGAATAGTACAATTATAAACAATTATGCCTCCCCACGGGACAGAGTTAGACACCAGGGTCGTTTTTTAACGTGGAGAAAAGGTACAAAAATAAAAATTGTCTCAGTCGTGAAGGATTTCTCCTCCACCGAAAGAGAACAAGAAAATGAATTGCAGCATCTGAAGAACAGATACTACACTTTGATCTTGACCAAAAGGAATGAATAAAAGCGACCTACGTGTGACTCATTACTTCCGGGTGTAAACGTCACAGTCTAAAAGTAATAATTAAAAAAAAAAGTAAATGTAAAATAAATGTAATACCAACTTAGGTTAACTAAGTAAACAGTACAATTAAAACAGTTCTATTAAAACAAATAATTACTAAGATCTAGGTAATTGTTAGTCTCATTGTTATGGTTTTAAAGAAAAAAATGTGTAAAAAAAAGTTCTGCTTTTGTGAGTACGTGTATTTCTTTTAAATTACATAACCTTTTTATTTTATTATTTATATCTCTTTTAAATTTATATATTTTGTTAGTAAACTGGAAGAAATTCAGTTGAATAAAACCTTGTTCGTGTTCTTTACGTTAAACTCATATTTTTATAAAAGGTTCATCCGGTTTAAAGAAAGCACTAAGTTTAAATAAGACTGGAAATAACTAATTCAATATATAAATAGAAAAATGAAATAAATATAAGCTTTAAGTCTTAAGATAGTAATAATCAAAATGTAATAAATTATTTGTAGTTCAAATCTATGATAAACAGGCTTTCGAAATAGGCTCGACCAGAAAGATTAAATTGGAACGAAATTATAATCTCCGTGCCATTTTCAAAACAACCCCACAAAAGTAACGGTATCCTGCAGTTGGTTAAAATGACAACGTTGGTTGTAAGAAAAATGTAAAAGAAAATGCGCTTATCTGTTTATTTTGACCTGTTTTATTTAATTAAAAAAAAATTGGCTATAACTGGAAGAGAGCGTTATGTTTTGGGGATTGTTTAAAAAATAGAATGGAAATAAAGTTAGTTCCGTTTTAATTGTCTTTAATTGCGGCAAGCGCTAACAAAATCGAAAAATCACTGTTTACATTCGAAATGTTAACTTTTATAGGTTTACAGGTTTGCTGACAAGGCTGGGGGTGTTTAATACAATTATTTTACTAAATTGATTTTTTTCATTTAAAAATAAAATTATTTCTTTTTTAATAAAGTTTTATTTTAAAATATTTGTTTTTGTTTATTTATATAAAATTACGATAGTTGAATTGTATTCTTTCAATTATATTGGCAAGTAAAATATAAAAGATTAAAACGGAACGAAATTGAAATTTCCATTACATTTTCAATACAATCCCAAAACATAAAGCTTTGCTCGCCAAAGTGAAATAAATCGAATATAAAATTAAATGAAAATATATTAAATAATTAAATGTTAAATAGATTTTGTAAATAGTACAGTTGAAATGATTAGAATATTTCCAATACGTAATAAGGTCGAGGTAATTAGTTAAAGAGATTTAATATAATGTGATATGCAAATGAGCATAAGTCATTCGATATGGGGGTGGTTTGTAGACTAGTATATAAAGAAATTAGGCATAGATTCTTATGTCTCCTATAACAGAAACATCCTAAAATGGGCTCTAATGTTTCTCTATCAGGAGAGATCTACCCTCTTACCTCCTTTATATTTCGTTGATGATGGAGAGCTGTACACACAGACAGAAACACACAAACCCTATTACTTTATAAAAATATAGATATTACATTAGTTCATTTTTATAAAATATTAAGATATATTACATTTTTATAAAATATTAAGATATATTACATTTTTATAAAATATTAAGATATATTACATTAGTTCATTTTTATAAAATATTAATATATATTACATTTTTATAAAATATTAAGATATATTACATTTTTATAAAATATTAAGATATATTACATTTTTATAAAATATTAAGATATATTACATTTTTATGAAATATTAAGATATATTACATTAGTTCTTTTTTATAAAATATTAAGATATATTACATTTTTATAAAATATTAAGATATATTACATTTTTATAAAATATTAAGATATATTACATTAGTTCATTTTTATAAAATATTAAGATATATTACATTTTTATAAAATATTAAGATATATTACATTTTTATAAAATATTAAGATATATTACAATTTTATAAAATATTAAGATATATTACATTTTTATAAAATATTAAGATATATTACATTTTTATAAAATATTAAGATATATTACATTTGTTGTAACAAGGAATTTATTTCCTCATTTTCCTGAAGGAATAACCTGAAAAAAAAAATACACATAGTTCTTCATATAATAACGTTCTCTGATGGAGGCAAGGAATCAGGCAAAAAACTTTCCAACTTCCTTCATTGAGTCTCGTCAGGATAAAAATACTCTTTTCATTTGACTTAGAAAACTGCAACTTGTGACGTATCCATTTTCTTCAGGCCTTAGAAGAAAATATAGTAGAACTGCAGGATACGCTATTAAAAATTAGTAACAAAATACTGTACAGTATATAATACACATGTATATAATCAAATAACACTATAAATAACACCGTAAGGCGGGGCAAATACCGTAACCAGAGACTGGAAAAAACATTGTATTCTCCAAATCGTAACTTGAAAAAAATGTATCCTAGGGCCACCGTATCCCAGGGTTCTAATGTAATGTTATAATGATAGACACTTCCATTACAGATTCAATCTTTCCTAGTGAGAATATTTCCCACATGTTTCTTTCCTAGTCAGTCAGTTAGTCAGTCAGTCAGTCAGAAAGAGAGAGTTGAGAGTAAGTCAGTAGTCAGCTGATCCTTTGGAAGCGAAAGGAAAGAACATTAAACTATGTAGATCCCAAATTTGAATTCCTGACGTCATCATTCAACCGGTCTAATGAGTAAAGAATCATCTTTGTGTTTTTGTAAAACTGTTGTCATGTTAATGTGTTAATCATCTTATTATGAACATTTTGTAACCTTAACAAGATTATGTATCTCCCCTGGAAGAATGTGAGAAATTACTCTATTGTTAAATTCTATTAGAATAGTTATACATTGTTTATATCGGAAAAAAGCGTTGATTGTTCATTCATTTAGGTATCTAAATATTAAATACGTCAGTAAAAGAATGAACAACGCAAATTAAAAATATATTGTTTAAAAATAGGTTAGTTTAGATTTGAGGATTCTTTTGTTGTCAAAAGTGTGTTTTGGACAAACATATGCATAGCCACGTGAAATTAGTCACGTTTGAAAAACACACTTCTGACGTCATAGACAAAGGACATTTCTCCATATTATGGGTTCGAATTTTAGTCAGTCAGCCAGAGAGAGTTGATCAGCCAAGAGTTGACATAGTCAGAGGAGAATCCCTCATTTAACCATGTAGATCCAGTTGAATTCCTGACGTTCATCGACTGGCCGATCAGATGAATAAAGCAATCATCCTTATGTTTTGTACATGTTGTCTTGTGTCGTCATTCAGTTACAACAGAAAAGGTAATGTTTTTTTTTAATTTTTTTTTTTTATTACATTTTCACCCCAAACAAGGCACATTGCCACTTTGGTGTAGGGGGCTACTATCAGGGGAAACATCTACTGGGGTACTATGTAGGGATTAGGGCAGCGAGATGTTGGTTCACGTTGCACTTGAACTTATGCATGTCAGTACAGTTGGGGAAGCAGTGACCCGGAATGGAATTCCAAAGTCAAGCAGTTCTGGGGAAGAAACTACTGGAGTAGAAGGATCTTTTACATCTAGGGATCTCTACAGTGTGGGGGTGGGATTTTGCAGCTTGTCGGGTCTGTCGAGGGTGTTCACGTCGTGGGGGCACAAGTGCTTGCAGTTCTTCAGAGCATTCACCATTATAATACTTGTAGAACAGGCAGAGGGATGCAACGTTTCGACGATGGGACAGAGGCTGGAGTTTTGATGCCAGTTTAGGGCCTATCAGATTTGCGACTCTCTTTTGAACCCTGTCAAGGAGTGAGAGACTAGTAGCCGATGCACCGGCCCAAATATGACAGCAATACTCCATACATGGGCGAATAGTGGCCTTATAGAGGTACAGGATACTTTCGGGTGTTAAAAGTTTTCTAGCACGGTAGAGAGAGCCCACCTTCCTTGCAGCGGCCCTGGCAATGCCCTCGATGTAACTGTTCCAACTCATGTTTCCAGTGAACGTTAGGCCAAGGAGCTTGAGAGACGTACTCTCAGATAAAGAGTCGTTGGCCATTGCTATAGGTGGTAGAGAAGGTTTCTTGTAATTATTGAATGAAACCAGTTTTGTCTTGGTGGCATTGAACGTGACCAACCATTTTTGTCCCCATTCCACTACTGATTGAAGGTCATCCTCTAGTGTTTCTGCCATTACTTTAGATATATGTTCGTTTGTTATTATCATTATCTATAATAAACATTATGTAACCCTTCAAGGATTATGCATCTCCCATCCTCTGTGTTAGGAACTTGTATACATTTCCAGTCAGTATCAATACATGGTACATGAAAAGGGCTGTCCCCTTTTCAGGCAAGTAAAAAAAAAAAGAGAGAATTGGTTAAATGAAAATGATATCAGATTAAATGAGGATTGAACCCTGTAGATAAGTTTTAAAGAAGAATAGGTTTTAAATGGAATGTCCAGTTAAATTGTTAATTCTTTTAAAATATTTTATAAATAAAATTTGGCTGGAAAATCTATTCACATTCTTAGAAAGAATGTATAATAAAAATATCGGTTAGAGAATTAACAAGTAGGTTAAATTCCTTTGTAAAACAAAGAAAATAGGAAATTTCCTGGTCGTCAGAAATGGTTTCAAAACGTGCAAATCACACATGTTTCAAACATGTGAGTAACAATGCATACTTAAACACGGACGCATGTCATGCCATGTGTCTAATATGCACGTGTTGGTCATGCAATATCGTCAGTCAAAAAAAGTCAGTGGGGGACTCAGTCAGTCAGGGGAGAAGAGAAGAGTCAGAGACAGAGCTGATAGAACCTTGGAAGCGGAGGTAAGACTTGAATTCCTTGATGCAAAGCCATTGACCGATCATATCATATGGTATAATAAACAAACAACTTCATCTTTTTGTATCTGCATCTTCGAGTTATGTTTTCAACAGAAAACGTATTGTCCATTTATATTATAAGAATTTGTGAAAATCATAATCTCAAAAATAGGTAAGAAATATATATGTCAATGTTTATAGAAACTCTTCCATTCACAGAACTGTCAAACGTAAATGCCAAACGCACTATCTCTCGGTCTATCTATCAATATATCATAAATCTCCTCTCATTGAATTACATGCTCGGCTCTCCTGTATTAGCCTGTACCCTGTCTCTTTACTTTGACTATCTCTATCTTATAATATGTCTCTCTCTTGATATATACGCGATATATCTGCACACAACATGAACCTCTAAAACTCTCTTACCAATACGAACAATCAACAACAAAGATATATAATACATAACCTCTTCTAAAGAAACAACACCCCTATGCAACAGTAGTTCTCCGACATATTTGACTGTCTAAGTCCTCAACAGATTTCTTGGATTTACTTGAAGTAGATTTCTTTCAGCAAGATGCAAATTTGTCAGGTAACTTGGACGAGTTCACTTCAACATTTTAATGTCTTGTTAGATGGAGAGAAGATTGCATGTCAACACATTTTTTCAGTGTCAAGCTTCAACTGTCAGCCTCAGCCTGAGTTTTATCAACGACACAAGAATGTGCAGTTCAACAAATCGTCACATGACCAACATCAGCAGCAGTGAATCACACTCAAGAGAAAGAAAGAAGGGGGGGGGGAAAAGAAGGTAATGAAATATATCCCCCTCCCCAAATTTATACTCATTATATATTTTTTTTTGGAGGGGGAGAAATTTGGCTTAGCGAAATAAAGGACCATTTGAATAAATTCACAATGATTTAAGTTTAAAATGTTGTGTCATTATTTAAAAAAAATAATTTCATTTTTATTTGCGCTTATGTTTATTTCTTCAGTTTTGAATAATTTCACAATTTTGAATGAATTTGTGCGTACTTTAAAAAAGTACTATTTCATCAGTTGCACTATTTTATTATTTTACAAGCAGTTCCGCCCGGCTTTGCTCAGGCCTTATGTACTGTTCATAACTTTATGTGCATATGTATATATTAAAAAGTGTGAAGATGTACGGCAATGCCTTTCTATATAATAGGCTTTCTTAACTACTATAGAGAAAAGTTGGTAGAGACCGCAGATGTAAAAATTTTTAAACTTTGACCCCAATTTTAACCTCTTAATATTTGTTTTGGGTTCAAATTAAATTAAAATGTTTGACCAAAGTCCAAGCAACCTACATCTAAAATTTCAAGTGTTTCGATCCAAAATTGGTGGAAGAATTTGGTAGAATCTACAAAGGTCAACTCTTTCAACTTTGACTTCTTAGCAGCCAAATTTTCTCCCAAAAACTGATTTAAAAACTTGCTGCATGTTTGAGTACCCCTTATGTAAAATTTTAAATGTTTAGACAAAAAATTGGCTGAATAGTTTGCTAGAAACTGCAAAGGAAAACTCTTTTGAACTTTGACCCTTTGGAAGCTAAACTTTCAGCAAAAAAAAAAAAATAAATGATTAAAAAGCTTGCTCTATGTCTGAATACATTTTATGTAAAATTTCAAATGTTTAGACCAAAATTGGCTGAGTATTTTGGTAGAGATCGCAGAGGTAAATTTTTTAAACTTTGACACGAATTATGACCTCTTAATATTTATTGTTTTGGACTTGAATCAAATTATACAGTTAGATTCATGTCCAAACATACAAAATTTCAAGTGTTTAGACCCAAAATTGATGGAGGAGTTTGGTAGAGGTCAACGGTCAAATCGTTGAACTTTGACCCCCTTAATAGCAATATTTCTGGCGGAAACCCGATTAAAAAATTTTTTCCCATATCTCAATATCCCGTATGTTAAATTTCGAGTCTGTAGACCAAAAATTGACAGAGTTATTTGGTAGGGAAATGTACACAAACAGACAAACATTTTCACTTTTATATATAGATGTACTATTTTAGATAAATGAAATAAAGAGTATTAAAAACTACTTGAACGCACTAAAAAAATAATGAGCCATGTAGATCGAAAAGTAACTTTTATTTATTTTGTTTACAAAAACATTTTTTGGACACTTTTTTTGTTTGTTGGCTTCTCTGCAACATATACTAAATAATTTTATGAGTGAATAAATCCGTGCGAGTTTAACAGAAACAATTCAATTCAAATGATAATTAATAATATTCAAATAATAAAACAATTCAATTCAAATAATAAAACAATTCAATTCAAATAATAAAACAATTCAATTCAAATAATAATTAATAATATTCAAATAATAAAACAATTCAATTCAAATAATAATTAATAATATTCAAATAATAAAACAATTCAATTCAAATAATAATTAATAATATTTACATAATAAAACAATTCAATTCAAATAATAATGATAAAAAACAAATAATAAAACAATTCAATTCAAATAATAATTAAAAATATTCAAACAATAAAACAATTCAATTCAAATAATAAAACAATTCAATTCAAATAATAATTAATAATATTCAAATAATAAAACAATTCCATTCAAAAAATAATTAATAATATTACAAATAATAAAACAATTCAATTCAAATAATAATTAATAATATTCAAATAATAAAACAATTCAATTCAAATAATAATTAATAATATTCAAATAATAAAACAATTCAATTCAAATAATAATTAATAATTTCAAATAATTAAACAATTCAATTCAAATAATAATTAATAATATTCAAATAATAAAACAATTCAATTCAAATAATAAAACAATTCAATTCAAATAACAATTAATAATATTCAAATAATAAAACAATTCAATTCAAATAATAATTAATAATATTCAAATAATAAAACAATTCAATTCAAATAATAATTAATAATATTCAAATAATAAAACAATTCAATTCAAATAATAATTAATAATATTCAAATAATAAAACAATTCAATTAAAATAATAAAACAATTCAATTCAAATAATAATTAATAATATTTAAATAATAAGACAATTCAATTCAAATAATAATTAATAATATTCAAATAATAAAACAATTCAATTCAAATAATAATTAATAATATTCAAATAATAAAACAATTCAATTCAAATAATAAAACAATTCAATTCAAATAATAATTAATAATATTCAAATAATAAAACAATTCAATTCAAATAATAATTAATAATATTCAAATAATAAAACAATTCAATTCAAATAATAATTAATAATATTCAAATAATAAAACAATTCAATTTAAATAATAGTTAATAATATTAAAATAATAAAACAATTCAATTCAAATAATAAAACAATTCAATTAAAAAAATAAAACAATTCAATTCAAATAATAGTTAATAATATTCAAATAATAAAACAATTCAATTCAAATAATAAAACAATTCAATTCAAATAATAATTAATAATATTCAAACAATAAACAATTCAATTCAAATAATAATTAATAATATTCAAATAATAAAACAATTCAATTCAAATAATAGTTAATAATATTCAAATAATAAAACAATTCAATTCAAATAATAAAACAATTAAATTCAAATAATAAAACAATTCAATTCAAATAATAAAACAATTAAATTCAAATAATAAAACAATTCAATTCAAATAATAATTAATAATATTCAAATAATAATTAATAATATTAAAATAATAAAACAATTAAATTCAAATAATAAAACAATTCAATTCAAATAATAAAACAATTCAATTCAAAT
This sequence comes from Euprymna scolopes, assembly GCF_053919585.1. Classification (NCBI taxonomy): domain Eukaryota; kingdom Metazoa; phylum Mollusca; class Cephalopoda; order Sepiida; family Sepiolidae; genus Euprymna; species Euprymna scolopes. The sequence continues at coordinate 4,679,635 of NC_136520.1, read as the reverse complement.
AATAAAACAATTCAATTCAAATAATAATTAATAATATTCAAATAATAATTAATAATATTAAAATAATAAAACAATTAAATTCAAATAATAAAACAATTCAATTCAAATAATAAAACAATTCAATTCAAATAATAAAACAATTCAATTAAAATAATAATTAATAATATTCACATAATAAAACAATTCAATTCAAATAATAAAACAATTCAATTCAAATAATAAAACAATTCAATTCAAATAATAATTAATAATATTCACATAATAAAACAATTCAATTCAAATAATAAAACAATTCAATTCAAATAATAAAACAATTCAATTCAAACAATAAAACAATTCAATTCAAATAATAATTAATAATATTCAAATAATAAAACAATTCAATTAAAATAATAATTAATAATATTACAATAATAAAACAATTCAATTCAAATAATAGTTAATAATATTCAAATAATAAAACAATTCAATTCAAATAATAATTAATAATATTACAATAATAAAACAATTCAATTCAAATAATAAAACAATTCAATTCAAATAATAATTAATAATATTCACATAATAAAACAATTCAATTCAAATAATAAAACAATTCAATTCAAATAATAAAACAATTCAATTCAAACAATAAAACAATTCAATTCAAATAATAATTAATAATATTCAAATAATAAAACAATTCAATTCAAATAATAATTAATAATATTCACATAATAAAACAATTCAATTCAAATAATAATTAATAATATTCAAATAATAAAACAATTCAATTCAAATAATAATTAATAATATTACAATAATAAAACAATTCAATTCAAATAATAAAACAATTCAATTCAAATAATAATTAATAATATTCAAATAATAAAACAATTCAATTCAAATAATAAAACAATTCAATTCAAATAATAAAACAATTCAATTCAAACAATAAAACAATTCAATTCAAATAATAATTAATAATATTCACATAATAAAACAATTCAATTCAAATAATAATTAATAATATTCAAATAATAAAACAATTCAATTCAAATAATAATTAATAATATTCAAATAACAAAACAATTCAATTCAAATAATAATTAATAATATTCAAATAATAAAACAATTCAATTCAAATAATAAAACAATTCAATTCAAATAATAAAACAATTCAATTCAAACAATAAAACAATTCAATTCAAATAATAATTAATAATATTCACATGATAAAACAATTCAATTCAAATAATAATTAATAATATTCAAATAATAAAACAATTCAATTCAAATAATAATTAATAATATTCAAATAACAAAACAATTCAATTCAAATAATAATTAATAATATTCAAATAATAAAACAATTCAATTCAAATAATAAAACAATTCAATTCAAATAATAAAACAATTCAATTCAAATAATAAAACAATTCAATTCAAATAATAATTAATAATATTCAAATAATAAAACAATTCCATTCAAAAAATAATTAATAATATTACAAATAATAAAACAATTCAATTCAAATAATAATTAATAATATTCAAATAATAAAACAATTCAATTCAAATAATAATTAATAATATTCAAATAATAAAACAATTCAATTCAAATAATAATTAATAATTTCAAATAATTAAACAATTCAATTCAAATAATAATTAATAATATTCAAATAATAAAACAATTCAATTCAAATAATAAAACAATTCAATTCAAATAACAATTAATAATATTCAAATAATAAAACAATTCAATTCAAATAATAATTAATAATATTCAAATAATAAAACAATTCAATTCAAATAATAATTAATAATATTCAAATAATAAAACAATTCAATTCAAATAATAATTAATAATATTCAAATAATAAAACAATTCAATTAAAATAATAAAACAATTCAATTCAAATAATAATTAATAATATTTAAATAATAAGACAATTCAATTCAAATAATAATTAATAATATTCAAATAATAAAACAATTCAATTCAAATAATAATTAATAATATTCAAATAATAAAACAATTCAATTCAAATAATAAAACAATTCAATTCAAATAATAATTAATAATATTCAAATAATAAAACAATTCAATTCAAATAATAATTAATAATATTCAAATAATAAAACAATTCAATTCAAATAATAATTAATAATATTCAAATAATAAAACAATTCAATTTAAATAATAGTTAATAATATTAAAATAATAAAACAATTCAATTCAAATAATAAAACAATTCAATTAAAAAAATAAAACAATTCAATTCAAATAATAGTTAATAATATTCAAATAATAAAACAATTCAATTCAAATAATAAAACAATTCAATTCAAATAATAATTAATAATATTCAAACAATAAACAATTCAATTCAAATAATAATTAATAATATTCAAATAATAAAACAATTCAATTCAAATAATAGTTAATAATATTCAAATAATAAAACAATTCAATTCAAATAATAAAACAATTAAATTCAAATAATAAAACAATTCAATTCAAATAATAAAACAATTAAATTCAAATAATAAAACAATTCAATTCAAATAATAATTAATAATATTCAAATAATAATTAATAATATTAAAATAATAAAACAATTAAATTCAAATAATAAAACAATTCAATTCAAATAATAAAACAATTCAATTCAAATAATAAAACAATTCAATTCAAATAATAATTAATAATATTCAAATAATAATTAATAATATTAAAATAATAAAACAATTAAATTCAAATAATAAAACAATTCAATTCAAATAATAAAACAATTCAATTCAAATAATAAAACAATTCAATTAAAATAATAATTAATAATATTCACATAATAAAACAATTCAATTCAAATAATAAAACAATTCAATTCAAATAATAAAACAATTCAATTCAAATAATAATTAATAATATTCACATAATAAAACAATTCAATTCAAATAATAAAACAATTCAATTCAAATAATAAAACAATTCAATTCAAACAATAAAACAATTCAATTCAAATAATAATTAATAATATTCAAATAATAAAACAATTCAATTAAAATAATAATTAATAATATTACAATAATAAAACAATTCAATTCAAATAATAGTTAATAATATTCAAATAATAAAACAATTCAATTCAAATAATAATTAATAATATTACAATAATAAAACAATTCAATTCAAATAATAAAACAATTCAATTCAAATAATAATTAATAATATTCACATAATAAAACAATTCAATTCAAATAATAAAACAATTCAATTCAAATAATAAAACAATTCAATTCAAACAATAAAACAATTCAATTCAAATAATAATTAATAATATTCAAATAATAAAACAATTCAATTCAAATAATAATTAATAATATTCACATAATAAAACAATTCAATTCAAATAATAATTAATAATATTCAAATAATAAAACAATTCAATTCAAATAATAATTAATAATATTACAATAATAAAACAATTCAATTCAAATAATAAAACAATTCAATTCAAATAATAATTAATAATATTCAAATAATAAAACAATTCAATTCAAATAATAAAACAATTCAATTCAAATAATAAAACAATTCAATTCAAACAATAAAACAATTCAATTCAAATAATAATTAATAATATTCACATAATAAAACAATTCAATTCAAATAATAATTAATAATATTCAAATAATAAAACAATTCAATTCAAATAATAATTAATAATATTCAAATAACAAAACAATTCAATTCAAATAATAATTAATAATATTCAAATAATAAAACAATTCAATTCAAATAATAAAACAATTCAATTCAAATAATAAAACAATTCAATTCAAACAATAAAACAATTCAATTCAAATAATAATTAATAATATTCACATGATAAAACAATTCAATTCAAATAATAATTAATAATATTCAAATAATAAAACAATTCAATTCAAATAATAATTAATAATATTCAAATAACAAAACAATTCAATTCAAATAATAATTAATAATATTCAAATAATAAAACAATTCAATTCAAATAATAAAACAATTCAATTCAAATAATAAAACAATTCAATTCAAACAATAAAACAATTCAATTCAAATAATAATTAATAATATTCACATAATAAAACAATTCAATTCAAATAATAATTAATAATATTCAAATAATAAAACAATTCAATTCAAATAATAATTAATAATATTCAAATAACAAAACAATTCAATTCAAATAATAATTAATAATATTCAAATAATAAAACAATTCAATTCAAATAATAAAACAATTCAATTCAAATAATACAACAATTCAATTCAAACAATAAAACAATTCAATTCAAATAATAATTAATAATATTCACATAATAAAACAATTCAATTCAAATAATAATTAATAATATTCAAATAATAAAACAATTCAATTCAAATAATAATTAATAATATTCAAATAATAAAACAATTCAATTCAAATAATAAGACAATTCAATTCAAATAATAATTAATAATATTCAAATAATAAAACAATTCAATTCAAATAATAAAACAATTCAATTCAAATAATAAAACAATTCAATTCAAATAATAGTTTATAATATTCAAATAATAAAACAATTCAATTCAAATAATAATTAATAATATTCAAATAATAAAACAATTCAATTCAAATAATAATTAATAATATTCAAATAATAAACCATTCAATTCAAATAATAAAACAATTCAATTCAAATAATAAAACAATTCAATTCAAACAATAAAACAATTCAATTCAAATAATAATTAATAATATTTAAATAATAAAACAATTCAATTCAAATAATAATTAATAATATTCAAATAATAAAACAATTCAATTCAAATAATAAAACAATTCAATTCAAATAATAATTAATAATATTCAAATAATAAAACAATTCAATTCAAATAATAATTAATAATATTCAAATAATAAAACAATTCAATTCAAATAATAATTAATAATATTCAAATAATAAAATAATTCAATTCAAATAATAAAACAATTCAATTCAAATAATAATTAATAATGTTCAAATAATAAAACAATTCAATTCAAATAATAATTAATAATATTCAAATAATAAAACAATTCAATTCAAATAATAAAACAATTCAATTCAAATAATAATTAATAATATTCAAATAATAAAACAATTCAATTCAAATAATAAAACAATTCAATTCAAATAATAATTAATAATATTCAAATAATAAAACAATTCAATTCAAATAATAGTTAATAATATTCAAATAATAAAACAATTCAATTCAAATAATAAAACAATTCAATTCAAATAATAAAACAATTCAATTCAAATAATAATTAATAATATTTACATAATAAAACAATTCAATTCAAATAATAAAACAATTCAATTCAAATAATAATTAATAATATTCAAATAATAAAACAATTCAATTCAAATAATAAAACAATTCAATTCAAATAATAATTAATAATATTCAAATAATAAAACAATTCAATTCAAATAATAAAACAATTCAATTCAAATAATAATTAATAATATTCAAATAATAAAACAATTAAATTCAAATAATAAAACAATTCAATTCAAATAATAAAACAATTCAATTCAAACAATAAAACAATTCAATTCAAATAATAATTAATAATATTCAAATAATAAAACAATTCAATTCAAATAATAAAACAATTCAATTCAAATAATAAAACAATTCAATTCAAATAATAAAACAATTCAATTCAAACAATAAAACAATTCCATTCAAATAATAGTTAATAATATTCAAATAATAAAACAATTCAATTCAAATAATAAAACAATTCAATTCAAATAATAAAACAATTCAATTCAAATAATAATTAATAATATTCAAATAATAAAACAATTCAATTCAAATAATAAAACAATTCAATTCAAATAATAAGACAATTCAATTCAAATAATAATTAATAATATTCAAATAATAAAACAATTCAATTCAAATAATAAAACAATTTAATTCAAATAATAATTAATAATATTTACATAATAAAACAATTCAATTCAAATAATAAGACAAACGAAAAGAAATAAGTAGGGAGTTTAATTTTCAGTGGATGTTTAGGAAATTGACCCCCCCCCCCCTTTAAATTCTACAATTTACTCCCGCTCCCACCCTTTTCACGGAAATATCATCGATTACAAACTTAACTTTCAGATATAAAAAAAGAAAAAAAATGAAAAAAAAATATTTTTATGATTTTCAACGTCGGGAATAAACACCGGTCGCGTGAGAGAGTAACAATATTTTTCTCGGTCATGATCACAAAGTACATGTTCAATTGAGTAGAACGTTATAATTGAAAAGTGATCCCTAGGATCTGCCAAACGATTGTGAAAAATGGAGCGCATGTTCCCGTGACGTCAGACTTGTGTTAACTATACGAAGAAGCGACTTCATGATTTTTTTTTTTTCAAACCTTTGTTTATCTTCTCCAAACTGCAATTAACAATAAATCTTTGTTATAATTTTGTTAGGTTTTAAGATTTACACAGTTTAATGATTAATAATATTATAAACATTTGTATATTAAATATCAAATACGGTTTTATTAAATATGAACAGGTGTTCATTAGCAGCTTCCATACTTTTGTTTGGTAAAAAGAGACAAACAAAATAAACAAAATATGAGGGGGGGGGGTCTACAAAATGTTTAATATTTGTGCAATAATATTTTCAAATCGGTTTTATTCTGGCGATAAAATACCTGATAAGAGCCATGTTTATATTAAAATTTAATATTTAAAATTTTTTTTAAACACAATTAATTAAAAATCTATGTTGTCACGGGACATTTTGAAATAATGGAATTTTAATCGTTTTAATCTTTTAAAAATTAATTAATTTTTAGGAAGTTTCTTTTTTTTGCAATTCAACTAGTATATATTAATTCGAAAAAAAAACACGCTATTAAAAAAAGTATAATAATATTAAATTTATATAATTTTTTTAATTGCTACTTCAAGGTAAGGTGTATTTAGATTTTTAAAAACTAAATATTTTTTTACTTATTTGAACTCTTATGTTTCATAATACATAGAAATTTCGATAGATTTCAATATATTTTGTTCAAATTTCGAAAAAAATAAATATGGGGGTGGGGATGCACTAAAAAAGTATTTCCCCTCGTATATTTTACGAAAACTGCATTTTATATGTAATTTCATTCTAAAATGAAGAAGTATCGAAAATTTCACGAAAATCTGACCATTAGTTGATTTTTGCTAGATTTATTAAACACGGGTATGTTTTCACGTTCGAAATGCTTACTACATGGGAACGTTATTTTAAAGAACCAATTATGTAAACACGATTTTCGTCTCGCAATTTCATTATTTTCGTACGATGGATTTTTTTTTTTAAGATTACTAGTTTATTTTTCCCTTTTAAATGGTACAAAAGTTATATTGATAATATTAATTTATAATAAAGTTACATCGTGTTACATATAGGGGCGGGGCGGGGTTTAATTCTGTGGTGAATTTTGGAGTCATAAAAATTTTTCTTTTCAAAATTTTTTTTTTTAATCTGAAAGTTAAGTCTGTAATTTGATTAGATTAACGTGAAAAAGAAAAAAAATGTAAATTGTGGAATTTAGAGGTGAGGAGTCAATTTCCTTAACGCCCGCCAAATTTTCTTGTCAACAAAACTGGCGCTTCTACATTCTCAGAACGAGACTTTGTAGTCGATAAATGGTGTTTTCAGATAAAAACAATCCTGCAAATGTGCAGTTTAGCGGCGTAAATTATTTGACAGACAAAAAGTTATCAAAACTGTTCATTTTTATAAAACCCGAAAAAATTTCCTTTTTACTATTTTTTCGGTGATTCTTTTCTGGGACGCCAGGACGCCAGGACGCCAGGACGCCAAAAAGTACGCCACGGGCCAAATTTCATTCCTTTATGAAAACAAATTTCTACAGAAAACCCCCCTTATTTTTACACTTTTATCTCGTGAATAAACATGAAATTATATATTGAAAACTGCGTTTATAATTTTTAATATCCAACAACGGAGTTGAAATCAATAATTTCGATTTTAAAACAAAATTAATTTTTTTGATAAATCTCTGTTTGGCGTACTCATGAATTATCTTTTTTAAAGAATAAAATTGAATAAAGTTTATTTTCACAAGAATGTTCAGACATTTACCTAGCAAAGAAGCATAAAATTATATAGGAAAAACCGCGTTTATTATTTTTAAAAAAATGCAAATTATACATCGGGTATGAAGTTGACTTCCTTTTTTTTTCCTTAAATGAAAGTGACTTGGTTTGATAAAATTGTGTTTGGCGTACTCGTGAATTATTTTTTTCTAAAGAATCAAAATTGAATAAAGTTTATTTTTACAAGAATGTTCAGACATTTACCTAGCAAATAAGGACAGAGATTTATCAAAAAAATTAGTTTTGTTTTAAAATCGGAATTATTGATTTCAACTCCGTTGTTGGATATCAAAAATAATAAACACGGTTTTCAATATATAATTTCATGTTTATTCGCGAGATAAAAGTGTAAAAACAAATTGTTTTTATTCTGAATAAAGTTGTTTTTATGACGGAATGAAATTTGGCTGTGGCGTACTTTTTGGCGAGCTGGCGTCCCAAAAAAGAATCACCCCTATTTTTTCAACATTTTTTATTAGACTAAATGTACGATAATCGAGGCCGCCATATTGTTTTTAAAATTTGGCCTTACTAAGGTTTGACAGCTTAGTCTTTTTAAAGCCAAATCTGGCCTTTTTGCGCCCTATAAATAGTTTTGGTTGCCATTTTTAATGAAAGAGCGTAAAAAAGGCCAAATGGTATCGAGACTCCTAAGATGTGATCCTCTCATGTCGGACATTTTTTGTTCATAAGTAATACTCGACATTAGTTGTTTTTTTATTTTTCATTTTAACTAAATAAACTCTTTAAAATAAGTTGAACCACAAAAACCTTATAAAGGTAGGTAGAAAACGAACACTTTAAAAAATCAATTTTATTTTTTTAAAACAACAGTAAACAAGTAAATTTTTTATTTTTTTTAAATATGGGATGTGTATTCTGTTTAAAAAAAACAAAACAATATCTCCTTCAAGAACAGTCATAAAATGTGTTTTCAATCGATATTTATTCAATAATGGACCAGTTTTCGTACCTAGCAAAAATGGACGAGTTTTCCGGGGACGAGTTTTTCTAAATTCATTTTAAATATTAAAAAAAAAAAATATTTATAGAAATGTAAAAAATAAAAGTCTAGAAAAATTTTTTTTCGTTGCTTTATAATAAAACAAGAAGTATTTCCATATGGTTTCGTATTTCGTTTAATGCTTACTGACTGCCATTCCATATTTAGGTAAACTCAGTCCACTTCCGGCGTTTTAACTTTGCGTACTGAATTTTTAGAGAAAACAGTTATATGTTTATTAAAATATTTTAGCCTCTTAAAAATAGTTGACCTCCTCTCCTACAAAACATACTCTTTCGAATCGTGAACTGCTTCGACCATTTCCGGAGTAGAAAAGTAAATATATGTAGATATTTGTATAACTAACTTAAAAAAGAAATTTAAATATATTGCGTTTCGAGTTTGCCTTACAATTCTCAGGTGTACGAAAAAATGGTACCCCCCCCCAAAAAAAAAACATATATAACAAATAAATGTTATCAAAGGCAACACAAGTCACCTATCTGGAAAAGTTTTTAGTGGTGGTGTTCTAGGTGTACCAGAATTTTTGTAGGAATTTTTGACATCCCTAACACGAAACTGCGAATAAAATATAAAAACTCGTAATTTCTCTTTTAAAAGTGGGTTGTTTATTTTCTTTATGGATTATACTTCCAAAATAAACTAATAAAGTTGTTTTAAAAGTAATAGAAATATTTTTTTTTATTTAAAAAAAAAACAGTAATGAATTTTACGAACTCAATATTTTTCAATTTTTAAACTTTAAAAATCTATCAAAATTTTTCTATTGATTCTAATTTTACGATATTTTCAGGGTCAATGTGAAATTTTATGCTCTTTCCAATAAACTGAATATAATATTTTAGACAAACGTTTTTTTTTTTTAATTCACGCCCCCCCCCCATTTTCAAGTGTCTATTAAAAAGTAAATAATTAATTTACTCACCACAGTTTTATATATCACAAATTGAAGAGAAAAAGTCAATAAATAATATATTCAAATTTAAAACAAAAAAAGAAGTAGTGTTTTTTTAGAAATTTACTTGTAAAGCCCGTTTTATTTTTTATTTTTTATTTTAATGAAACCTTGTTCCTTGCTCCTTTAATTGAAAAAAAAAAAAAAGGTTTGAATTACATTTTTCGAGGCGTTATAAGCTTGGAAAGACGGGGTGGAATTATTCACTATTTTTCACGAAATTTCTGACACACCTAGCGAGCGAGCTGACCCTTAAATACGTGAAGTTTGGAAAAATGAGTTAAAACTAAAAAAATTATTCAAAATACTGTTAGAAACCCAATCAGTATATATTACGTGACATATATTCAGTTGGTTTCTAACAGTAGTTTGTATAATTTTTCAGTTTTAACTAATTTGTCTAAACTTCATGTATTTAATGGTTAGTTCGCCGTCATTTCTCTTGTTCGCATCTATCGATAAACACTGTATGGATTGTGAATCAATTAAATGTTTTAAATTGGGTAAAACCATTAAAAACCTTTCCAGATAGGTAGAAGAGTAACTTATCTTGCCTTTGATAATATTTATTTGTTATATCTAAAAAAAAAAAAAAAAAATTACCACTATTTTTCGTACGTCTGTAGATTGTAATACAAATGAATTTAGGAAAACTCGTCCCCGGTAAACTCGTCTCCGGAAAACTCGTACCTGGAAAACTCGTCCCCTTTTGCTAGGTAGGAAAACTGGTCCCTTATGTAATAAATATCGATTGAAAACACATTTTATGACCGTTCTTCAAGAAGATATTGTCTTTAAAAGAGAATACTCATCCCATAATATTTAAAAAAAAAAATATTTTTACTTGTTTACTGTTGTTTTAAAAAAATTAAATTAATTTTTCTAAGTTTTCGTTTTCTACCTAGCTTTGAAAGGTTTTAGTCTTTCAACTTATTTTAAAGAGTTTATTTAGTTAAAAAAAAGTAATGTCGAGTGTTACTTATGAACAAAAAATGTCCGACGTAAGAGGACACCTCTTAGAGGATAATTGCTCAAAAATATTAAACTAAAGAAAACATTAAGGTAGATATAGTTTTAAAACGATCCCCACCCCCAAAAAAAAAGAAAATAAATTTGCATATTTTTAGGTAATAATGCAAATGCACATCCCATAATATTTTAAAAAATATTTTTACATGTTTATTGTTTTAAAAAAATTAAATTGATTTGTCTAAGTTTTCGTTTTCTACCTAGCTTTGTAAGTTTTCGGTGTTTAAACTTATTTTAAAGAGTTTATTCAGTTAAAAAGAAATAACAAGTAATGTGCCTATTTAAAATGCCTCCCCACGGGACAGAGTTAGACACCAGGGTCGTTTTTTAACGTGGAGAAAAGGTACAAAAATAAAAGAAATTGTCACAGTCGTGAAGGACTTCCTCCACCGAAAGAGAACAAGAAATGGAAGTGCACTGCAGCATCTGAAGAACAGATGGTATTTATTTGCTCCCCCACCGAGCAAATTAGGCACAAGGCCGATTTTTAATGTGAGGAGTGAAGGGAGGGGGAAGGGAAAAAGGGGACCAGCTCCCGAGAGGTGGGAAATAGGAGCTGGTTAATGGTCAGGCATGTGGGGTTGCCCCCACATCTGGTCTTTGCTAGTCATAGCTTGCAGCATCTGAAGAACAGATACTACACTTTGATCTTGACCAAGTAATGTCGCACTCGACATTACTTAGTAAATAATTTTGAACAAAGAAATGTCCGAAAATTAAAGAAAATACTGAGGTAGTTTTAAAACGAGCCCCCCCCCCCCCACCTTCAAAAGAAAATAAATTTGTATATTTTAAAGTACTTCAGTACTGCACAAATGCTCCCGAAATAACTTTCAAACGATACCCTCCCCTCCCCATGTTAAGAATGGCTTTCGAAATAATAACGTTATTATTTCAGCGCGGTACCAAAATTACATAAGACCGTGTTTTCTTTTTTTTTGTTTTGTAATAACACAAGAATTATTTAAACTGAATTAATTCTTCTAAATAAAATAATTGTTTTCTTTGATAATACGTGTTTTCTTTCTTTCTTTTTTGTTTTGTAATGACACAAAAAGTGTTAAAACTAGAGTATTTTTTTAATAAATATTTGGTTTCATTTTTCGTATCTTAACTCCGTGATCAAGTTTATTTTTTATTTTTTTTTTAGCAAGAGTTAAAAATAATTTTAAAAAATATTATGGGGATGCATAGTCTCTTTTAAAAACAATATCTCTTTCAAAAACGGTAATAAAATGTGTTTTCAATCGATATTTATTCAATAAGGGACCAGTTTTCCTACCTAGCAAAAAGGGGACATTTTCCGGGTATGAGTTTTCCGGGTATGAGTTTTCCGGGTACGGGTTTTCCGGAGACGAGTTTTCCGAGCACTAATACAAACACGGCGTTTCCTTATAGCAAGGAAGATGATAACGTCTCTATATTTTGTAGAAGCAATAACAGATACTATTATTTTCTCGTGCATTGAAAAGCTGAGATTTAGTATTCAATAATAATAATGATGATGATGATGATGGTTATTGCTGTAATAATAATAATAATAATAATAATAATAATAATAATAATAATAATAATAACAACACCCCATCCCCCATTACCAAAGCACTGCCCCCCCCAGCAAAGAGTGAGACCGAATAGCCAAGTATTCAAGGAGGAAGAAAAGACCGAGGAGTGAGCACTGACCAGACCTCCACTGTATAAGTGCGGAGAGAACTGGGACCTTGGGGAGGCTCATTTCATTGCCACTCAAATTCCAGTAAAGATCCATGGCCGCTGCCAACGAGAAATCAATAGCAAGCAGCTGTTGCGATAATGCAAATTTATTTGCAAATGTTATCGAAAGAGGCGGAGAGTACTGGAAAATCTGGGGAGACTTGTTATCACTCAGCTTCCAGGGAACATCAGGCTGTATTCACTGAGATATGTGGATGACTGGATGACCTGCGTGAAAGCTCCTTTTGAGCCAATAATAATAATATAATGTTTATCGTTTAAGCATTGATAATGTCCAAGATAAGTGCTCGCGGGGAAACCAAACTACCGGAAGTGGATACGGAACGGAATCACGGATTCAAGACACGGAAAACGAAGCCATATATGTACATACAAAAAAACCTATAGTTTTATTTAACACTTTTTGTGTTTTTACGAAACAAAAAAAAAATACTTTTAAACACCACCACCACCATCACCACCACCAACAACAACAACAACAAAACACTTCTTGTATTATCAAATAATAAAATAAATATTTTACTCTACAAAATTAATTTAGTTTTAACACTTTTTTTTACATAGAAGTCACCATTTATCAAGGCCCGGAGGCCACTCAAGGATAAAGGTTATTGTGTGTACAGACTGTACAGTAGTCAAAGGGATAATATCGTAGTAATCGTTAGTAGTGTACATTTTTTTTTTACGAAAAAAAAAAAAACATTAAAGAGACTTTATAATATATATATTATTAAAAAAACTTTATAATATATAATTTATATAATTAAATAATTATTTTTTTTGTTGTTGTCGTAAAACAAGTGTTAAAACTAAATTAATTATCTATAATTAAATATTTGTTTTATTAATTTCCAATACAATAATTGTTTTCTTTTTTCTTTTTTTTTTTTTTGCTAAAAATTCATTTTTTTTTTTTTAGTTTCGTGATAACACAAGAAGTCTTAAAACTAAAGTAATTTTTTTTAATGGTTTCGTTTTTCATGTCTCAACTCTGTGACTGACTGACTGACTCCGTCCCGTTCTATAATCAACCGTATCCACATCAGATAGCTATATTTTTCCGAGCACTAATCTTGAACATTACCAAAACATCTGAAAAAAAAAAAAAAAATATTTTCGTTCTCATTCAGATTGGCACTCATGGCGGCACGTCAATGACGGGATGAAGATAAATAAAAAAAAAACAAAAAAAAAAAAAAACAAAAAAAAACATGTAATTTGATCAAATAGTTTTTAAAAATTTTTATTCAAGAAAATCAAATTTTTCTGTTTCAAAAAAAAAAAAAAAATAAATAAATAAATGTCTGGACCAAGAGCAGATAACCATAATCCACGTGGACACTCAAAATAATAACTGATTACCTCCCCTTATTATGTTCTCTAGAAAAACATGTCCTCGTATGTAAAAAACGGCAAATTTATTTTTCGTGAATAAAAAAAAAAACACTACTCGATCAGTTTTTGTAATTTTTTAAATATAAAATCTTCAATCCGTGATAAATAAGAACATTGCTCTATATTCTTAGTACAAAAAGTTTTTCATTTTTGTTTAACCCTGTAAGGGCCAATCTGAATCCAATTTATTTTCTAAATATATGGAGTTTCCTTAAAACGGGAGACAATAATGCCTTAAAAAAAAAAACAAAAAACAAAATGTTTATAAATTTCCATATCAATTTTTTTTTTAACTGTGGATGGAGGGAATACTACCGGAGAACAGTTATAAAATATTGATATTTTTATTTTAAATGCATGGGGTTTTCTTTAAAACAGGGGAGACGATAACGTCTGTACTTCTATAAAACGTCTAACAGATATAACACTTTGATCGTACACTGCAAGGAGTATTTATTACTAAATACTTTGGTACTTATGCAGAGAAGTTACCATACCGAAATAATAACATTATTATTTAGAAACCCATTCTTAGCAAGAGGTGGGAAGGGTATTATACTGTTTTATAACTAGTGTATTCCACCTTAAAATTTAAAACAGGACATCGTAAAGCTTGAAAATACAAAAAAAAATATAACACGGTAACTTTTCTTTATAAGCACCAATACCTTTTATTTTAACAATTGAAAGACATTTATATTTTCAACAATATTATTAGAATTTCCTTTAAAACAAGGGAGACGATGATGTGCCTATTTTTTTAGAAGTGCTGCTGCTGATGCGACGGTTATTTCCCCTTTTTGTTGTCGAACTCTTCAATGTTTGGAGATTGGAAAATGGCCATCACAGGCGCTTTGCCCCTCGAGTGAAACCTCATCCGTACGTCAATCGCCCATTTTTCCGAGAAATCCCCTCTGATTCGATCGTTTGTTTTTGCTATCACCCAGACCAGTAAAGGATCAGTCGCGACCCTGGAGTGTATACCGGTCCTCTGCGATGCCCCATGACGGGTAATAGCATGGAATCGGACCTGTTGGTCGAGAGTCGTAGCCACCTTATGTCGACGAGTACTGCCGATGGACGACAACCACAAAACAACAATAATAACACCAATAACAGTAGAACCACTATCGCGGCGAACAACAGTCAGACCATTGGTACCAGCGGTGTCAATTCTATTAACAATACCGACAACAGTAGGGTTGTTATCATGTCTCATTTGCGCTCCCCAGCTACGTTGGAAAATGGTGATTTAAGACACAACACTAGTGGCATTGCTAACAATATAAGGCCGGGTTTGACCTTGGCTATCCAGGAAAATCTGAAATACGGTGTTGGCCTCCCCTCGGGGGGATTCAGTCGCGAATTATTATCGAGGGAGGGCCGATCTCACCCAGCCACCGCAACCAGTAGCCTTCATTCTGGAGATGGTAGTGGCAGTATTACTAGCACTAACAACACTAATAATACTAATACTACAAATACTATTACTACTAACAACAACGGGGTCTATGCAAATGGCTCCTCTTCGAGTGGAACGGTTTTATTGTCCTTACCAGGAGAAACACGAAATAACAACAATAATATGACCCCTTCATCCCTATATGTCGCCTTCACAACTAACAGTGCTTCCGCTAGTAGTACGAGCACTCGAACTACTACTACTACAGGCAGCTTAAGTACGTTAAATCGCTGTAATAATAATAGTAATAATAACAACAATAATCACAATGGTACAACCGCCCAATATACAACAACAGACCTTACGAGTCGAACCCTAGGTCATCTCAGTTGTACCCGTAAGGGTCATGAGGACTATCCTAGTAGCAGTAGTAATAATATTAGTAATAACAGCAACACTAATAATATTATACACAGTAATAATAGTTCTATTTTCAGTTTTAGTAACAATAATCCAAATACAAGTACTCCTAATAATACGGGTGGTCCTGTCGTCAGTCCTGGCCCATTTTCATTGCCCATCTCGGACGCTTACTTCCCGAAGCAACTAACGACAGACTTCAATAACAGTAGTAGTCGCGAAAATAAATTAAAAGAACTTATATTATTACATATTGACTTTATTCACCATCAGCAAGACTTGATTATTCAGAAGGATAAAGATATTAGTGATTTGAAATCGGAAAACGAAACGGTAAGTGTCTTTTTGTTGGTTTTTTTTATTACTTTTATTATCATTATCGTTTGTTATGTTTTCGTTTTTCAGTTTCGTTTCGTTTTATTTTATGATATGTCGTTCCGGCTTTTTAGAAGAAACCTAGACAGTGAAAATGTATTATTCTAATTCATACTTTCCCTTCCGCCACAAAAATAGAATAATAAGTCTGTCGTTTTAATCCATTAAATGAAATAGTAAGAGTTTAACTTTGAAAAACAAATGTTTAATTTTAGTATACGAACTGTTTAAATAATTTGTCCATTTTATTCGATTAAAAAGTATTTTATGGTTCTTATGCACTTATGTTACCGTGCTATTTTTTTTTTAACATGGGGAGGGGAGGGTGTTTTGTACCTATTTTATACTTCAACCAAAAAAAAAAAAAAAACATAAAACTTAAATTAAACTTGGAAATACAATTTAAAAAATAGCGCGGATCAGTAAGTGCACTTAGCACAAACTTGTCCAGTTTATTCGATTAAAAATATTTTATGCTGCTTATGCACTTATGTTACCGTGCTATTTTTTTAAAAATAGGATTTTCAAGTTAAATTCGCACTTTTGATATCTTCTTTTTTTTTTTTTTAATAAAATTGTTAGGTGAAATGGTCAATTTTTACGACGTGTCCCAGCGTATTATAAGCACCCCAACCTTCCCATGTTAAGAACGGCTTTCGGAATAAACATGTCAACCTCGAAAGCCGTTCTTAACATGGGGAGGTTGGTGTGTTTATAATACGCTGGGACACGTCGTAAAAATTGACCAGGTGAAATTACAAAATCATTACAAAAAAACCCTCTTCTCACCATGTTAAGAATGGCTTTCTAAATATTATTTCAGCACGGAAACATAAGTGCATAAGCACCTTTTTTAAATATTAGTTTACGACCTGCCTTAGCGTATTATAAACACCTCCAACCACCCCATGTTACGAACGGCTTTCGAGGTTGAGTGTTTATTCCGAAAGCCATTTTTAATATGGGGAGGTTGGGGGTGTTTATAAGACGTAGGGCACGTCGTAAAAATTTACCCTTTTTATTAAATTGTTAGGTGAAATTACAAAATAATTACCCCCCCCCACCACCATGTTATGAATGTCTTTCTTAATATTATTTCAGCATGGTAACATAAGTACCCTTTTAAATATTATGGTTTAGTTTCTTCTCATATCGGTTAAAAAAAAAAAAAAATAGGTATTTATGCAGTTTACGGAGCGTGCTGAAATAAACATTTAGAAAAGCATTCTTAACATAGAAAGTATTATAACTATTCTGTACTTTCGCCTAACAATTTAATAAACAAAAGCCTACTCGTGGTGAAATAATATTATTTAAAAGCCATTAACATGAGGAGGATAGTACGTTAAAATTATCCCGTGCTTTCGTCTAACAATTTAATGAACAAAAGGATACTTATGCAGTTTACAAACCGTGCTGAAATAATAAAATTTAGAAAACCATTCTTAACATGGAAAGGAGGGTAGGCTTTGTTAATTATTCTGTACCTTCGTTTAGCAATTTGCTATTGTAACCATTTTTAGTGTTAATAAATAAAACATGATTTAAATTTGAAACCAAAAAAAGTATCAATTGTGGTATAGAGACTGTTTAAATATTTTGCTCATTTTATTCGGCCTTACTCTGTTTTTTATTCATTTATTTATTTTGGTACTTGTGCATTTTTGGTACCGTGCTGAAAAAATAACGTTATTTTGAAAGCTATTATTCTTAACATGGAGAGCATGTTTTGTAATTATTCTGTGCTTCCACCTAACAATTTAATGATAAAAATATATATCGTGAAACTTGAATTTAACCTGAAAAAAAAAAAACTATTTAAAAATAGCGCAGTTCCAAAAATGCATAAGCACATTTTTTTTTTTTTTAAATTTGGTTTAGATTTCAGTACTTGTGCAGTTTAGAGACCGTGCAATTTTAGGATTTTCAAGTTTAATTTTTTACGGTATCTTGTTTATTAAATTGTTAGGTGAAAGAAAGTACGGTGTAGTTAACAAAGCCTTCTCCATGTTAAGAATGGGTTTCTAAATAACATTATTTGAACACGGTCCGGTCCGTATTCTGCATAAGTAGCTCGATTTCTTTTTAAAAGTAGTCTGTAAAAATAAGTATTAGTGCAGTTTATGGACCGTGCTGAAATATTAGAAATCCTTTCGCAACATAAGGTGGGGGATGCTTTGTTAACTATTCTGTTCTTTGAAACTGACAATTTAAGAAACAAAAGATGCCTTGATTTGAATTTAACTTGAAAATAACATCTATAAATAACATGGTCCGTAAACTGCACAAATACCCAAAATTAAATAAAATCGGATTTTGTAAAATAAAAAAAATAAATAAAAATTTTTTTTTTTTTTTTAGTTTGTATTTGTGACATTTTATTAGGTGAAAGTAAGAAGGCTCCTCGTTTCTTATGTTAAAGAATTAGTTTGTAATTAATAACGTTATTTCAGCACGGTCCGTATTCTGCATAAGTACCCCCCCCAATGTTTATTAAAATAAACAAGACACAAAAAATAAACTTTTAAATTCTTTTTATTGAATTTAACGACTTTTATAAACCTTTTTTTTTTCTTTTTTTTTAATACAAATATTAAACGATAAATTATATAAAAAAAAAAAAACTGGCAAGAAAATAAATTTAAAGATTTATACGAATAAAAAAACGTACTTCTGTAAATTTACGGATCGTGCTGAAACATTTAAACAATAACATTTAGAAACCCATTCTTAACATGGAGGATGGAAGAGATTTTATTTTATCTTTTATTTTTTTCCTAACCATTCTCTTTCACATAAGATCAAAGTGTAGTATCTGTTCAGTGCTGCTGCACTACAATTTCTTGTTCTTTCTCAGTGGAGAAGAAATCCTTCACGACTAAAACAATTTTTATTTCTGTTCCTTTTCTCCACGTTAAAAAAAAACGACCCTGGAGTCTAACTCTGTCCCGTGGGGAGGAATTGTAAATAGAAACAATTTGATACTTATGCACTTTTGTTACCGAGCTGAAATAATGTTATTTAGAAAGCCATTCTTAACATCGGGGTTTTTTTGCAATTATTTAACAAACAATTTAATAAAAAAGATATCGTAAAACTTTAACTAAACTTAAAAAGTATTTAAAAAATAGCACGATTAACAAAACTGCATAAGCAGTAACGATTTTTATTGAACTAAAGATACGGTAAAAAAAAAAAATTCGAAAATATGTTAAAAAAAAAAAAAGGCAAAAAAAAAAAAATAGATCGGTGCTTATACTGCAGAAGTACAAAAAAATCGATTAAATATTCCAACGGGCCCTATAGTACAATGGAACCCTTTGTAACATTCTTGACATTTTTTATTTTTCAATTTCCAATGTCAAGTATCCCCTAAAAAAATCTTTTATAAAAAAAAAATAATAATTTTACGGAGGTCGGGGGGATCGGAGTTAATTTACAGATTTATTTTTATTTGCAATTTTTTTTTTTTTTTTTTTTTAATAGAAAAAAAAATGCCGTTTTTGACACAATTCGTAAAAAAAAAAAAAAAACGCACGCACTTCTGCATTATGCGACCGAGCGCCTTTTTGTTTGTGTCTGTATATTTCACTAAACTGTCGCCAGGTGGCGCTTTTCGGTCCAAGAAAAATGTTCCATTAAAATTATTGGCGCTTCTACACTATTAGGACGAAATTTCGGAAATCGTAAAACTGAATTTCACATGAAAACAATGGTATCTACGTATTCCCCATATTTTTAAGATGATTATATCCAAAACTTGCGAAAATCGATAAGGTAGAAAATTATTTATTAAAGAAAATGAAAAAAATAGAATTTGATGAAAACGATCGTAAAACACAGTTCAAAAGGGAGGTAATTTTCCGTTTCGATTTAAACAAGATGGCGGCAATTTTTCACCTGTTAATACGATTAAAGTTGTTTTTTTTTTTTTTATAATTTAGAAATATTCAGGTAATTTCGACTGTATAATTTGGAAGCTACCATTGTGATTTATTAGAATTGACAAAAACAATCAGTAGAAACCATTGTTTGTTTTTTTTTTTTATTTGTTTATCTGAAAACTTCATTTATCGACTACAAAATCTCGTCCCGTGTAGAAGCGCTAAATGGTTACTTCAATTCAAAATGATTCGGAAAAAAAAAAAAAAAAAAAAAAATCCAAAGTTGCTTTAATTCAAAAAATGTTTCATTAAAATTATTTGTTCGGAAAAAAAAAAAAAAAAAATTTTTTTATAAAAATCCAAAATGTCCAAAATTGTTATTAAAATTGTCTTACGCAGACTTTTCAATAAATATCTTTGCAATTATTTTTATACAATAAATGCTTTGCTTTGGTTTTCAAATATTTTTCTGTTCGGAAAAAAAAAAATCATGCTTGTTATTTATTTGACCAAGAAGAATTTTGAGTTATCGCCCCTAACAATGGCGCTCGGCTGCATAATGCAGTAGTGCCAAAATGCATATTAAAATCTAAACTCATTAAAATGTTATTCTTTATTTTGATTTATTTAGTACTAGCATGGGTGTCCGGCGTTGCCCGGGTGCTCAGCAAAAAAAAAAAAAAAAAAGGTCAACTTTTTAAACTTTGACCCCTATTATGACCCCTTTAAATTTTATTTTTTTGGGCTCAAATTGAGTTATTAAGTTAGATCCATGTCCAAGGAACCTATATCTAAAATTTCAAGTGTTTAGACCTAAAATTGTCGGAGGAGTTTGGTAGAGTTCTCAAAGCTCAAATCGTTGAACTTTGACCCCTTAACAGCCTGGCCAAAAACCGATCACATAGATTTTCCCAAATCTCAGTACCCTGTATATCAAATTTCGAGTCTGTAGACTGAAAATTGACAGTTATTGGGAAGGAAAATGTACACAGACAGACAGACACGTTCACTTTTATAGATTTGTGGTGAATTAATTTGTATTGTAAGCTGTCCCCCCCCCCTCCTTGTAAAAATGTTTACATTTTAACCCCACGCTGTCAAATAAGATTCTATTTGTACTCGCGCGATTACCATTAACCATTCTGGAAATACTAGGAGATATATAAAAATCCATTCGAACTCTCTTGCTATACAAGTTCAACACTTAAGAATGGAGCAATAACATAGCAATAAGACCAAAATAAATATAGATATCTTTATTTGACAATTCCTTAAGCTTTGAAAAACCGTGATATTAGAAGGGTCTCTATAACTTGTTTTCTTTATTGAATTAATAAATTTATATTTTATTTTCTCTTGAATCATCTATATCTTAATAGGATTGCGTGTGGGTTATTTATTTTGTGTGTCACGCTTACAGCCGAGTGACTGTCATTTAATTATTATGGACTTCTATTTCTTGTAATAAATAATTTTACCAAGAATTAAGTTTCGGTTTCGATTATAGCTGATGGCACTCCAGTAATGTTTATATATATATATATATATATATATATATATATATATATATATATATATAAATTGTAATTCAATGAATTTAAAAAAAACTCATTGAAATGAAATGAAGTGGTTGAGTTTCATATCAAAGAATTTTTATTATTCTAAGCAAGATAAAGAATGCTTTAGAAAATTAATCTCCTTAACCTATAGGGTTTCGATGTCTACCATCTCATCAGAGGAGAGAAAATATTAGCAAATAGTTATAAAGGTATGCACCCTATTATCATTCACTGACTTTAGCAAATAGGGTGCATACCTTTATAACTATTTGCTAATATTTTCTCTCCTCTGATGAGATGGTAGACATCGAAACCCTGTTAAGGAGATTAATTTTCTAAAGCATTCTTTATCTTGCTTAGAATAATAAAAATTCTTTGATATGAAACTCAACCACTTCATTTCATTTCAATGAGTTTTTTTTAAATTCACTTATTTGCTCTATCTTGCATATCGAGCAATTCCTGTTTAGATGGGATAACTTATAGAATATTACTGCCAGTAATATTTTGTAAACCTACAATCTCACGTTTCCATAACAACTAATTAAATAAAAACTATTCTGAAGTGTATATATATATATATATATTTTTTTTTTTTCATAAGTTTTGGTTTCGGTGTCAATTCAAGCTGATGCACCCAGGTCATATATATATATTTTAAATAAAAACTTTATAATATATAAAAATCGATAGAACATTAACTCTATAATAATATATACGAAATCTGCATAAATAAAATATCATATTTAAGCGTACTTTACGACCGGGCTACGCCGGACGTCCCTGCTAGCTTATATAAATACTTTTGCAGTTTCAACAAAAGAGCTCAGAGCGTCTCCATTTATTCTGAACATCCACGGAATGCCAAAAAAGGGTCGGCTGTGAAATTTCCACAGGTCCCGTTAGTTATATATCATTATATTAATATATTTTTGTATATATATATATATATATATATATATATATATATATATATATATATATATATATATGGTGCGGGTTTGTTTTACTGTACACTACACATAGATTCGAAAAAGTTGTCACAAAACAAATATAGAACAAATAAATGTTATCAAAAGCAAGATAAGTTACTTTTATGTTTTTAGTGTTTTTATTTAATTTAACATGTTTATTCAGCTCGAAAAACAGTGTTTACCGATGTATTGGAAAATTCAAAATGGCGCCCGACTCTCTCTCTCGGAGACGGTAAGTTTGGGAAAAGGAATTATGAATAAAAAACCGGTCAAAATACTCTTAAAAACTCGCCGAATATATGTCAGCCCATGTCACGGTAACATATATTGAGCGAGTTTCTAACAGTATTTTGTCTGTTTTTTTTATGTATAACTCATTTTCCAATACATCGGTAAACACTGTATGATTTTCGAGCTGAATAAACATGTTACATTAAATATAACCCTAAAAACATATTCAGTTAGGTAGAAAAGTAACTTATCTTGCCTTTGATAACATTTATTTGTTATATATTTGTTTTTTGACAACTTTTTCGAATCTATGCGTATAGTAATACAAACCCTTTGGTGCTTGTGCACTTATTGATCCGCGCTATTTTTAAAAATATTTTTTCAAGTTTAATTTTTATTAAAGTCTTATAATATGTTTTTTTATCAAATTGTAAGATTAAAGTACATAATAGGTACAACCCCCCCCCGTCCATGTTAAAAATGGCTTTCTAGATAACGTTATTTCAGCACGGATCAATAAGTGCACTGGTAATATATATATATATATATATATATATATATATATATATATATATATATATATATGACACGTCTGATTGAACAGTTATTTCTTTGTCCGATATTTCTGAATATCTTTTCTATTTTCCGAGCGGTTTTTTTAATTTTGGCAGGCATATTGTATAGAATGGTGCCCAAAAGTTGATCGTCCATTCTAAGATATCGAAAGATTCGAAAAAGGAATAACTCTGGCGTGTTCAATCAGACGTGTCTAAATAATGACTTGCTGGCAAACATATATATATATTTGTTCACTGTTTGTGGGAAAGAATTCCAGCAAAGTGCTCGAAAAAAAAAAACTTTCAATATGAAAGCTTAATTTTTATCAAAACTGTAAAGAAGGTCAGAAAACCATTGGTACCGTCGGTTTCAAGCCTAACATAAGGGGGACCAGTTAATGGTAAATAATGGTAGGCTCTCGTCAGCCATTGCCCCTCCCCCTTTACGTTAGTCTTGAAACCGACGGTTCCAAAGTTTTTCTGGCATTCTGTACAGTCTTGAGATATATATATATATAACTCTTTATTTTTTTTATACATAAGCAGTAATATGTTGCTACGCAATCCTGTATAAGCTGTATCGCCTGAAGAGGTCTCAAGTTACTAGTAGCTAGTTGACCGAAACATGCTCATGGTTGTGTAGCAACAATACTGCTTATGTAAAAACAAATAAAGTGTGCCCTGTGCTCTACTTCGGTATTGAGCACTCTTGTATTAACCCCGTTAAACTTCATTGGTTACTTAACCTCTGGAAAATAATAACCTCATACTTGGAAGTCACCACATCAAGGAACGAGGCCACTCGAGGATAAGGATTAATGAATGTAAGGTGGTAGTGTAGTAATCGTTAATGGTGTAAATTGCGTAGAATCTGATTATTTATGGGAATGGCTCAACAAGAATTTGTTTACATTGGACTTGAAGGCTACTACGTTGTATTCAACCGGGAAGCAGGACAGCGGAAGTGTTTTTTTTATTTTTTTTTTTTACAGTGATCACCACTTATCAAGGCCCGGAAGCCACTCAGGGATAAGGGTTATTGCAAGTACATTACGTTCGTGTGGAGATTTGATGAAGTGTTTACTTAAGGGGGCGGTTCATAATGGCAAGCTTTAATCTGCGTTTATATTTAGGTACAGTTAGAGAGTTGGGGAAATCGCATATAGTGGTTGTAGCTAGTTGAGTGCTTTATTTTTCTTTTTTTTTGTAAAAGTTTGGCGATTATTGAGTAGAAAGTTTATAGTTAAGTAATTTTTACGGAAAATTGAGTAAAATTGCAAATAGTCGATTTTTTTTTTTACTTGTGAGTCGCCACTTAAGGCCTGAAGGCCACTCGAGGATAAGGGTTAATGAATATAAGGTGGTAGTGTAGTAATCGCCAATACTGTAAATTGGATAGAATTTGATTATTTAAGGGGGCGGCTCAACAAGAACTTGTTTACATTGGATTTGAAGACTAGACTACCTTGTATTCAACCGGGAAGCAGGACAGTGAAACAGTGTTCCACAGGCGGGCAGTTCTGGAAAAGAAGCTTTGTTCATAAGTTCTGGGTTTAGATTTAGGCAGATAGAGAGTGGGGAAATTGTATAGAGTGGTTGTAGGTAGTGTTTTTGTGAAAGTATAACCGTGTTTGGGGGTGGGGTAAGTGCTCGATTATGAAGAAAGAATTCGATATAAAAGCATATTTATTTTAAAGTGTTGCAGATCAGAAAACATCGGTAATCAATAAACGAAAAAGTGTAAATAAAAACAAACATTCGTTTATAGGTTCTCGTGAAGCTGATGTCTCCCTGATTTTATTCGCATGGCTCTATTCCGAATTCGTAACAATGGGCCGACATCAGTGGACTTTTTTTTTTTTTTTTACCGTTTTGGTAAAAAAGAAAAAAAGTCCACTGACGTCGGCCCACTGTTACGAATTCGGTCATTAAGATTTTTAAGATTAAAAAAAAAAATGAACCTATTTCAAACTGATAAATAATTACATAGTAAAAAATAATTAAATAATAAAAAAGACAATCATTTTTTTATTTAATTATTTAATCAAGTAAAACTTCCAGGTGCTTCTACAGTTTCTTGCCGAAAATGGAGACGCCATTTTTTTTTTTTTTTTTTTTTTTTTTTTTCCGGGCACTTTTCGTTAAAATTAGGAGAAATCAGTATTTGAAACTATGACCGAAGGAAATAAATGACAAATTTTCTTACGCAGACTTTTCAATAAATGTCCCCACGACGGGACAGTTGGACGGACGCCATGGTCGTTTTTTTAACGTGGAGAAAAGGTACAAAAATGAAAATTGTCTCAGTCGTGAAGGATTTCTTCTCCACTGAAAGAGAACGAGAAATGGAAGTGCCGCAAACTGCCGCAAACTGCCGCATCTGAAGAACAGATACACTTTACAATTATATTTTGATAAAATTTTATACAATAAATGTTTTTGCTTTTAAATGACGCTCGCCCAGTTTAAACAATTATAGATGTCATTTTCATTTTTTGTTTTTAATAAAAAAAATATGTTTCATGAAAAACTTTGCCGTTTCATTAATCAAATCGAAACATTTCCAATTAAACAATTATGGATCTTCTCTTCCACTTTATTTACTTTTTTTTAATAGTTCTTTCCAGAAGTAATTAATATCTAGTTTAAATTTTTTGTTATTTATTTCCTACTTCAGTCATAGTTTAAAATACTGATTTCTCCCTCTGATTCTAATGACAGGTGGCCGAAAAATGGCGTCTGTTTTCGGCGATAAACTGTAGAAGTACCAAATTCCGTTTTTACTTGATTACTAAATTTAAAAAGCTATTTTCAAGTTAAATTCAGTTTTTACGATATTTTTGTTTATTAAATTGGTAGGTATTGATTTAGTAATCGACTAAAAAAAATAGAATTTTTACTTGATTAAATAATTCGGAATAATGAAAAGTGATTTGAGTTTTAATTTAATTATTTTTACTGCTTGAAATAAATGAAATTAAAAAAAAATAAAAGATTGTTAATGACCGTTTTGGGTACAAAAAAAAAAAAATCCATCGATATCGGCCCACTGCTACAAATTAGGAATGGGGGGGGGCATATGAGCGAGAAAAGGCGAAAGTAGAATCAGGGAGACAACAGCCACATGAGAACCCGTTTATAAATATAATAATTTTAAAATAAACTCAAGTCGTGATTGTGGTTGATTGAAATCGATTCTTTGGTCATGGGACTGTAACTCCCCACTATTGGGGGTTAATTCCATTGTATTAATTTAATCTAAATTGATCACCCATTTCTCGACACGTGGGACAGAAATAGTTTGTTTTTAATTTTAAAAAATGTCAGTCATTTTATAAATACACAGGGTGCTTACTGCTTCTTCGGAATAAGAACGAAAATCGACAAATAGTTTCAATTAAAAAAGACATATTTTCTACTTAATTGTCATGTCGAAAGTTAAACGACCGAAGTCAAATATTACTGTTTGTGCTACGGAGCAAAGAAAAAAAAAAAAAAGTCACCATATCCCGAAATTCTAATATTTCGTCTTTTCAACAACAGTAAACAAACAAAATGACGTTTAATTACACTTGCATCCGCGTCCTTTTCTAGAATAGTGTCTCCTCCGAGAAATATTTTGGTACTTATTAAATAAAGGTAGTCGACAAATCGATGTTTTAAAAATATGTCGTTTTAAGCAAAAAATAAGATTGCGTACTTAATTGTCATGTCGACAAAAAACAAAAACAAAAAAAAAACAAAACTTTATTGTTTGTACAAACAAAACATCAATGTTTTGGCAATTATTTTCTATGAATAATTACCGTATTTATAAACCAGTAAATTTTATCACCGTTGTCCATCCGTATTTTCAGTTTTCGCAGTATATTTTGACAGGATCGAATTGTCGAATAGGGAACAACATTTAAACATCTCTCATATTTTCCCCAATTTTCCTACAAAATTGACCGTATATATTGATTTTTAATTCTCAAATAAATTTTTAATCTAATTTCAATGTGTTAAAAATCGAACTTGAATTTAATGTCGGCGGCCATGTTCTTTTTATGTAAAAAAAAAAAATATTTGTAAATGTTGCATAAAATATTTTATTTATTACACAAAAACAGTTTTAACAGAATTAAAAAAAGAAATGGGTTGAAATAAAGCCCCATCATTCTTTGACATTCTTCGTTAGCTTATTTGACGGCACATATGAATGCCCTGGAAAAGTTACTTCTAATTAAAATGTTTACTAGGTACCTCCAACGCGAGGCACAGATTTACCCTCCCCCCCATTTAACACGATGTAACTGTAATTTAATATAATTTTTATACCATTTCCAAAGAATCTTCAAATAAACTAATATTTAAAAAAAAAAAAAAAAAAAAAAAAAAAAAAAAATGGGGTTTGTGTTACTGTACACATAGATTCAAAAAAGTTGTCAAAAAACAAATATATAACAAATAAATGTTGTCAAAGGCAAGATAAGTTACTTTTCTACCTAACTGGATATGTTTTAGTTTTTTTTTTATTTAATGTAACATGTTTATTCAGCTTGAAAAACATAGTGTTTACCGATGTAATGTATTGGAAAATTAAAAATGGCACCCGGCTCTCTCTTTGACACGGTAAAAATTTAAAAAAACTATATATATATATGTATGTATATGTATGTATATATAATCAAAAAAAAAAAAAAAAAAAAAAAAAGATGCAGTGTTTACCTGATATAAGCAATGGTAAATTTCGATCTAATATGAATGCCAAGTATTTAAAAACAATATATGTACCGACGCCGCTCCCTATGTGGAGGTACTAAATTGGTTAAAGGGAAAATTATTCCAAACTCGCATTTAGGTAAAAATGCACATTCGTAAATAATTGAATTCATTCAAAACGTATCACAGAAACAAACAAACAAACAAACAAAAAAAAAACAATAAAAAGCATAAGCAAATCACGATACATCAAAACAGTCGGCGAGATGGATCAGCGGATAAAGAGGTCAGGCTCATTACCGTGGGGTCCCGATTTCGGATCTCGTTAGATTCAGCCACTTTGATGCGTCGTAGACGACGAAACACGTGTCAGTGAACAATTATATTTTAAAAACAAGTATTTATATACAGATATTTTAATTCAAACCAAATAAAAAAGCACAATACACATACAATATAGAGTACCTATTTACAATGCCTCCCCACGAGACAGATTTAGACACCAGGGTCGTTTTTTAAGGTGGAGAAAAGGTACAAAAATAAAAAAAATAAAAAACTGTCTCAGTCGTGAAGGACTTTTCCTCCACCGAAAGAGAACAAGAAATGGAAGTGCAGCATCTGAAGAACAGATACTACACTTTGATCTTGGCCAAAAAATAGAGCTTATTATATTTTCTCTTATATATATATATTTATATATCCATGCATCCGAATAATGAGATGAATTAAATCACAGATTCATTAATCTTGTGGATTACAGTCGTACAAAATATTGTTGGGGGGACATATTTTTATATAAGACAATCCCAGCCAAATAAAATATTGTTGGGGGGTGGGACATATTTTTATATAAGACAATCTCAGCCAAATAAAATATTGTTGGGGGGATATATTTTTATATAAGACAATCTCAGCCAAATAAAATATTGTTGGGGGGGGGGGACATATTTTTATATAAGACAATCCCAGCCAAATAAAATATTGTTGGGAGGGGGACATATTTTTATATAAAACAATCCCAGCCAAATAAAATATTGTTGGGGGGGGGGGGATATATTTTTATATAAGACAATCCCAGCCAAATAAAATATCTCAATTATACAAGATAAAAATTGTAGGTTTTATCTTTAAATGTTTTGCAGTAAAAAATAGGATTTTTAAAACAAACATTTATTATTTGAACAAGGAATACACGACATTTTTAAAGTTCCTTCCTTAAGTCATGGATTTTCGATGTAGGGCTCATCCCTTCAGAGGAAATATCTTTGGCAAATATTTCTTTATGGATTTTGTTTATCCACAAAGAAATATATGGATAAACAAAATATGAAAACAAATGCTATCAAAGGCAAAATAAGTTACTCTTCTACCTATCTGCAAAAGCTTTTAGTGATTTTACTCACTTTAAAACGTGGTATCTTTCGAAAATCATACAGTGTTTATCGATATATTTGAAAAAGACAAATGGCGGCGTGCTCGCTGTTGAATACGGTATGTTTGGGAAAATTAGCTCAAACTAAATAATTACACAAAAATACCCACCGAATATATGTCCGCCTGTCACAGTAAAATATAGCGAGTGAGTTTCTAACAGTATTTTGTATAATTTTTAGTTTAAACTCATTTTCCTAAATTTAGCGTATTCAACCGAAACCTCGCCGCCATTTGTCTTTTTCTTATCGATAAACATTGTATGATTTTCGAACCGAATAAACATTTTTACATTAAATAAAAACTCTAAAAACTTATCCAGTTAGGTAGAAGAGTAACTTATCTTGCCTTTGATAACATTTATTTGTTATATATATATTTTTTCTTTTTGTTTGTTTGACAACTTTTTCGAATCTGTGTATCGTAAAACAAACCCGGACAGGGCGGGGGGGGGGGTATCGGTAAAATTTATGCTTCGAAAAACGTTAGATACACGACGTGGGTGGGTGTCCAAAGCTCGAATTCAGTTCGTAGTGCACACACTAAAAATCCTGTTTTCCATTAGGATGTTGGCAACCTTCACGTGGTCTCTCCCATAAGTATCTGATATCATTCTAGAAAGAATTGACTAGAAAAATATTTTGGGTTTTATTTTTTATTTCTAAATGTGCACTTCAAATACGTAAATTATTGTTATGACGTTGGTGGCCATTTTTTTTTTTTTTTTTTTTTTTTTTTTTTTCATAATGCCATCATTTTTTCCAAATTATGTTTATTTATTTATTTTTTTGGGGGAGGGGGTATTTTCATGGAATTATAGTCCGAAAACCTATAAAAGTCCTCGTGTTAAAGAAAATTGTGGAGGTGAAACTAATGTAAAAATGTACCTAAAAAAAATATGAAAAAAATAATGGTCTCATGAAACTGCTTTAAAAACACAAAATAAATAATGGCCACAAGTTTCTTAACAATAATTTATGCACATTTAGAAATGAAAAAAAAAAAAAAAAAAAATTCCAAAAGTGCGGCCAAAATCATGGTGTCCATGCAAGAGTCAAATTTGGCCTCAAAAAGGCCAACCTGACAAGCCTTAGAAAGGCCAAATTTTTTCAAAACAAGATGGCGGCCTCGATTGTTGTACATTTAAAAATGTTGAAAAAATTATAAAAATTAAATTTTTTTTTTTTTTTTTTTTTTTTTCGAGTTTTATTTCGATCTTAGGGTCTCATAATGTGTTTTATATAAAAATAATTTTTATAAATTTTTGTCGGTGAAATAATTTACGCCGCTGAAATGCAAATTAACCAACAAGTATTTACGATAACGCAAAAATATATAATAACGAAATAAACAACACAAAAATATATGAAAATCAAAACATTTATTATATAAAAAAATGTATCAAAATATAATGTTAATGTATTAATATAATTCTTAAGTGATTCTTTAACTGAAAATAAAATAAATATAAAAACATGAAACATTTATAGATTTTTTTTAGATTTTTTTTTTCGGTAAGGTTGGCTGACAAGCGACATCTATCGGCGGTTCTTGAAACTAAAATACACACATTCGCCTCATGTCACTGACATGCAGAAGTGCCAAATCAACCTTTCAGTTTAATAGTGAAATCGCTAAAAATCGTAAGTTTTGGTCTTCGTAGTTTTCAATAAAACTACTTGATCAATTTAGGTGATTTTAGGAATATGACATCTGCGTCCTATACATCCTACAGACTTTTCTGTGTTTTTTTTTTACTTTTAATTGCCGCCATAAGTGCCAATTTGAATAAGCACAATCTTCGGATTTATACGAGATGATGATGATGATGATAGATGCTGTTAAGATTGGATGGTGATGACTGGTGATCACCCTTAGGTGCAGCAGCGTTTTTTTTTTTTTTCTTTTGCCAAGGATATTTAAAATTGGATGCAATTATGTTCGAACCGAAAAAATGAAAACGATTCAATTGTAATAAAAAAATTAATGATAATAATAAAGGTACTCATGCACTTATTGATCCGTGCTGAAATAACGTTATTATTTAGAAAACCATTCTTAACATGGGGACGGAAGGGTGTTATGTACCTATTCTGTACTTTCACCTAACAATTGAATAAAAACGGGTATCGTAAAACTTTAATTAAACTTGAAAATATTAAAAATAGCACGGATCAGTAAGTGCACTGCAGTGCAGTCACTCTGCACTGCAGTGACTGCACTAGCACCTAAATAAATATCAACGAAGTGAATTTTGGCAATTCAGCAGAAAGTTAGAATTTGGCGGTGACAGCTAACTTTTTTTAGTACTTGTGAACTTTTGCCACTGTGCTGAAATAGTAACGCTACTATTTTGAATGCCATTCTTAACATGGGGAGGGTGTTTTGTAACTCTTCCGCGCTTCCACCTAACAATTTAATTAAAAAAAAAAATGTTGTGAAGCTTGAATTTAACCTTATAAAAAAAAACTCTTTAGAAATAGCGCGGTAACAAAAGTGCACAAGCACCACATTTATTTATTTATTTATTTATTTATTTATTAATCTCTATATTTTTGGCGATTAAGAAGCCTAGGCGGCCCTAAGTGCGATCGTACCCGGTGTCAGATGAAAACTAGCCTCGATGTGAAAATGTTCCGATTATCAAACCGGACTTCTTGTTTTAGTTTTAAATAAATCTGGAAAAAATATATATAAAAAAATGCTCGTTAAGATACAGTCGACAGATCGATTTTTTAACTATGTAATTTTAAGCAAAAACAGTATATACTTGATTGTAATGTCGAAAATAGTAATATATCCCAAAATTAAGAACATTCATGATTGTGCTTTTGGCAAATAAAAAAAACTATTACTATGGTTACAAACAATACGTCAGCCATTAAAGTGGCGAAAACGGAGATAAGTATATCCCTTGTATTCGCAATATTCAAAGTGTTTACACATTTAGGGAAAATACAGTTTCCCTCAATTTACCGTAAAAATTGCTTTTAACTATAAATAATTTTTTACTCGATGAATTTTCCTAATTTCTGGATGTATTACTGTTCTCGACATGACAATAAAGTAAGTACTGTTGTTTTTGCTTAATACGACATCTGTTGATTAACGAGCAATAAATAAAATAAAAACGTTAACTTTCACATATTTTCATTTATGTGAATTTTGTTCTTGTAAACTAAAACCGGAAGATTTTCACATCGAGGCTAGGTTTTCACTTGACACCGGTATGGTAGCACATGTTTTGACAATTTTTTAATATTGTTTTGACTGAAAAAAAAAAAAAAAAAAAAAAAAAAAATTGGCAGACCTGAACGAGCTTGACCCCCCCCCCACCGCATCTGCCGTAAAATTAGTTTCTTTTTATGTATTCTTTTTTTTTTTCCTGCGGATCATCGTCGATAACAGACTTAATTTTTATATTAGCAGGAATTTTTTCATTTTATTTTTATTATTTTTTTTAAGTTAATGACTTTTACCGTGGAGGATCACTTTTAAATTATAACGTTCTATTAAATTGATACCCTACTTTTCGGTCAGTCAGCAAAACTCTCGGTACTTGTACAGTTTAATCAAGACATTAAAAATAAAAAAAAATAAATAAACTGTACGTATCCATTATGGAATGAAATTCTCCGAAAAAAAAAAAATTCACTTAATTTCATCAAGTATTTTTTTTTTTTTTTTTTTTTTTTTACAGCGAAAAAACAAGCAAAAGCAAAATGTTCGATTTTTAGGAAGAAAAGCTAGTATTAAAGATGGGGAGGGAGTGTCGGCGCTTTAAACTGGGTTATCTCCCCGTGGTGTTTCTAAAATTCAAACAAAAAGTTACAAAAAGTCCAAAATGTCTGCTTTCAACGCGCTTTCATGAAAACGTGTTTTTCTGCAATAAAAAATAAAACAAAACAAAAAAAAGCTACTCGATCAAATTAAGTGATTTTTTTTTTTTTTTTTTTTTTTCGGAAATCTTCAGTTTAAAACGGATACGTACAATATAACCTTTTTTCGATTTTTCATTTTTTAATGTCTTGATTAAACTGTACAAATACCAAACTCCCCTTATCAAGCTATTTTTGTAGTGTACCTATTTACTATGCCTCCCCACGGGACAGAGTTAGACACCAGGGTCGTTTTTTAACGTGGAGAAAAGGTACAAAAATAAAAATTGTCTCAGTCGTGAAGGACTTCTCCTCCACCGAAAGAGAACAAGAAATAGCAGTGCAGCATCTGAAGAACAGATACTACACTTTGATCTTGTCCCGAAGGCCAAAAAAGAAAACTTGGATAGAACAGTATAATTTAAAAGTGATCCCCCACCACCCACCACGTGAAAAGTCATTAAATAAACTTTTCATTTTTTTTTTTTTATTGCTAATATGAAAGTTTAATCTGTTATCGACGATAATAATTTTACGGCAGAGGGAAAAGCTCGTTCAGGTACGTCCAAATTTTTAATTTGAAAAAAAAAAAAAAATAAATAAAATAAATAAATAAAATAAATAATTTTGAAAAAAAATTTACGACTTTTTTCTTTCAGGTTTCTGCGCATAGATTTTTTTTTTATTATTATTTAAATTTAAAAACTTCTAGTGATTTATTGTTGGTTGTCTCAGTGTTTTATTTTTTTTTGCAATTAAAAGTATTTATTTTTTATTGAATAAGAACAAAAAAAATGTAAATATATTTTTAAGCAAGTCAACGTCACGAGAATAAAAACGGCTAAACGGGACAACTATCATCTCTATTATCAGCTATATTTTTTAATTTTATTTTAACTTCAAACAATTCAAATCAAAGGGTTTGTTTTACTATACACATAGAT
Organism: Euprymna scolopes; assembly: GCF_053919585.1. Taxonomy (NCBI): domain Eukaryota; kingdom Metazoa; phylum Mollusca; class Cephalopoda; order Sepiida; family Sepiolidae; genus Euprymna; species Euprymna scolopes. Next base: position 4,644,943 of record NC_136520.1, on the reverse strand, counting down.
TCGAAAAAGTTGTCAAAAACAAATATATAACAAATGTTATCAAAGGCAAGATAAGTTACTTTTCTGCCCGACTGACTGCGTATGTTTTTAGTGTTTATATTTAATGTAACATGTTTATTCAGCTCGAAAACAGTGTTTACCAATGTATTGGAAAATTCAAAATGGCACCCGACTCTCTCTTAAACAGGGTAAGGTTGGGAAAATGAGTTAAAAATAAGAAACTATACAAAATACTGTTAGAAACCCACCGAATATATGTCAGCCCATGTCACGGGAACATATTGAGTGAGTTTCTAACAGTATTTTGTATAGTATTTTTTATTTTTAACTCATTTTCCCAAACTTACCGTGTTCAAAAGAGTCTGGCGCTATTTTAAATTTTCCAATACATCTGTAAACATTGTATGTTTTTCGAGCTAAATAAACATGGTACATTAAATAAAAACACTAAAAAGTATCCAGTTGGGTAGAAAAGTAACTTATCTTGCCTTTGATATAGGCACCGCCAAAAATGGCCGCAAAATCAAGTTGTTATTGTTTTTTAAAACGAAATTACATTTATTAAAATCCATTATTTCTGAGTAACTTTTTTTTTTCCAGAAAGATAAAACCCTGAATTTTATCATATAGAAAACAGAATAATGTAAAACTTTTTCTACTATTTTTAATTCAATTTTAAATGTTAAATTTTCCCAAAAAGTTAACAATTGACATTTTTTGTCTTGCACAAAAAACGTACTTAAATATTTTTAAAAAAGGGTTTTTGAAATAATTAATTAATTTATTTATTGTCTAACTAAGATTTAGGATGATTTTCTAAGAGAATATGCAAAAATATTATAATATAAGTACCTGAATTTCAAATAATTCCACTTATTCATATAGGTAACCAGATATTTCGCATCGTCGTAGAGTTCAGATCGACTCTGTTTACGTTTTCTTTTGATGGGAAGAAAACTATGGAAGACCAAACAGGCCAAAAAAACTTATTTTTCAGTGACGAAAATTTCAATGTATTATTAAGCTGAGGCTGGCCAGTACCAGATGGGTGACCATTTGTATGAGTTTGGTTTTTAATGTGTATGTGTGTGGGGGCCAGGCTCCCCAAAATGGGGGGGGGCGCAATTTAAAGCAGAATAAAAAAAAATTATTTCAGCGCGTTTGGTCCACCGTAGTCGAAAGGCGGCAAACGTTTTCAAACGAGATCGATAAAAATGATGCTATTTTTAACACAAAGGGCACAATATTTATCGAATTTTTTTTTTTGGTATCGATTATTCAAAGCATGCCCTGTTTAATAATGGTCATGCATTATTCGGCTCGCTAAAAAAAAATTGTTAATTTATTTATCAAAAATTTTGAAATGGCTTTTTTCGTATAAATATTAAAAAATTTTTTTTTTTGTTTTGCTTAACTTAAATTAATTATTTTACTTAACATATTCACCGAATTTCACACTTCAAAACTCAAAAGCGGGATAATTAAACACAATCGAAGTTCTGATATTCAGACGTCAAAATAAGGTATGCAAACGAATTTTTTTTTTTTTTTTTTTTAAATCTATAATTCTGTCCCTTACAACAACACAATATGTTTTATTCAGTTTCAGATGATTATTTTAAGCATATTTGTTCCCACTTCAAAACAAGGGGGGGTTTTGTAAGCAAAAAAATATATATATATAAATATCGTTTATGAAAAATAAGTACACTGTTATAAAGTTCATTCTTCTCCTAATAATCGCTGAAAATTTCGTATTGATCGGATAATTACCTGATTTTTGGTAGATTTTTAAAAAGACGGTCCGTCAAAAAGTACTGACCTGCCCCCCCCAGTTTTGGCGGTGCCTACAGTTTGATAACATTTATTTGTTATATAATTGTTGTTTTGACAACTTTTTTGAGTCTGTGTATAGAGTATAAAACAAACCCTTGGTATGGTTGCTTAAATGTTTTATTTTATTTCGTTTTGTTTAAAAGTATGTATTGGCGGACCTGAACAAGTATCCCCTCCCCTATAATGTTTATAGTATGTTTTAGTATGTAGTATAGTTTCCGAGGTTGGGAGGCGTTTATTCCGAAAGCCGTTCTTAACATGGGGAAGTTGGTAGTGTTTATACTATACTGCGTAAAAAATACCAACTGCAGAATATCGGTCAAAAGTATAGGAGGATGATTCTCGTTCATGTTCGCCTTTGTTTTTGTTTGGTTGAGCAAGAAGAATAATTAAAAAAATATATATAAATGTTTTTATACGCTAAAAATGTCGACATATTTTATATTTTGTAAAAAAAAAAAAAAAAAAAAAGTCTTCTTCTGATCAGAAATGTTTAGCCTTGACCTTTTCTTTGTCGTTGATTGGTTGATTCAGTTGATCTCGCGAAGTTGATTGGTCGAGCCACTCACACGCCCATCGCCGATTTACGGGCACTTTGGCATTTACGACCAAATTTATCCATTCATATTTATCACAATTTTACAACAAAAATAACCCATTTTTTTTTTTTTAAACTGAACAATGCAGCATCTTAACATAATATTAATATATTTATGATTCATCTAATGTGTTAATTGTGTATAAATTTGTAGTAAAAAAAAAAAAACTGTTTTTAAATTCTGAAAATACAGACGATGAAATCACATTCATCACGAGTCCGACCTTTTTGTTTTTTTTCTTTTGTCCATTTTTGTTTTCGTTTTCCAGAGAAATGATAAGTTTCATTTGGTAAACAATAATAATGGCCTTTCAAATTTATTTAGTCGTAATTTAATTTTTTTAAAAACTTATTTGTGTGCGTGTGTGAGATAGTAATATATATTTGTAATTTTAAATTTGTTTTAAATTATTATTAAAAAAAAAAAAAAAAATGGAGAATGTAAAATTTTAATTTAGTTTGTCCAGGGGAAACAAAGTGCTGGAAAGGATCACACTGCAAACCGAGAGAGGCGCGCGCGCGCACACACACACACACACACACACACACACACACACGAGAAATGAACATATTTAGGCAGCATATTTTTTCATTTATATTATTAAATACAACGGAAATACTTTGCTTTTTAAAATGTTTTTTTGATTTTTCGTATAATCTTTTTTATATCAAAATCGAAAATAAAGTAAAATACACAATAAATTGTATTTGTGTATTTTACCTGCATTATTACTTTCGATTATTGTTTTCACTTTTCTAGTTTTCGTTTTCGCTTCCGTACACTTTCAACACCTGAGGTGTGGAATTCATTGAGTTGATGAGGCTCATCAACTCAATGAATTCCACCTGAAGATGATTCGTAATCGAATCGAAAGCGCTCGTGATAACTATGGAACTTTCGTCTGCTTCCACTTCAAATTTCTAATTTTCGTTAGCTAATTAAACGCTCTACCAATTATGCGAAAACTTCAAATAAAAAATACTTAAATACATTTTTACGCACGCACGCACGCGCGCGCAAAAACAACAATATTTTATTTTATTTTTTTCTATAGCGTTTTAACATTTGATCAGTGCTTGCCGAGCAGTAACCAGGCAAGTTCAAATCAATGTCACGAAAATCCGAGCCAAAAAAGGCATTAATTATTTTTTTTTTTGTATTAAAAAAAAAAAAAAAAAAAAAATGGAACAATTTTAAAAAGGTGATTTTTTTTTTTTTTTTTTTTTTTTTTTTTTTTTTCAGAATAGTAAAAGCAAAAAGTCATATATATAAAAAAAAAAAAATGTTACTAAAGGCAAGCTCAGTTACTCTTCTACCTACCTGGATGTTTTTGTGTGTATGTTTCAACTTATTTGAATGTTTTTATTTTTTACTTTAAATAATGATAGCTTAAAAATTGTCAAAAAACAAAATGGTGGATTCATTAGAGCTATAGTCGGATCTCGATAATTGCTCAAAAACTGAAAATTAAACAGGTAAAACATTACAATTATTTCACGATTGGTGACATTCATGTTTCTATCAGTGTTTTTTCTTTTTTAATTTTCAATTTTTGAGCGATTATCGAGGCTTGACGGTAGCTCGAATGACACAATTTTGTTTTTCGTTCTTTCGTGACAGTCTTTTGACTATCTTTTCATTTTTTTTTCTTCTAGTAAAAAGAAAACACTTTAAAATAAATTAAGTTTTAATCAAAACACATAGGAAATTATCTTGCCTTTGATAACATTTATTTGTTGTATATTTTATTTTTTCACTCTTGTTTTGTTTTGTTGGTTAATCTAAAAAAAAAATTATCGAAATGGTTACTCGTTCTGTTTTATACTTTCTAGGGGAGGGGGTATTTTACGTTTTTATCCATCTATACTTTCTCCATATTTTATTTGTTAAAAAAAAATCGCGTATTTCCAGGATCGAAACGTTTAATCGATTGAACAATAAAATTATGTACTTTTTTTTTTCTGACATTGTTGGGGGGGGTATCAATTTTTAAAAAGGTTTTACTTTTATCAATAAAATTAATTTTTGAAGAGCAAATACATTTTTTTTTATTAGAAAATTTGATGTTTAACAAAATTCTATAAAATAGATTTTAAAAATAGAAACTGGTAAGTTTGTATTTTTATTTTCTTGCGTTGGACAATTTTGTTGTCGTCCTCGTCCGTGAACACGAATTGGGGGGTCAATTTGCAGAAAAGAAAACAAAAAATTCATTTTGTTAATTTTGTTCTGAGTTTAAAAAATAATATTAATATATCGACATTAATTATAATTGCTTATAATTAATTACATATATACATGTATGTTTTTTTTTTTTAAATAAACAAAAGTTTTCGATAAAGAAAATTGCCAAATACAAACGAGAAATGGTTGGTCAATATTTTGACAATATTTTTATTTATTTATTCTCAGTTTTAAACAATTACATCTTGTTCCTTTCGTTTCTGCTTTTGTAAAGGAAAGTTAGTAAGTAAATAAATAATTTATTTAATCAACACATTTTTTTTTCTTATTTGTTTATAACGAACACCAGAAAAAAAAAATCGCATCGTTGACCCATTTCGTAGTTACGGATGGTCGATCGGACAATAAACGAATGAATGAAACACAAATAACGCTAGCGATATTTGTTTTGAATTTAATGCACAGTTTTTGCTTACTTTCTTATGACACACACACACACACACACACACACACACACACACACACACACATATGTATATTCATCCGGAAGAAGTACAATAAAGACGAAACGTTTATGAACATGTAACCTGGTTTGTTCTTTTTCTTTCTGTATACATGTATGCATATTATTATATAAAGGGAACGTTGCGTGTGTGAGTTCGTTCCGTATGGACTCTTAAACGGCTGGGCTGATTTTAATTTCACACATGTACTTTACGTACCTGGCAGTGTTCTGAGATAGGTTTTGTGTCGGAATATCTTTGAGAATCGATAGTCGAAAATACCCGATGAAAGAAGGAACATGTTGACAAGTGCATTCGTGAAGTTTTATTAACACCCAAGCAGAAAGTGCAGGCATATAAAATCAACAGTAGGTTCTTGGCTATGAAAGGCGCGCGTTCGAAATAAATGTTTCTGTTTAGAGCACAGTTGAAGCGTGATACTTGACTTTTCCATTTAAAATTTTAATTCAAGACATAAAGATGATTTTTATGAAAAAACAAGACTAGGTTCTCTACAGTGCAATGTAGACTACAATGTATTGTGAACTAAGTCACTGCAGGGAGGCATGTGGAACCCTCTCTCAGTGCACTACAGTGGGTCCCCAACTAAAGCATGTAATCAATCGATTTGATTGACCATCGATTTCAATGACAATAAAATATGGAAGGGTGAAACATTCGTTGATCATCATTCAGTTCCGGGAAACGTTGGGTCTCCTTACTACTACTACTAATAATAATAATGTGTGTGTACGTACATATTTGTATGTATACTAATAAGTTGCATTCCAATGACCAAAGAAAAGAATTGGTCGACATGTTTTTTTGTTTTTTTTTAAATTATTTTTCTTATATAGGCGAATATCCTATATATTCCCATTGTCTTACACGTGTTTCGTTATGGACAATTTAGTGCACTTTTGCTATCATTACAACTCATCAGAAGCAGATATTAAAAATTGCCACATATAGACAAAATCAAAATGACGGATAGTTAATACTAGTTTGATCACGCCCCTCTGTTACAGTAACACATACTACGAAGGTTGTGGTTGGATGGACATTCAAACACTTAAAAAAAACAACAAAAAAAACTACGATTGTAATGTATATAGAATGTATATATTTCAATAAAGTTTGTCTAAATTGACACAATTAAGCTCAATAGAAATGGATTTACAATTCCAGAGCTTATGTATTTATTTCACATTCCTATTGTTTTATTATTGATGTGTTGCGTCTTACACGTGTTTCGTTGCGCCTCACGTTGCCTTTTATCATTTATTCTTTTCAATTCAAGGAAAACCAAAACAAACAAACCGTATTTTTCCTTGGAATTTATGTAAGTCTCTGAAGATTTGTTTCGTGAATTTCTACCATTCAATGAAACGTGTGTAAGACGCAACACGTTAGCAATTGAAATGTTCACTATCGAAATCTCTCTCTCATATATATATATACACTATTTAAATAAAATAAAAAAAACTTTCCAATTTTGTATTCAAATATAAGTTTTTATAGCACAGTTAATTTAGATAGCTCGATAGAGCAATACTAGAGTTATAAATACGTTTATAAAATATCGTTTCACTGGGAACAGACATTTGTTTTTGTGATGTTTATGTATATGTATAACGCTGATTAATGCCCTGTTGGTATGAAAATATTATATATATAAACAAAAAAAAAACCCGAGGAAAAGATATATATAAAAAATGTCAGTAAAAGACCGAAACAATTGTACGCTGCTATAATAAATAAACATTAAACATTTTTTGAGATGAGAAAATAAACAATGAGCACCTGTTCCCTGAGAAGCGGTACAATTTTTGAGATGGGGATAATTTCGATTATTTGGACTACATTTCTCATCTTGAATGTTATGCTCACGTTTTAGCCGATCTAACGTCCGACTTCCTTCAGGTTATATTTGACGAATTTTAATTTTATTTTAAATGAATGTTCGGATAATTAATGTTTTTTTGTGTTTTCATTTACTGTGTTTTTTTTATTTTATTTTACCGAAAAGTTACTTTACTCTCTCTCTTTAGTTTGCTCTCTCTCTCTCTCCCTCTCTCTCTCTCTCCCTCTCTCTCTCTTTAGTTTGCTCTCTCTCTCTCTCTCTTTAGTTTGCTCTCTCTCTCTCTTTAGTTTGCTCTCTCTCTCTCTCTCTCTTTAGTTTGCTCTCTCTCTCTCTTTAGTTTGCTCTCTCTCTCTCTTTAGTTTGCTCTCTCTCTCTCTCTTTAGTTTGCTCTCTCTCTCTCTCTTTAGTTTGCTCTCTCTCTCTTTAGTTTGCTCTCTCTCTCTTTAGTTTGCTCTCTCTCTCTCTCTCTTTAGTTTGCTCTCTCTCTCTCTTTAGTTTGCTCTCTCTCTCTTTAGTTTGCTCTCTCTCTCTCTAGTTTGCTCTCTCTCTCTTTAGTTTGCTCTCTCTCTCTCTCTAGTTTGCTCTCTCTCTCTCTAGTTTGCTCTCTCTCTCTCTCTCTCTCTCTAGTTTGTCCCCCTCCTCTCCCTCCCTTTGTCCCCTCCTCTCCCTCCCTTTGTCCCCCTCCTCTCTCTCTCCCTTTGTCCCCCTCCTCTCTCTCTCCCTTTGTCCCCCTCCTCTCTCTCCCTTTGTCCCCCTCCTCTCTCTCCCTTTGTCCCCCTCCTCTCTCTCTCTCCCTTTGTCCCCCTCCTCTCTCTCTCTCCCTTTGTCCCCCTCCTCTCTCTCTCTCCCTTTGTCCCCCTCCTCTCTCTCTCTCCCTTTGTCCCCCTCCTCTCTCTCTCTCCCTTTGTCCCCCTCCTCTCTCTCTCTCCCTTTGTCCCCCTCCTCTCTCTCTCTCCCTTTGTCCCCCTCCTCTCTCTCTCTCCCTTTGTCCCCCTCCACTCTCTCTCTCCCTTTGTCCCCCTCCTCTCTCTCTCTCCCTTTGTCCCCCTCCTCTCTCTCTCTCCCTTTGTCCCCCTCCTCTCTCTCTCTCCCTTTGTCCCCCTCCTCTCTCTCTCTCCCTTTGTCCCCCTCCTCTCTCTCTCTCCCTTTGTCCCCCTCCTCTCTCTCTCTCCCTTTGTCCCCCTCCTCTCTCTCTCTCCCTTTGTCCCCCTCCTCTCTCTCTCTCCCTTTGTCCCCCTCCTCTCTCTCTCTCCCTTTGTCCCCCTCCTCTCTCTCTCTCCCTTTGTCCCCCTCCTCTCTCTCTCTCCCTTTGTCCCCCTCCCTCTCTCTCTCTCCCTTTGTCCCCCTCCTCTCTCTCTCTCCCTTTGTCCCCCTCCTCTCTCTCTCTCCCTTTGTCCTCTTTGTCCTCTCTCTCTCTCCCTTTGTCCTCTTTGTCCTCTCTCTCTCCCTTTGTCCTCTTTGTCCTCTCTCTGTCTTGTCCTCTTTGTCCTCTTTCTCTCTCTGTCTTGTCCTCTTTGTCCTCTTTCTCTCTCTGTCTTGTCCTCTTTGTCCTCTTTCTCTCTCTGTCTTGTCCTCTTTGTCCTCTTTCTCTCTCTGTCTTGTCCTCTTTGTCCTCTTTCTCTCTCTGTCTTGTCCTCTTTGTCCTCTTTCTCTCTCTGTCTTGTCCTCTTTGTCCTCTTTCTCTCTCTGTCTTGTCCTCTTTGTCCTCTTTCTCTCTCTGTCTTGTCCTCTTTGTCCTCTTTCTCTCTCTGTCTTGTCCTCTTTGTCCTCTTTCTCTCTCTGTCTTTGTCCTCTTTGTCCTCTTTGTCCTCTTTCTCTCTGTCTTTGTCCTCTTTCTCTCTCTGTCTTTGTCCTCTTTCTCTCTCTGTCTTTGTCCTCTTTCTCTCTCTGTCTTTGTCCTCTTTCTGTCTCTGTCTTTGTCCTCTTTCTCTCTCTGTCTTTGTCCTCTTTCTCTGTCTCTGTCTTTGTCCTCTTTCTCTCTCTGTCTTTGTCCTCTTTCTCTCTCTGTCTTTGTCCTCTTTCTCTCTCTGTCTTTGTCCTCTTTCTGTCTCTGTCTTTGTCCTCTTTCTCTCTCTGTCTTTGTCCTCTTTCTGTCTCTGTCTTTGTCCTCTTTCTGTCTCTGTCTTTGTCCTCTTTCTCTCTCTGTCTTTGTCCTCTTTCTCTCTCTGTCTTTGTCCTCTTTCTTGTCTTTGTCCTCTTTCTCTCTCTGTCTTTGTCCTCTTTCTGTCTCTGTCTTTGTCCTCTTTCTGTCTCTGTCTTTGTCCTCTTTCTCTCTCTGTCTTTGTCCTCTTTCTGTCTCTGTCTTTGTCCTCTTTCTCTCTCTGTCTTTGTCCTCTTTCTCTCTCTGTCTTTGTCCTCTTTCTCTCTCTGTCTTTGTCCTCTTTCTCTCTCTGTCTTTGTCCTCTTTCTGTCTCTGTCTTTGTCCTCTTTCTGTCTCTGTCTTTGTCCTCTTTCTCTCTCTGTCTTTGTCCTCTTTCTCTCTCTGTCTTTGTCCTCTTTCTCTCTCTGTCTTTGTCCTCTCTCTGTCTTTGTCCTCTCTCTGTCTTTGTCCTCTCTCTGTCTTTGTCCTCTCTCTGTCTTTGTCCTCTCTCTGTCTTTGTCCTCTCTCTGTCTTTGTCCTCTCTCTGTCTTTGTCCTCTCTCTGTCTTTGTCCTCTCTCTGTCTTTGTCCTCTCTCTGTCTTTGTCCTCTCTCTGTCTTTGTCCTCTCTCTGTCTTTGTCCTCTCTCTGTCTTTGTCCTCTCTCTGTCTTTGTCCTCTCTCTGTCTTTGTCCTCTCTCTGTCTTTGTCCTCTCTCTGTCTTTGTCCTCTCTCTGTCTTTGTCCTCTCTCTGTCTTTGTCCTCTCTCTGTCTTTGTCCTCTCTCTGTCTTTGTCCTCTTTCTCTTTGTCCTCTTTCTCTTTGTCCTCTTTCTCTTTGTCCTCTCTCACTTTGTCCTCTCTCTCTCTCTCTTTGTCCTCTCTCTCTCTCTTTGTCCTCTCTCTCTCTTTGTCCTCTCTCTCTCTCTTTGTCCTCTCTCTCTCTCTTTGTCCTCTCTCTCTCTCTCTTTGTCCTCTCTCTCTCTCTCTTTGTCCTCTCTCTCTCTCTCTTTGTCCTCTCTCTCTCTCTCTTTGTCCTCTCTCTCTCTCTCTTTGTCCTCTCTCTCTCTCTCTTTGTCCTCTCTCTCTCTCTCTTTGTCCTCTCTCTCTCTCCTCTTTCTCTCTCTCTCTCTCTCCTCTTTCTCTCTCTCTCTCTCTCCTCTTCTCTCTCTCTCTCTCTCTCTCTTCTCTCTCCTCTTTCTCTCTCTCTCTCTCTCCTCTTTCTCTCTCTCTCTCTCTCTCTTTCTCTCTCTCTCTCTCTCTCTTTCTCTCTCTCTCTCTCTCCTCTTTCTCTCTCTCTCTCTCTCCTCTTTCTCTCTCCTCTTTCTCTCTCTCTCTCTCTTTCTCTCTCTCTCTCTCCTCTTTCTCTCTCTCTCTCTCCTCTTTCTCTCTCTCTCTCTCCTCGTTCTCTCTCTCTCTCCTCTTTCTCTCTCTCTCTCTCTCCTCTTTCTCTCTCTCTCTCTCCTCGTCTCTCTCTCTCTCTCTCCTCTTTCTCTCTCTCTCTCTCTCCCCTCGTTCTCTCTCTCTCTCTCTCCTCTTTCTCTCTCTCTCTCTCTCCTCTTTCTCTCTCTCTCTCTCTCCTCTTTCTCTCTCTCTCTACTCTTTCTCTCTCTCTCTCTACTCTTTCTCTCTCTCTCTCTCCTCTTTCTCTCTCTCTCTCTCTCCTCTTTCTCTCTCTCTCTCTCCTCTTTCTCTCTCTCTCTCTCCTCTTTCTCTCTCTCTCTCCTCTTTCTCTCTCTCTCTCTCCTCTTTCTCTCTCTCTCTCTCTCCTCTTTCTCTCTCTCTCTCTCCTCTTTCTCTCTCTCTCTCTCTCCTCTTTCTCTCTCTCTCTCTCCTCTTTCTCTCTCTCTCTCTCCTCTTTCTCTCTCTCTCTCCTCTTTCTCTCTCTCTCTCTCTCTCTCTCTCTCCTCTTTCTCTCTCTCTCTCTCCTCTTTCTCTCTCTCTCTCCTCTTTCTCTCCTTTTTCTCTCTCCTCTCTCTCTCCTTTTCTCTCTCCTCTCTCTCTCCTTTTTCTCTCTCCTCTCTCTCTCCTTTTTCTCTCTCTCTCTCTCCTTTTCTCTCTCTCTCTCTCCTTTTCTCTCTCTCTCTCTCCTTTTTCTCTCTCTCTCTCTCTCCTTTTTCTCTCTCCTCTCTCCTTTTTCTCTCTCTCTCTCTCTCCTTTTTCTCTCTCTCTCTCTCTCCTTTTTCTCTCTCTCTCTCTCCTTTTTCTCTCTCTCTCTCTCCTTTTTCTCTCTCTCTCTCTCCTTTTTCTCTCTCTCTCTCTCCTTTTTCTCTCTCTCTGTGTCTCTTTCTCTCTCTCTGTGTCCTCTTTCTCTCTCTCTGTGTCCTCTTTCTCTCTCTCTCTCTCTTTGTCCCTCTTTCTCTCTCTCTCTCTCTCTCTTTGTCCTCTTTCTCTCTCTCTCTCTCTTTGTCTTCTTTCTCTCTCTCTCTCTCTCTTTGTCCTCTTTCTCTTCTCTCTCTCTCTTTGTCCTCTTTCTCTCTCTCTCTTTGTCCTCTTTCTCTCTCTTTGTCTCTTTCTCTCTCTCTCTCTCTTTGTCCTCTTTCTCTCTCTCTCTCTCTGTCCTCTTTCTCTCTCTCTCTCTCTCTGTCCTCTTTCTCTCTCTCTCTCTCTGTCCTCTCTCTCTCTCTCTCTCTCTCTTTGTCCTCTTTCTCTCTCTCTCTCTCTCTTTGTCCCTTTTCTCTCTCTCTCTCTCTCTTTGTCCTCTTTCTCTCTCTCTCTCTCTCTCTCTCTCTCTCTTTGTCCTCTTTCTCTCTCTCTCTCTCTCTCTCTCTCTCTTTGTCCTCTTTCTCTCTCTCTCTCTCTCTCTCTGTCCTCTTTCTCTCTCTCTCTCTCTTTGTCCTCTTTCTCTCTCTCTCTCTCTCTCTCTCTCTCTTTGTCCTCTTTCTCTCTCTCTCTCTTTGTCCTCTTTCTCTCTCTCTCTCTCTTTGTCCTCTTTCTCTCTCTCTCTCTCTCTTTGTCCTCTTTCTCTCTCTCTCTCTCTCTTTGTCCTCTTTCTCTCTCTCTCTCTCTTTGTCCTCTTTCTTTCTCTCTCTCTCTTGTCCTCTTTCTTTCTCTCTCTTCTTGTTCATCTGTGTTTCTCTCTTGGTCCCCTCTCTTCCACTGTCTCTCTCTTTCGGTCTCTGCCTCTGCCTCTCTCGCTGTTTTCTGTCCATCCTCCTCCTCCCATGATCCATTGCGACTGAGAAAATCTTGTTAAAAACGTCGTCCTGTTGTTAAGCTATTTTTAGCTTTTACTCGGGATGCGCTTACCCAACCCCTCCCCCTCCGCCATCCCAAATCATTTACCTGCGCTTCATCTAGTGAGTTGTTTATGTACAGTAGTTGTAGTAGTTCTGAAATGAATGAAAATTTACCTCTTCTCCCCACGCTGCTAACAACAACAACAACAACAAACAAAAATAAAATAGAAATAAGATTTCACCCTGGAAATACTTTCTTTTATAGATCGGTCCCCATGGCGGACGATATATGAACAATGTAAAAGCCAGTAACAGTTTACGACAGCTGAAAGACACAAAGGTGAAAAAATTATTTACAATGTAAATAAAGATTTATTTATTAAAATTATATTTATTCAAAATAAAAATAAAAAAC
>NC_136520.1:4606918-4632188 GCF_053919585.1 Euprymna scolopes | reverse complement strand
GGAGAGAGAGAGAGAGATGGAGAGAGAGAGAGATGGAGAGAGAGAGAGATGGAGAGAGAGAGAGATGGAGAGAGAGAGAGAGATAGAGGATGGAGAGAGAGAGAGATGGAGAGAGAGAGAGATGGAGAGAGAGAGAGATGGAGAGAGAGAGAGATGGAGAGAGGAGAGAGAAGAGAGAGAGAGATTGGAGAGAGAGAGAGAGATGGAGAGAGATGGAGAGAGATGGGGAGAGATGGAGAGAGATGGAGAGAGAGATGGAGAGAGAGATGGAGAGAGAGATGGAGAGAGAGAGGGAGAGAGAGATGGAGAGAGAGATGGAGAGAGAGAGATGGAGAGAGAGATGGAGAGAGAGAGAGAGATGGAGAGAGAGAGATGGAGAGAGAGATGGAGAGGAGAGATGGAGAGAGAGAGAGATGGAGAGAGAGAGATGGAGAGAGAGAGATGGAGAGAGAGAGATGGAGAGAGAGAGAGAGAGAGAGAGAGAGAGAGAGAGAGAGAGAGAGGAGAGAGAGAGAGATGGAGAGAGAGAGAGATGGAGAGAGAGAGAGATGGAGAGAGAGAGAGAGATGGAGAGAGAGAGAGATGGAGAGAGAGAGAGATGGAGAGAGAGAGAGATGGAGAGAGATGGAGATGGAGAGAGAGATGGAGAGAGAGATGGAGAGAGAGAGATGGAGAGAGAGAGAGATGGAGAGAGAGAGATGGAGAGAGAGAGAGATGGAGAGAGAGAGAGGAGAGAGAGAGAGAGGGTGAGAGAGAGGGTGAGAGAGAGAGGGTGAGAGAGAGAGGGTGAGAGAGGGGAGAGAGAGAGAGAGAGAGAGAGGGTGAGAGGAGAGGGTGTGAGAGAGAGGGGTGGAGAGAGGGTGTGAGAGAGAAGGGTGTGAGGAGAGAGAGTGTGAGAGAGAGAGGGTGTGAGAGAGAGAGGGTGAGAGAGAGAGGGTGATAGAGAGAGATAGAGAGAGAGGGTGATAGAAAGAGAGGGTGATAGAAAGAGAGGGTGATAGAAAGAGAGGGTGATAGAATGAGAGGGTGATAGAGAGAAGGGAGATAGAGAGAGAGGTGATAGAGAGAGAGGGTGATAGAGAGAGAGGGTGATAGAGAGAGAGGGTGATAGAGAGAGAGAGGGTGATAGAGAGAGAGAGGGTGATAGAGAGAGAGAGGGGGATAGAGAGAGAGAGGGTGATAGAGAGAGAGAGGGTGATAGAGAGAGAGAGGGTGATAGAGAGAGAGGGTGATAGAGAGAGAGGGTGATAGAGAGAGAGAGAGGGTGATAGAGAGAGAGAGGGTGATAGAGAGAGAGAGAGGGTGATAGAGAGAGAGAGGGTGATGAGAGAGAGAGAGGGTGATAGAGAGAGAGAGAGGGTGATAGAGGAGAGAGAGGGTGATAGAGAGAGAGGGTGATAGAGAGAGAGAGGGTGATAGAGAGAGAGAGGGTGATAGAGAGAGAGAGGGTGATAGAGAGAGAGAGAGGGTGATAGAGAGAGAGAGAGGGTGATAGAGAGAGAGAGAGAGAGGTGATAGAGAGAGAGAGAGAGAGGGTGATAGAGAGAGAGAGGGTGATAGAGAGAGAGAGGGTGATAGAGAGAGAGAGGATGATAGAGAGAGAGGATGATAGAGAGAGAGGATGATAGAGAGAGAGGATGATAGAGAGAGAGAGAGAGGGTGATAGAGAGAGAGAGAGGGTGATAGATGGATATATAGGTAGAGAGATGGATAAATAGAGAGATGGAGAGTGAGAGATAGAGATAGAGAATGTATGGACGGAAAAAGATGAAGAGAGAGAGATGCTGTATTCAACAACATACTGACTAGTAGCGATGAAAATCGGGTAGAGTTTAATTATTTAAAAAACGCAGCTCACCAAGAATTTGTTTACATTTAACTTGAAGACGACCATGTTATAGTCAGCTGGGAAGCAGACTAACGAGAAACAGAGTTTCACAGGCGGGCAACGCTAGGAGAGAAACTTTGTTCATGGGATTTGCGTTGTGATTACGGCACAGATAGAGAGGGGGGATTGTTGCCAATGTTTGTAGCTAAGATTTGGTTTCTAATCTATCAATCCTTCTTAATCCCTAACTGTGCATCGAACAGATACCATAATACTTAGTTCCCTGCACATTCTAATAAAGGGCCATACAAAGTTTCGGACAGATTTGCCCAGTACTTTCTGAGAAAAAAGTAGAACGGACAGACAGACAAACTGACAAAGATATATTTATATAGAGACAAGAATTTCATTGGAATGAAAATGGAGACAGAAAAAAAAAAGGGGTTAGTAAGATTCTCCCAGCCCTTTTCGAATAATAAACCTCCCACTGTCTGAACTGAAACGTGCAGGTCAATCTCTAAGTAGGAGTGGGATCCAAGTGGGACAGAAAATAAGAACGGAGAATGTAGTTTGGAGAGTGGGCAGTGTCCAAACATAAATTGTCCTTTTGTCTTCACATTCCATGAACGATGTTTCTGACAAATGGGGAAGAATTGCTGTTTGCTGGGCTGGAATTTATCCATTTGACGCTTATTGTTAGTTAGTTTTTGAAGTTGAGGCAGTGTGTGTGTCTGTGTGTGTGTGCGTGTGCGTGCACAGCTTCTTACATCAAGTGGTTTCATACCTTGTCTGGAGATATTTTCATTAAAAAATAAGTGAACCATGCATGGTTCCCTGCGAGTGCACAGTGAATGAGGCATAATGACTAAGTTCAGCATTTGAGCCCCAAAAGTGTTGGGTGTGGGGGCAACAACAAAATATAAATAAATTGGGAGAGGCCAATGACAAAAGTTGAACGTGAGGATTTCTATTCGCAGGGAAGAGGAGTTCACTTAACTAGCTACTACGAGGCATTTTGATCGGTGTCCGAACATGAGTTAGTAGGGCAGAACAGTAAAAACAAAAAGAAATGTGTTGTCCCATGTGTTGATTGGCCAATATATATATGACGTCACGATAATGACGCACAAACGCGGTTTTTTTTTTTTTTTTTTTTTTTTTTTTTTCTTCTTCTTCAATGTCAGATTCTTGTCTTAGAAAACTAATCGATATTTGATCAACATAATTCCGATACGCCGAGATTTTTCTTAACATTCAGATTCATGAATACCGGGGGGAAAAAAAAAAATGGTGAACGTATCTAAAGATGTGAATCGCATAAATGTCCACATTTCGAAAACAAAATCCGGTGCTCTTATAACAGCACGGTACCAAACTGAAAGGTGTATTTGCGACGTAAAGTCGAAAAATGGTCTCAAATCCACGGTCTACTTTTTCCTTTAATTATTATTTTTTTTATTATTATTATTTTCATTTAAGACATTTTAATTATTGCCTAATTTGTTAACATTAAAAACTTAAACGTGAAAAAAATTTACAACAAAATACTAAGATTAGTCCAATTGAATTTAAATGTCATCTTAATTTAATGGCCTCAAATCCATGGTCGAACTTTTCTCGATTTAGAATATTGCAATGAAACCATTAATTGCTACAATAACCAGATCTTGAGGGGGGGGGGGGGGAGAAAGATTAGTCCAGTTGAATTTGATGGCTATCTTAATTTAGTGGTCAATTTAATTAAATTAATGGACTCAAATTCAGTAGACCGTTTTTCAATTCGTGTACACTAATTATAATAAATTTAAGGAAAATTATTTTTCCTAATTTTCATTTATCTCTTACTAGCATGGGTGCCCGGCGTTGCCTGGGTGTTTAGAGGTGTATAATGAGCAAAAACACACACACACACACACACACACAAAAAAGGTCAGTTTTTTTTTTTTTAAATTTGACCCCTATTATGACCCCTTAACATTTGTTTTGGGCTCAAATGAAGTTATTAAGTTAGATCCATGTCCAAGGAACCTATATCCAAAATTTCAAGTGTTTAGACCCAAAATTAGTGGAGGAGTTTGGTCTAAAAAGTCAAATCGTTGAACTTTGACCTCTTAACAGCCAAATTTCTGGCCGAAAACCGATCACATAGATTTTCCCAAATCTCAGTACTCTGTATATCAAATTTCGAGTCTGTAGACTAAAAATTGGCAGAGGTATTGCGTAGGGAAATGTACACAGACACACAGACACATTCACTTTTATAGATATATAGATATAACGAACAGTTTAATTTATTTTATTTCAGTAAGTTTTAAGAGATCAAGGAGTTAATCCCTCCTGGATTAACACCTGCTTGCGTTATGATTTAAATTTATATCCGAGGGCTCTTTTAAGAATAGATGATGTTCTCTTTATGGCTGCTATTTGTATTTTCCTTACACCTTAGTCTTCCAGGGATTGCTTCTAAGTATTTCTGAAGATTCTTTTTTATTAAGCCAATTGCTCCTATCACAACCTGGTATAATGTTTATTTCTTTCAGAGACCATGTTGTTTTTAGATCATTTTTTAGGTCCTGATATTTTGTTATCTTTTCCTGTTCAACTTTATTCAGGCTAAAATCATTTGGAGCCGTGACATCGATAATGAGCGCATTTCTTTCGAGTTTGTTCTATATTACAATATCCGATTTGATGACTTTGTCTTTTATGTATCTGTCCATGTGTATGTGTTTGTCATAAAACACGGTCACTTTTCCGTTTGATGTTATCGGTGATGGTTCATGTTCCCAGATGTTCGTCGCTCTGTCAAGTTGCATCTCTCCACAGATCTTCCAATGGAGGTGTGTGTGTGTGTGTGTGTGTGTGTGTGTGTGTTTACATGTCCAGCTAACAGCAGAGCTTCACGTTGCGAGTGAAACAGTCGCATTTACAACTGATTTTTCCGAGTGGCGACTAAATATTAATAAAATGTTTATTTTTTGGCGTTTTTTTTTTTCGACAATCTTTCGAAGCTCATTTACTAATTGAAAAAAATGTCTTAAAGTGCAAAGTCAAATTATTTAAATGCAAGTTTAATAAAACTTTTTTTTAAGGCTGTTTGAAAAAATATCTGTAAAAATTTGAATGTTTATACTTTCAAGTATCAACATAAAATTTGTTGTATATTTAGAATTACACTTAATAAAAAATAACACACAAAAATTTTTTTTATGATGTACATGCTCATCACGGAACGAAAATGTCATATTCCAAAAATCACATGGGTTTGGTTACTAACTTTGCTATTTGTCTTGTAAACGAAAATATTTAGTTGTCAAAAGTCAATTACAGATACATTTGTACAAATATACATTTATATATAAATGTCGGTTAATTTTTAGAGGTTTGTTGTTATCTCAGATGATATCAAATAATGCTGGAGTGCTAAATGTTTGTGTCTTGATTTTAGCTGATGGCACCAAAGTAATATATATATATATATATATTTTAAAAAATATATATAAATAAGCGCTTATACACGTAACATAGACAGAGGATCATAACATTCATATTATAACTGAGTATTATCACCTTCTCAAGACACGAATACAGATACATAAAAGGTAAAACAAAATAAAAACAAAAAAAAACAACTAAAAACAGAACATAATAAATAAATAAATAAAAACTTCAACAACAGCACCGGATAAACGAGAAAAAAAACAAAAAAAAAACAAAAAAAAAACAGTAACAACAATAATAATAAATTATGCAATATTATATAAAATAAAATATAAAAAAAATACATATATATAAATATATAACCAAAGCTTACAACAGAAATATTATAATAAATATATAAGTAAAATAAAATATTTCTGCAGGACTGCCACGCTCTCTCCGCCATCTTGAATCCACTTTTGTCTTCTATTTTGAAAAAGAGAGGTACCTTTCTCTCGAAATCAAAGTTTCACACCACCCACGGACTTTACATACACCGGACATACCAACAACTTGGTAATAAATAAATATCCATTGAAGTGAAGAATGATAGTAAAATAAAGGTTAGACACTCCTCTATTCAGCCATACTCGTCTATATCTGTTTGTTTTTCTTTTTTACTTAATCTTTTCCGGTTTTCCTCCGCATTGTTTTTGGCTTAAAATATATATATATATATATATATATATATATATATATATATATATATATATATATATTTCTTTACCAACAATGCTTCAAGCAAACTACTACCTACTCATATATATACATATATATTATTACGTGTGTAAAAGAAAGTCATCCATAGACATGTATGTTTACTCATAATTACGGCCAGACTTAGTCGACAAGGATCGAACGCGTCACCACTCGATAAGTAGACTGGTGTTTCACCATGAGACCACGAAGGCTTTATCAATTTTATGCTCGACTTTTATCGTTGTAAGTACTACAGAATTGCTAATAAAAAAAAAATCAATCAATCAAAAAGCTAGCATTTATAGCGATAAAAATCGAGCATAAAAATTGATAAATCACCCCATGGTCTCGTAAAACACCAGACTACTTATCGAGCGGTGACGCGTTCGATCCTTGTAAACTAAGTCTGGCCGTAATGATGAGTAAACTCCGAAACATGCATATCTGTGGATGACTTTTATGCACGTAAGAAAATTTAAATAAAAATAATTTTTAAAAATAAATAATACATCCTAAAAAATGTGGGGCGACAAAAAAATGTAAACAAAGGGCAGATAACTCCTTCCTTAAAAAGAGCTCAGGGAGCAAAATGAAAAGAATACTACAGAATCTATATATCTATAAAAGTGAACGTATCTGTGTGTGTGTGTGTGTACATTTCCCTACGCAATAACTGTCAATTTTAAGTCTACAGACTCAAAATTTAATATACAGGGTACCGAGATTTGGGAAAATCTTTGTGATCGGTTTTCGGACAGAAATTTGGCTTTTAAGCGGTCAAAGTTCAGCGATTTGACCTTTGAGAACTCTACCAAACTCCTCCGACAATTTGGGGTCTAAACACTTGAAATTTTAGATATAGGTTCCTTGGACATGGATCTAACTTAACTTGATTTGAACCCAAAACAATAAATTCTAAGGGGTCATAATAGGGGATCAAAGTTTAAAAAAAAAAAAACTGATCGCTTTTTTTTTTTTGCTCAACATACACCTCCAAACACCCGGGCAACGCCGGGCTGAAATGCTAGTCAATAATAAGAAAAAAATATTGGTTGTCATTGATGGACGTACATCCAAACAGTATAACATGAATGCGGAAGTGCCTCAGAGGTTGATCCTTGGATCATTATTATTCCCGATATTCATAAAGGACCTCCCTGATAATATTGTGTCCGAGATGGGTATATTTGCTGATGGATCAGAGCTCTATAAAATGCATGAGGGAAGAACGGATGCACATAAATCTAAGACAACGGCAGAACCATTCGAAAATGACCTCCAAACGTAATGTAATAGGGTTGCAAATGGATGGTAACATTTAATGCTAGTAAGACGAAGTTGCTCTCCTTTAATAATTACAAGACGCCTCCCCAACCCCTTATATCCGTGACAAATAACGCCCTTTCTAAGAATTCTTCTTTCAAACTTCTCGGCTTAACATTTGCGGGCAATATGAACTAGAACAAATGCACTGAAGACATTGCAAAGGCTGCTGCAAAGAAGGTGGGTTCCCTCTATCTAGCTAGAAAACTACTCACACCTGAGAGTATCCTGTACCTCTACAAGGCCACCATTCACATACCATGTACGGAGTATTGTTGCCACATCTTAACTGGTGCATCTAACACTAGTTTCTCCATCTGGGATAAAGTCAAAAAAATGTTTTCAATCTAATAAATCCCAGTTTGTCAACTAAGCTCCAACCCCTGTCCCATCACCACAATGTTGCATCTGTGTTTTTGTTTTACAAGTATTTTAATGGAATATGCTCTGATGAACTCGTACTTGCGCCCTCTCGACGTACATATCCCCGACAAACCCGTTTAGCAACAAAATCTCACCCCTTCACTGTTGTTGTCCCTACATGCCCGAACGCTTTCTATTCTAATAATTTTTTTTTCGTCGAACAGCTAAACTTTGGAATTCCCTTCCTGCTACCTGCTTCCCTAACTGTACCGATATGCAGAAGTTTAAATGTAATGTAAACCAACATCTTGTTAATCTTTCTAGGCATGGTCCCAAATAGTTGCCCCTTACGTCCAAGTGGCGATATGCCTTGTTAGGAGTGAACGTGAGTGATTATATATATATATAATATCCGAATTTTATATTATGTTTATATAATTGAGAATTCGGTAATGATTCATATACCAATCAATTTTAAGTTGGAATAAGGTTACTTAATTTGTAAGCTTCAAAATTACCCGTTTTTGTAATCGAGCATTCATATATATTT
This sequence comes from Euprymna scolopes, assembly GCF_053919585.1. Classification (NCBI taxonomy): domain Eukaryota; kingdom Metazoa; phylum Mollusca; class Cephalopoda; order Sepiida; family Sepiolidae; genus Euprymna; species Euprymna scolopes. The sequence goes on along the minus strand of NC_136520.1, from coordinate 4,623,945 downwards.
TCACAAAATCAAGACAACAAAGATTGATTTGAGTAACAAATCGCGAAACAATTGTAACGAACAATGAAAATAGACTATTTGTTGCTATCAATCCAATCTTTGTTATCTTGATTTTGTTAAAACAATGTATGTGTGAGTGAGTGAGTGTGTGAGAGAGAGATAGAGAGTGAGAGTGATAGAGAGTGAGAGAGAGAGAGTGAGAGAGAGTGAGAGAGAGTGAGAGAGAGAGAGAGTGAGAGAGTGAGAGTGAGAGAGAGATTGAGAGTGAGAGTGAGAGAGAGATTGAGAGTGAGAGAGAGATTGAGAGTGAGAGAGTGAGAGAGTGAGAGAGATTGAGAGAGTGAGAGAGATTGAGAGTGAGTGAGAGAGTGAGAGAGATTGAGAGTGAGAGAGAGATTGAGAGAGAGAGTGAGAGAGAGATTGAGTGAGAGAGAGAGTGAGTGAGAGAAAGAAAGTGAGAGAAAGAATGTGAGAGTGAGTGAGTGAGAGAAAGAATGTGAGAGTGAGTGAGTGAGAGAAAGAATGTGAGAGTGAGTGAGTGAGAGAAAGAATGTGAGAGTGAGTGAGTGAGAGAAAGAATGTGAGAGTGAGTGAGTGAGAGAAAGAATGTGAGAGTGAGTGAGTGAGAGAAAGAATGTGAGAGTGAGTGAGTGAGAGAAAGAGTGTGAGAGTGAGTGTGAGTGAGAGAGTGAGAGAGAGAGAGAGAGAGAGAGAGAGAGAGAGTGGAAATAGAATTGCGACGAGATAGAGAGATGAAAAAGAAACACACTAAGTCACACGTCCATCAACGTTTCGTTTTTATTGTGAGACTTCTGGATGAATCATTTGAAACAAAATACCAATACAATATTTGAAAATATATTTATTGTGGAAAGTATGACTTTGTTCTATTTCAATGATTATTTATTTTCGTTCTGAAATAGAAAAAACAGTCATAATTTTCGCAACAAACTGTTGTTTTATTTTCTTCAATTTATTCATCCAGAAGAAGTCTTTACAATAATGACGAATCGTTGATGGACATAAGTTGGTTTGTTCTTTTTTCATCTCTCTCTCTCTCTATATATATATATATATATATATATATATATATATATATATATATATATATATATATATATATATATATATATATATATATATATATATGTGTGTGTGTGTGTAGATTTGTTGTTGAGCTTTTAAACAATAATACGGTTAACTTATCGTCTTCACCACGAAGATCTTGTTTCTTAAAAAATCGCCCATATTTTCATTTAGACGTAAGCAAATAATATTTTTACTAGCGGGACCTGTGGAAATTCCACAGCAGACTCTTTCATATGTAATATATTGATGTTGGCATTCATCGTAAATGGAGACGTCTTGTAGCTCTTTTGTTAAAACTGCAAAAGTATTTATCTAAGCTAGCAGGGACACCCGGCGTAGCCCAGTTGTAAACTACGCTTAAATATGATATTCCAATTAATGCAGATTTCGTAGAGTCAATTTTCTAGTGATTCTTTATATATTATAAAGTTGTGATTACAAAAATATAAAAAAAAAATATATATCAATATGACTTTGGTACATTAGCTAGAATCAAAACCGAAAACAAAATCACCTTGAAGATCGAATTTTAGGAAATCGTCCATATTTTTATTTGGACGTAAACAAATATTTTTATTTATTTATTATATTTGAAACAGTAATGCATGTTTTGAGGCCCTACCCTTTTCAGCGTAGCTTGGCTGTTTCTAGGAATCGAACCCCCGGACCTTATGCATATTATGGTTGTAATATTATATATGTATATATCGCTACTATATATTGTACACTATAATAATCAATAGCAAATTTGGCTGTATAATAATAAATATGAAATTTGCATAAATTAAAATATCATATTTAAGCGTATTTTACGACCAAGCAACTCCGGCGGCCTGCTAGTCATAATAGTATGATCAGCTTTAACTTGAGTCTAGATTTCTTTTTTGAAAAACGAATTTTCATACTATTTCCTCTGCATCATGGCGCTTTCTGGCTGGATACGAAAATTTGGATTTTACCGTTTCCACTGATAATCTATATCTATATATATAAAAGCGAAAATGTATGTATGTATGTAAGCTTTTCCTCGATGTCCACAAAAGGCTTCTTTCAGAGAAGAGCTTGCTCGGTTCACAACTTAAAACTTTTTATATCATCTATAAATTGTAATATCTCAGAGTTACCCACGGAGCTCGCCTGTCTATTTAATTTTATTGACTTTCAAACGTTAATTATTCGACATTTCCCGCATCGGCATGCGTTACATTTGGTTTTCGGTATAAAAAAAGCGAAACTCGACTCTAATCACAGGCCGAAAGCCAGTTGTCTCAAGAGAGCTAAGTAACGTTTGTTCAATGTCGACTGCGTCATATCAGACCGTAGCTTTCATTTCGCTCCTCCTAATAAACAAGGAGCAGGTTTTTAAAAACAAACAAACCTATTTATTCACCTCATTCAAAACTGTCCCGCACAAAATGCTTACTGCTGAATACCTATCGCCGTCACGTCAATCAAAAACGCGCACCTGTTTACTATTTTCCAACTGCGCGTCGTGAAGGCTTCGTTTTTTTTTTTTGTTTTTTGTTTTTTTTTTCACATACCCCGAAAAACACCCGGGCAACGCCGGGTACCCCTCGCTAGTAATTAAAAAAAAATGAAAAATAAAAAAGCGTCTCAATATGAAAACAGATTTGCGTCTTCATTCGTCGGGTACGCTTGCATGATGGGGCGGATATATCTTTACAAATACATACAGTGTACTTTATTACAGAGTGCAAGTTTCAAGTATATTTGTTATGCAGACGAGGAACATTGGACTGAAGTGTGGGGTCAGCAATATTTTTATTATTATACTACTACTACTACTAGTAGTAGTAGTAGTAGTTAGCAGAGCTATCCAGACATTGCTCATAACTAGGGCTAGGACAACAGCATATTCTTTTCATTATTTTGACTCTCGAAAACCACATCACTCTATATAAAAGCATATAAGATATCAACGGATACACATCCGTTGATATCTTATATGCTTTTATATAGAGTGATGTGGTTTTCGGTTGATGAACTGTGTATAACTTTGTCGGATATATACTCGAGAGTCAAAACAACGAAAAGAATATTCTGTTGTCATAGCGATACGCATAACAAGTGCAACATACTAGGCAATTTCAATTAAGTTTCTAAACTTTTTTTCGTACAGGCATTTCAAATCGTCGTAAACTCTTGAAAATTAAGTATGTCATTGCTACACATGAGATGACGGACCAATTTTTATGATGAAATAAACAGCTACTGCAGGAATTGGAATACACCCTACTAAAGCCTGATTGTCACAGCTGGTGAATTTCAAAAATGCAATCTAGACGTGAGGACACTTTAGAAGAACGATATGCAACAAAATTCTATTTTACACTTGGAAAAAATGCCAGGAACGTATGGAATGCTTCAGACTGCTTATGGGCCATCTTGCATGAATCGAGCATCAGTTTATGAGTGGCATAAGGGATTCAAAGAAGGCAGGTAGTCTGTGGGGGATGATGAGAGGTGTGGGAGGAGTAAGGAAGTCAGAACACCAGAGTCGATTGGCCAAATAAAGAATTTCATGGATAAAAACCGTCGTGTGTCTATAGAGAAAATAAGTGCACAGTTTGATGTCAGTGTGGGAACTGTACACAAAATTATTCGTGATGAACTGAAGATGTGACAGATTTGTGCAAAGTTTGTCCCAAGAGTTCTCCATTCTTGCCACAAACTATTTAACCAACATGGGCATCAAGACAGTTCCTTGTCCTCCCAATAGTCTTGACCTTGCTCCCTGTGACTTTTGGTTATTCCCTAAGCTCAAAGAAAACCTTAGAGGCTGTCGTTATGAGACTAGGAGATGAAAGAGGCTGCGACGAGGGTCATTGACACGTTCACACAAGAGGACTTCATTGGAGCCTCCCAGAAGTTGTTGGAATGGTACAAGTCCATTACACCCGGAGGAGAGTACTTCAAGAGGTGACTAGGAGTTTCATGTGTATACTATCAATAAAAGTGCCCATACGAAAAAAGTCTGGATACTTATTGAAAGCATCTCGTACTTCTATTAAAACTTTTATCTCTTCCCCTTTCTCGGTTTACACCTCCCTCCCCAACCCTCTTCTTTCTACCCCTCCTCCTACTGCCAGACTATTCCTCTTTAACTAGAAACACACAAAACTTTCCTTTTAAGAACGAATCGATATTTTCTTTTACAAATTAATACATAACACTGAAAAGCCGACCCTCCTGGACGAAAACTGACCCCAGACAACGAATAAAGTTTTCTAAACTTTAGATATCCAAGGCAACACCGATTAAAAAAACGACCAACTTTATTATAGTTTGTTTTCATCGTATTTTTTTTTAATTTTTTTTTTTTTAAGTTTTAGCCGGAAGTACAAACATACACACGGACAACAATCTTTTTATATAAATATAAAAATATATGTTATTACTTTACAAGCAGTTCAGCCCGGCTTTGCTCGGACCCTATGTACTGTTTATAACGTTATGTATGTATGTATATATATATATATATATATATATATATATGTATGTATATATATATATATATATATATATATATATATATATATATATATATAAAGTTTGACTCATGTTCAGGTAACCTACATCTAAAATTTCAAGTGTTTAGACCCAAAATTGGTAGAGGATTTGGTAGAGTCTGCAAAGGTCAACTTTTTCAACTTTGACCTCTTAGCAGCCAAATTTTCGCCCAAAAGCTGATTAAAAAGCTTGCTGCATCTCTGAATACCCTTTATGTAAAATTTCAAATGTTTAGACACAAAATTGGCTGAATAGTTTGCTAGAGACCGCAAACGTCAAATCTTTTGGATTTTGACAGCCAAATTTTCGACTGAAAACCGATTAAAAAGCTTGCCCTATGCCTGAATACACTTTATGTAAAATTTAAAATGTTTAGACCAAAAATCATCTGAGTAATTTGGTAGAGACAGCAGAGGTCAAATTTTTTTTTTTAACTTTGACACCAATTTTTACTCCTTAACATTTGTTTTGGGCTAGAATCAAATTTAAAAGTTTCATCCCTGTCCAAGTAACCTACATTTAAAATTTTAAGTGTTTAGACCTAAAATTCGTGGAGGAGTTTGATAGAGTTTTTAAAGTCAAATCGTTGCACTTTGACTCCTTGACAGCCAAATTTCTGGCCGAAAACCGATTTAAAAAAATTTCCCAAATCTCAATACCCCTTTATGTCAAATCTCGAGTCTGTAGACTGAAAATTGGCAGAGTAATTTGGTAGGGAAATGCAAACACACACACACACGGACAATTTCACTTTTATAGATATATATACATTATAATGATATAATAATAGTATAATAATTATATTATTATTATATTGGGTGGTGATGGTGGTTCAGTGATTAATGACACGGATTGAAAACCAAGTTCGAATCCAGTTCGTTCCACAAAAATCACTTTCACTTAGGATGTTGGCAACCTTCACGTGGCCTCTCCCCTAAGTACCTGATATCTTTCTAGAAATAATTCTGACTAGAAAAATATCAGGAAAACCGATGTTAAAAGTAGAATCTTTGGATTCACACGATATGACGATGTTGATTATGTTGTATTAATATTTGAATCGATTTTCAAGAATCTCAAAACAATAGACACATAACAAATAATAAAATAGTTAAAACAATAAACTGAAAGGATCCCCAACCCCACCAAAAGAAGAGAAAAGCCGTGCGATTTTTAAATGTCACCGATTTTCAATAAAGTACGCACCCCCACCCACATCGTCGTGTCGATAACATTCGCTTAAAGTACGAAGAAGAAATAAATAAAAATTAAAAAAAAAGGTAAGTTGACATTTTATATTAATAATCAAACGCTGACGACAGCCATTTTAAAGGTTGGTTCGCGTTTTTACCGCGAGGCGGCGGTCTTCTATTAGAATCTATCAGCATTCTGACACGCGTTGTTAACGTTCTCGAAGACAAATTTGAAATTTACACACGCGCACACACACACATACACACAGGTTATAGTCAGCTAACGTACTTCCTAACTTCCGGCGTGGCTACTATCGGAAGGGGTGACTAGGCAAATCAGTTCTTTCGCTTTTTTTTTTTTTTTTGTCTCTCACACACCTTGAACTCTCCTGTGCATGTACTTTTTTTTTTTTACGTTTTTTTTCCCCGAGCATTCTTTATTATTTAATAGTCGTTTAATTTTTTGTTTCTATATTATTTTAATTGAGAACAAGTCGTGCATGCAGCCCCCGCCCCATGAGTGAAAAATTTACTTTCGCCATGACTAATGTTTGTACAAAATTTAAAAAAAAAAATCCAAGGCATGGTTCTTGAGAAATGTTCAAACAGACGAACGGATGAACGATTTGGGGGCAATTTTATCCCTATAATGCCTCCCCCCTTTGAGGGAGCAACCAGAGTTATCCTGGAAAATCCGTTATGGTAAAAATTTACTATCACAATGACTAATGTTTGTGCAAAATGGGGAAAAGTCCAAGGTGTGGTGATTGAGAAAAGTTCGAACAAACGAACGGGGGTGAATTACTACGTCAAATCCCTCCATTATCGGGGGACCATTTATTGAAATTAATTTTATTATATCCTTAAAGAATTATTGAAAACACTTAAATCTTTTAAAACTATTTTAGGAAATAGTACTATTTTAGGAATATTATGTATTGGATACGTTTTTTTTTATGATGTTTAAATTTTGTTATTTTGATTTCAATAATTTTATTTTTATAATTTCATAAAAATATTATATGAATTCAAATAAAATATATGGGTTTGTATTACTGTACACATAGATTCGAAAAAGTTGTCAAAAAACAAATATATAACAAATAAATATTATCAAAGGCAAGATAAGTTACTTTTCTACCAAACTGGATATATTTTTTGTGTTTTTATTCAATGTAACATTTATTCAGCTCGAAAAAGATGCAGTGTTTACCGATGTATTGGAAAATTCCAAATGGCGCCCGACACTCTCTTTAACATGGTAAGTTTGGGAAAAGGTGTTATAAATAATAAACTAGACAAAATACTATTTAAAAAAATACCGAATATATGTCAACTTATGTCACGGTAACATATATTGAGCAAATTTCTAACAGTATATTGTCTAGTTTATTATTTATAAAATCTTTTCCTGAACTTACCGTGTTAAAGCGAGACTTGGGCGCCATTTTGAATTTTCCAATACATCGGTAAACAATATGCTTTTCGAGCTGAATAAACATGTTACATTGAATAAAAACACAAAAAACTATATCCAGTTTGGCAGAAAAGTAACTTATCTTGCCTTTGATAACATTTATTCGTTATATATTTGTTTTGTTTTTGTTTTTTTGACAACTTTTTCGAATCTGTGTACAGTAATACAAACCCAAATATATTCTTAAAATTTAAACAAAGTATGTTCATAAACATATTTCTTATAAAATTTCCAATAAAATAAAATGAATTTTCTTATTTAAAAGTGCAAATAAAAACTAATGGTGTTAGTCTATTTCAACAAATCGCTTCACAATAGAAATATTAAAAGAACAATACAAGTAAAGGAACTGATTAACCTTGTCAGCGCTTCCGGTAGCAGCCACGCAGGAAGTTAGGAAGTACGTTAGTTGACTACAACCTCTCCACATACACATACCCCCCTGGTGATCTACCGACTGTATCGGTAATACGATATGTGGTGTGGTATTAGCTCTGGGCGAGCCATGTTGACCTCCTCCGAAGGAGAAAGTTTGCAGGGAGTATGAGATTCACAAGCGATGCTCAGCCTCATGTATATCCAAATCATAGAAAGATATCACACAGCAACCAGTATATCCAAATGGTCACTCATCTGGTATTGGCCAGACTGCATGTCATGTCACTTAACTTTGGTGATTTAACGGGAATAATGAAAAAAAAAAAATAAATAAATAAAATAAAAATAAAATAATAATAAAAAAAGATGGATGACATGTAGGTACCGCCAAAGCGCACCATAGAATTACCTCCTCCCTAATCTATGTAACACGATCTAAATATAAGTTCATATTTTCATCATAATTTAAAAGAAATCTATAAAAGTGAAATTGTCTGTGTTTGTGCATTTCCCTACGAAACTACTCTGTCAATTTTCAGTCTACAGACTCGAGATTTGACATAAGGGGTAATTATATTTTGGAAAATCTTGATGTTTTCGGCCAGAAATTTGGTTGCCAAGGGGTCAAAGTTCAACGATTTAACCTTTGAAAACTCTACCAAACTCCTCCGCCAATTTTAGGTCTGAACACTTGAAATTTTAGATGTTGGCTACTTGAACATGGATCAAACTTTAATTTGATTAAATGTTAAGGGGTCAAAATTGGGGCCAAAGTTGAGAAAATTTTTACCTCTGCGGTCTCTACCAAATTACTCAGCCAATTTTAGGTCTAAACATTTGAAATTTTACATACAGTGTATTCAGACATGCGGCAAGCTTTTTAATCGGTTTTTGGCCGAAAATTTAGCTGCCAAGGGGTTAAAGTTCAAACGATTTTACCTTTGCGGTCTCTAGCAACCATTTTAGGTCTAAACACTTGAAATTTTAGATGTAGGTTACCTGGACACGAGTCAAACTTATATATGCACATAAAGTTATGAACAGTACGCAGGGCCCGAGCAACGCCGGGATGAACTGCCAGTGAAAGAAAGAAAGAAAGAAAGAATAAATAAAATAAGACGAAAATAATGAAAATGCATGACTCAAAGCGTGTTAATGTTAACACGATTTTAGTCTCGCATTTTCATTATTTATCGACACCTTTGGCCTTTTGGCTGGGAGAAAAAGTGTAGTATCTGTTCTTATACTACACTTCACCTTTTCTGACCTGGATCAGTGGAGGCGAAATCCTTCTAGATTGAATAGGAACAAAAATAAAAATTGCATCAGGGTTCCCCTTTTTGGGGAGCTGGATTTTCCCCCACATTAAAAACCGACGTTGTGTGTAACTCTGCCCTCATGGGGAGGCAAGTAAATTGGAACATTATCGACACCTTAAAACAACGTTTCTAGTTTTTCATAAATCTAGTAAAAAAAAACAAAAAAACAAAAAAAAAACTAATGATCAAATTTTCGTTAAATTTTCTATACTTGTTTAATTAACGAATATTTGTGTACGTCTTTCTACCCCCCCCCCTCATATTTCGTTTTACGAAATATGAACAAAATATAATTGATAGAATTTTTTTGATTTCATTAAGCTGAAGAGTTTAGAAACAGCTATTATTTATTTGTGTTTAATCCAGATATTCGGTCAGTTATCGTGAATTCGGAGAAAAAAAAAAAAAAATTTTTTTTAAATAAATTCAGTATTATTACGTTTTATATATAAAAAAAAAATTGTCCTCGGTCTGTTGAATGGCAAAAAAAAAATAAATAAAATAAAATAAAAGTCTCAAAAATAATTTATTAAAGATGTTTAAAATTCCATTCATCCAAAATGTCCTATTGTAAACAGAATTTTCAGTAAAGTTTTCCTAATTAAAAAAATATTTGGCGTTTGTGCAGTTTACCAAAAACATTAAAAAACGAAGATGTCGAAAAAGAGTTATATTGTGCACAATCGTTATGCAATAAAGTTCTTGTAAAAATAAATGGCTAAATTTGATGAAGTTGTTATTCTTTTTTTTTTCTTTTTTACAGAGTAAAATCCAATTTTAATGCAATCGATCGTATTGCAGCCATCTTGCCTATTTCCACGGACGAGGAGGCGGATGCCTTTAAACGAAAAATGGTTTTTAAAAAGGACAAAATAGAAAATGGTTTTTAAAAAGGACAAAATGGAAAATGGATTTAAAAAGGACAGAGAATAAAAATATAAAATAAGTGAATATATATATATATATATATATATATATATATATATATATATATATATATATATATTTATTTATCCAGGTGTTTTTTTTCTGTCTAGGTTTCAAAATCTCGTCAATTTTTTTGAAACTTTGAACGGCGTTATCTCCCCCTGGTGCCCCCCCGCCCTGCAATATGGCGGCAGTACGATCGACCTCATTAAAATTTGATTTTCCTCTGTAAAAAAATAAAATAAAAATAAAACTACTTGATCAAATTAAGCGATTTTTTAGAACTTTATTCCATAACAGATTCGTACATAACTTTTTTTTTTTTTTTTTTTTTTTCTTCAATATTTTCGCTTTTTTTTTTTAATATCTTTGGTAAACTGAAAAAGTACCAAATATTTTTATATAAAAATGGCTAGTGCCAACAGTAAAGCAGCGAAATTGACATGGATTTAAAAATATAGTATTGTAAACTTATACTTTATTTGTTACTAGTGCCTACGTTTTCAGCGGCTTTTTAACCCCCAACTTCATGGGAGGGGGTTTCTTTATTGAAAATAATACGTTAGCCATTTGATTTCACATATTTATTATATAAGAAAAATATTATTCCAGAGGACAAATAAATATTTTAAAATAATAAATTTTTAATAAATATAATATTCGTGTAAATATCAGAATCCAAAACAAAATAATAACAGAAAAGAAAAGACGTTAATTCCGCCATTCACGTTTAGCGCTTTTCATCACTAGTTGATATTTAATGTGTGCATAAAATGATGACGTCACTAATTTTGTGCATTGAATTTACTTCGAAACGGAAGTGATTTTTGGTGAGCTTAATTTTCTTTTACGTTTCTGAATTTTGGAGATGACAATAATTTTTTTTTTTTTTTTTTTTTTTTTTTTACACAGTGATCACCACTTATCAAGGCCCGGAAGCCACTCAGGGATAAGGGTTATTGCAAGTACATCACGTTAGTGAGGAGATTTTATGAAGTGTTTAATTAGGGGGGCGGTTCATTAGGAATTTGTTAACATTAGACTTGAAGACATCCAAGTTGTAGTCCGGAGGGAAGCAGGCAGACGGAACAGAGTTCCACAGGCGTGCAGTTCTAAGAAAGAAGCTTTGCTCATGAAATCCGCGTTTTGATTTAGGCACAGATATAGAATGGGGGAAATTTTTCACAGTGGATTCAGCTAGACGGGTGTTTCTCGTGAAAGTTTGGCGAGGGGGGACCAGGGATTGGAGCTCAGACGAGCACCTGCCATGAAAATAACGATAAAACAAGGACAGGCTCGCAACGTCTCTTCTGTGGGAGAGGGGTTGCAGGGTAGAGAAAGGGCATCCCCCACTAAACCACGAAGTCTAATTTGAATTATTTCGATTTTTCGGACTACTGTTCTCATCTTGAGTGTTATGTTCAAAACAATTCACCGACGTAACCTATGACCATCTTCAGATCGGCACGGAATTTCGAAAGGAACCCTTGATTTAATCTATAGTATGTTCTTGTTTCGTCAACCATGACCGGATAGAAGTCTTAAGTAATTGTATTCTTAGTACCGCTCGCACTGAGGATTGAACCTGCAACCTCCAAAAGAGTGTCGCTTAGAACAGAATTTTTCAGTATTTTATCTATTATGCCGTGAGATCTTGCTAGGCACCGCCAAAACTAGGGGGGGGGAAGTATTTTTGACGGACCGTCTTTTTAAAAATCTACCAAAAATCAGGTAATTATCCGATCAATACGAAATTTTCAGCGATTATTAAGAGAAGAATGAACTTTATAACAATGTACTTATTTTTCATAAACGATATTTATATATATATATATATATATATATATATTTATTTTTGCTTACAACCCCCCCCCTGTTTTGAGGGGGTACAAATATGCTTAAAATAATCATCTGAAACTGAACACAACATATTGTGTTGTTGTAAGGGACAGAATTATAGATTAAAAAAAAAAAACTTGTTTGCATACCTTATTTTGACGTCTGAATATCAGAACTTCGATTGTGTTTAATTATCCCGCTTTTGAGTTTTTGAAGTGTGAAATTCAATGAATATGTTAAGTAAAATAATTAATTTAAGTTAAGCAAAACAAAAAACAAAAATTCTTTAATATTTATACGAAAAAGCCATTTTAAAATCTTTGATAAATAAATTAACAATTTTTTTTTTTAGTGAGCCGAATAATGCATGACCATTATTAAACAGGGCATGCTTTGAAGAATCGATACAAAAAAAAAAAAATAAAAATTCGATAAATATGCCCTTTGTGTTAAAAATAGCATTTTTTTTCGATCCCGTTTGAAAACGTTTGCGCCTTTCAACTACGGTGGACCAAACGCGCTGAAATAATTTTTTTTTTTATTCTGCTTTAAATTCCCCCTCCCCCATTTTGGGGAGCCTGGCCCCCACACACATACACATTAAAAACCAAACTCATACAAATGGTCACCCATCTGGTACTGGCTAGCCTCAGCGTTAATAATACATTGAAATTTTCGTCACTGAAAAATAAGTTTTTTTTTGGCCTGTTTGGTCTTCCATAGTTTGCTTTTTATCAAATACAAACGTAAACATTATCGATCTAGACTCCAGATCGACGCGAAGCAACTGGTTGCCTATATGAATAAGTGGAATTATTTGAAATCCAGGTACTTATATTATATTTTTGCATATTCTCTTAGAAAATCATCCTAAATCTTAGTTAGACAATAAATAAATAAATTAATTATTTCAAAAACTTTTTTTTTTTTTTTTTTTTAATATTTATGTACGTTTTTTGTGCAAGACAAAAAATTTCAATTGTTAACTTTTGGGGAAAATTTAACATTTAAAATTTAATTAAAAATAGTAGAAAAAGTCTTACATTATTCTGTTTTCTATATGATAAAATTCAGGGTTTTTTTTTATCTTTCTGGAAAAAAAAAAGTTACTCAGAAATAATGGATTTTAATAAATGTAATTTCGTTTTAAAAAACAACAACTTGATTTTTGGGCCATTTTTGGCGGTGCCTAGATCTTGCAGAGTTCGACAAGATAGAGAAGGTCGGAGGTTACATCGGCAGAAACGTTGTAAGAATAACACTCAAGACGGAATAATCCAAATAAGTTATTTTTATTCTATTTTTTGTTGCAACCCCTAGTTTGTGTTTTTGGGGTTACGATATACGGCACAATCGCGTGGAAACACCGGTTCGTGGAACCTGGCCAATACCAGATGGGTGACCATTTGAGAAGGATAGGCACTGTAATTCATCTTCCCATAAACCTAGATATACACGCGAGTAGAGATCGCTTATAAATTTCATATACCCTGTAAACTTCATTTCTCCAGAGGAAGAAAGTCTAGGACTAATACCACACAAGATGTTACCGATTCGCTTTTTTGGGGGGGGGGAGGGCGGTTACAAACAGTTTGAGATGATTTGGCGCACTTACAATAATATGCGTCCATTTTACCTACGCATTTAACAGTGAAACTGGTATTTTGACGTGAAGTGATACCGGCAGACAGAGCCTGTTAGACAAATGCTTGGACTATCTTATGTCACATACGTCCATTCAATGTGTTTCACGCGGTGAAAACGTTATTCCCAAGCGACTGACGCAAGCATTGACACCCTTCTCTCCTCCACAAAAAAATAAAAATAAATAAATAAAAATTCAAAATTTGAAAACCGAAGAAACACCTTGACGACCATTAGTTTTATAGATTAAGATCAAGACTAAACACAACGAAGGAAAATGTCGTCAACGAATATCGATTGACTGGCATGAGCAATTAAAACAGGTTTTAGGATGAGTTCGATTTTTACAGTGATCACAAGCATAGACTTGTTTGGGTGAGTGAGTGCGTGTGTATGTGAGTATCTGTGAGTGCGTGTGTATGTGAGTATCTGTGAGTGCGTGTGTATGTGAGTATCTGTGAGTGCGTGTGTATGTGAGTATCTGTGAGTGCGTGTGTATGTCTGTGTGCGTCTGTGAGTGTGAGTGCATGTGTGTATCTGAGTGAGTGAGTGTGAGTGCATGTGTGTATCTGAGTGAGTGAGTGTGCGTGTGTGCGTCCGAGTGCGTGTGCGTCGGTCTATCTGTGTGAATGCATGTGTCTGCGTGTGTGAGAGAGTGCATGTGTGAGAGTACCTGTATGAGTGCGCGTGAGTGCGTGCGTGTCTGTCTGTCTGTGAGTGCGAGTGTGTGTACGTGTCCGTGTGTGCGTCTGCGTGAGTGCGTCTCTACTTTCTTTATAGAAAAATGGCAATTGTTAAACGATAAATTAAGTTTGGAATTAGCGTGTTTCAATTTGAAGAACACGATGACTTATTTCCTAAGCTCTATGAATACATGATAAAAAAAAAAAAAAAAAAAACAGCGTTATACATTTTATCTTTTTAGAAAAATTTTATCTTTTATTTTTAGAAACCTTAGGAGATGAGGTTTCATAATTTTTGTATTCTTTTTGCGGGCGGTTCCAGGGGATTAGTTGGCCAAAAAACGTGGTGAGACAAGAACAACTATGGAAAGCAATAATTACTGGGGATTCAGTTACAAAACTCAGAATTCCTATCTCGTCAATATTAATCACCTGAAGAAGGCCAGAGGAGGAGTTGACCGAAACGTGGTGAACCAACAACTATGAAAATGAGGATAACAGTCCGCAAAAAGAATGAATACACCATTAAAATGTATATTATTTTAATTGGAATTCATTATTGAGATGAGTATTATTTATATTATTTTAATTGGAATTCATTCTTGAGATGAGTATTATTTATATTATTTTAATTGGAATTCATTATTGAGATGAGTATTATTTATATTATTTTAATTGGAATTCATTATTGAGATGAGTATTATTTATATTATTTTAATTGGAATTCATTATTGAGATGAGTATTATTTATATTATTTTAATTGGAATTCATTATTGAGATGAGTATTATTTATATTATTTTAATTGGAATTCATTATTGAGATGAGTATTATTTATATTATTTTAATTGGAATTCATTGAGATGAGTATTATTTATATTATTTTAATTGGAATTCATTATTGAGATGAGTATTATTTATATTATTTTAATTGGAATTCATTATTGAGATGAGTATTATTTATATTATTTTAATTGGAATTCATTATTGAGATGAGTATTATTTATATTATTTAATTTTTAATTGGAATTCATTGAGATGAGTATTATTTATATTATTTTAATTGGAATTCATTATTGAGATGAGTATTATTTATATTATTTTAATTGGAATTCATTATTGAGATGAGTATTATTTATATTATTTAATTTTTAATTGGAATTCATTGAGATGAGTATTATTTATATTATTTTAATTGGAATTCATTCTTGAGATGAGTATTATTTATATTATTTTAATTGGAATTCATTATTGAGATGAGTATTATTTATATTATTTAATTTTTAATTGGAATTCATTGAGATGAGTATTATTTATATTATTTTAATTGGAATTCATTATTGAGATGAGTATTATTTATATTATTTTAATTGGAATTCATTATTGAGATGAGTATTATTTATATTATTTTAATTGGAATTCATTATTGAGATGAGTATTATTTATATTATTTTAATTGGAATTCATTATTGAGATGAGTATTATTTATATTATTTTAATTGGAATTCATTATTGAGATGAGTATTATTTATATTATTTTAATTGGAATTCATTATTGAGATGAGTTTTATTTATATTAATTTTTATTTATTGCAAACTCTTTGGAGTCCGTGGCGCAGTTGATAGAGACGTTGAATCTCTACGGTTCCAGATGAACATTGTCTGAAGATAGCAGTTTCAATCCTACCCAAAGCCGGCCAGAAGTTTACTTGGCCAAAAACGTGGTGAGACGACAACAACTACGGATGGCAGTGATTGCTGAGAATGCAGTTAGGAGATTCGAAGTTCCTATCCGTCGCGGTTACCACCTGACGAAGGCCAGAGGAATAGTTGGCCGAAACGTCGTGAAACAACAACTAATAATGAGAATAATAGTCCGCAATAAATAAAAATTAATACCATTAAAATGGTTTTGTAGTCCTGTGCGTGTGGTCTGTTCAAAAAAATTAAACATGTTTAATTCTTAATAATATAAAATGGTGCAAACAGTCACTTGACACCAAAAAAATGATTATTTTTCTAAAAATAAATTTTAGATATTATATATATATATATATATATATATATATTTTAAGTTTTAGAATTTTACCTTTCTCTTTCTCCGTCGCCCACCTCATTCCTATTTAGTTAAACACGCAGGTCTTCTCGTTCTTACAGATTCTTTATAACTTTTATATAATAATCCCTCAGTGAATGTTGACGTTCTCTTTCCAAATTAATACACAATAACACTGACCCCCCCCACTTCCGCCACGAAACTTGGTCCAATTGATACCGTGAGAATGATTTTTTTTTTCTACATTTCATATATAATTATTCATGCCAGGCAACGCCAATAGAGAATATATTAACTACGGGGTTTTGTTTTGTAGTTTTTACTTTTAGTTGCACATACAAACACATAATCCATTATGACTATGGAATTATTACAGCTACATAAAAAAAGGCTATTAAACCGGTCGTTGTCATCATCATCATCCTGCGGCCTCAGCCGAGATTGAACTCACTAAACCCTCCCAGTATTCCCCATCTGTCATAGCACCCAAAAGATCTCCCTTGGAGATGAATGTATCTCGTTTTTTTATCCTATCTGGAAAATTTACCTTTCGTGATCGATTGTGAGATGATGGTTGACTCCACAGTATAAACGATGAAACAAGTTCATCTGTGGCACGTGCAAACTACCCAGCAAACTGAACACGTCTTATACAAACTGAGGTTGATACTCTCCGTAAGTCTCCATATATTATTTCTAGAGTTGGGTGATTTCGCCATGAGAGATTGAGTACTCCTCTCAAAAGACGTGTGTAACATCCATCCAAACGACGCTGTTGTTTTGCTGAAAGAGTCCAAGTTTCAGATCCATAGAGTAAGATTGGCTCAATAAGTACGCAGAAAACTTGGATTTTGAATTTGCGAACACGATTGGATTTCCATATCTTATCCAT
>NC_136520.1:4584418-4601918 GCF_053919585.1 Euprymna scolopes | reverse complement strand
GAAAATAAAGACTGAAAAGACATTTTTCACTCAGTAATTGTCCGTGAAAAAAAAAAAAAAAAAAACTCAATCGCAAAAACATATGAGTTTTATTATTTCTAGTCGCCACTTGGGGGAAAAAAAAATCACTCGCAGATGCGACTGTTTCACTCGCAACGTAAAGTCCTGTATATACAGTAGCGTCCAAAAGTTAAGGAATGGTCGATTATTTTTTTAATGGCATCTAACTTTATCTATGAAAGAGAAAAAAAAAATGGTGAATTTTCCAATGTTTAATGATGATAGTTAAATAAGAAATAATTTTTTTTATTTTTGATTTGGAATACAAATTAGTTTTTTATTTTTTTTATTTTTTACATTTAAATAAATTTAATTAAATTGCAAGCGTCCAAAAGTTAAAGAATGCAGAACATTAATACAAACTTTAGCAATTTTAATAACTTAACAAAATGTCGACTCGAAATATTCGAAAAAAGCTATCTATACAAGAAAAACAGCTTATTTGTAATCATTATGACGAAAAAAGTTCAGAGTGGGAGATTGACAAAATACTGAAAAAAGTCTAAAAGCGTTGTTTTTCGGGTTATTGAAAATAGGAAAAAGTGGGGCCGGCCCCGAATAACGGCTAAGAGAGAGAGGATAGAAAAATCGCTCGATCATCTCGTTTTGATCGCTTGAAAACTGCAGCTTTGATATCCCGGGATTTTACATCCGAAACTGGATAAAAAAAAAAAAAAAAAAAATACCCGGCAAACGATCTCACGAAGATTAAACGAAGTTGTATTATTTTCAAGAAGTCCATGCTCAAAGCCTTTAATTTCTATTAAAAATAAAAAGGTCAGATTTTTATTCGCCAAAAAAAAAACAAACATTTGTTTTGGGAAGAAAAAAATGAGAAAAGATTCATTTTAGTGAGGAATCGAAATTCAATCTTTTCGGATCAGACAAAAGTCCACATGTCAGAAGAAAAAAAGAAAAAAAAAATGGAGAAAGACTGTCTCGTAAGTGCGTTAAAAGTACAGTAAAATTTGGAGGGGGGGGAAGTATAATGGTATGCAGCATGATATCTTCAAAAAGAACTGGCCCCCTTGTGAGGATCCATGGAAAAGTTAATGCCCGAATGTACAGAGAATTGATTAGAAAACATGTGGTTCCTAATCTTCCTGAAAGACAACACACCGTGCCATAAAGCAAAAATAGTTTTAGAAGAGCTAAATAGATCCAATATTTACGTAATGGATTGGCCAGCTCAGCGCCCCGACCTGAATACAATAGAAAATGTTTGGAATATTATTGGTGATGATCACAGACCCCCCCCCCCCAAAAAAAAAATCTTCATAATTTATGGGAACGTATAAAAAAATCCTGGAATAGTATCTCACCTATAACTTGTGAACGATTGGTTCTGTCTTGCAGCGAAAGATGTCACAGTGTGATTGAAAACAAGGGGCTTTTCACTAAATACTGACAGGATTATTTATTTTTTCATTAATAATTTTCCCCGTTCCTTAACTTTTGGACGCCTGTAATGTAATTAAATTTATTTATTTAAAAAAACTAATATGTATTCAAAACCGAAAATAATTTTTTTTATTTATTTAACTACCATGAATAAAGATTGGAAAATTCACCTAATTTTTTCCCCCTTTTATCTATGTATATAAAAGCGAAAATGTATGTATGTATGTATGTACGCTTTTCCTTGATGTCCACAAAAGGCTTCTTTCAGAGAAGCGCTCGCTCGCTTCACAATTTCTTAAAACTCTTTATATCATCTATAAATTGTAATATCTCACACTTAACCACGGAACTCGCCTGTCTATTTAATTTTATTGACTTTCAAATGTTAATTATTCGACATTTCTCGCATCGGCACGCGTTACATTCGGTTTTCTGTATAAACAAAAAGCGAAACTCGACTCTAATTACTGGCCCAAAGCCAGACCGGCCTGCGCGCCCTCCGGGGCCCGGGTGACATGATCAAAGTGTAGTATCTGTTCCGGCAGATGCTACACTTAAGATAATTTGTACCAGTCAATGGAGGGTAAACCCTCTATACTGGGACAATTATTATTTTTGGTAACCAGAGTGCCCCCTTTTTGCCTACTTTTAGGGGAGCTGGTTTTTACCTCACATTAAAAACGGCCTTGTGCCTAATTTGCTCAGTGGGGGAGCAAATAAATACCATCTGTTCCGGCAGATGCTGCACTTAAGATAATTTGTACCAGTCAATGGAGGGGAAACCCTCTATACTGGGACAATTATTATTTTTGGTAACCAGAGTGCCCCCTTTTTGCCTACTTTTAGGGGAGCTGGTTTTTACCTCACATTAAAAACGGCCTTGTGCCTAATTTGCTCAGTGGGGGAGCAAATAAATACCATCTGTTCCGACAGATACTGCAAGCTATGACTAGCTAGGACTAGCTATGACCAGATGTGGGGGCAACCCCACATGCCTGACCTTTAACCAGCTCCCATTTCCCACCTCTCGGGAGCTGGTCCCCTTTTCCCTTCCCCCTCCCTTCACTCCTCACATTAAAAATCGGCCTTGAGCCTAATTTGCTCGGTGGGGGAGCAAATAAATACCTACTGGCCGAAAGCCAGTGGTCTCTAGAGAGCTCTAGAGAGCTAAGTAACGTTTGATCAATGTCGACTTCGTCATATCAGACGGTAGCTTTCATTTCGAGACGAGACACTCCCCCTAATAAACAGGGAGCGGATTTTTAAAAACAAACCGATTTATTGACCTCATTAAAAGCTGTCCCGCACAAAATGCTAACTGATGAATACCTATCGCCGTCACGTCAATCAAAAACGCGCACCTGTTTTTTTTTTTTTTCACTTTACTATTTTCCAACTGCGCGTCAAGGCTTCGTTTTTTTTTGTTTTTTTTCGCGGCACCTGTTTTTTTTTTTTTTTGGTTTTTTTTTCTTCTTTTTTTTTCACATTTCGGGTTTTTTTCACACACACCTACAAACACCCGGGCAACGCCGGGTACCCCTCGCTAGTCATAGATAAAGTTAGAAGTCATTAAAAAAAAAAAAATGATCGACCATTCCTTAACTTTTGAATGATACTATAGATATTCATTCTCTATTAATTAGGTCAGGTTTCGTTAGAAGGTGGGGCGGCTTTTCAACCATTTTATTTACTAACTTGATGTGACTTGCCGGTCGTAAAACACGCTTAAATATATTTTAATTGATGCAGATTTCGTATTTATTATTACAAAACCAATTCTCTACTGCTTATTATATTGTACCTAATATATAGTAATAACTTAATGACAAATGATGGGTGCGATCAGCTATAATTGAAACCAAAAACATTTAGCACCCCAGACGCGTTCCCTACCGTTTGACCTATCGTCAGGTAGGAAAGATTAAACCATTTCAAGCTTTGCGCAAAACTAATAGAAATATGTCAACAAGTTGAAACGAACATTTTACGTTTCAATTTGCCGCCATATTTATGCACGCGTTATTCATCCATCCAAAAAAAGATTTTACTTGTTATAAATAATCCTTGGTGTATGGTTAATATTTCCTGTTAATTTCAGTGTTGTGTGACCAGTAGTTTAAGAGTTTATCGGTTAACTATTTACACGCACAGCCACACATCCATACACCTGTTTTATTTATATAGATTTGGTAAGAAAATGCCGACTCGTGCCTCGATGAATCTATTATATAAAAAAAAAAAAAATAGCTGTAGGTGTGTGCGCCCAAAGAGAGGAATGGGTTCGGTGGAGAACAAAGAAAGGATTCGGAAAGGAAGGAATAAAATGGGGAGGACGAAAGAGACGGATAGAGGGAGGTAGTAAAAAGTTTTCATAGAAAATTTTATACTTTTACCTCGGCAATGCCGGGTAGCCCTCCTAGTGCTACATAAAAGAGGATCTGCAAGTCCTTTTTGCCTGTCACGTTTATGTTTGCGATAAAACAGTTTTGTCCGTCCGTCTGTCACGTTTGCTTGTCTGTCATGGTTGCACGGATGAACCTAAAGAACACCTGTCTGATCTCGTCTTCCCCCACCCCCAAATAAAACAATCATTTATGGCGAGACGTTACCGGTTGCCAACCAACACGCCATGGTGTTGAAATTCTATCGCTGAAACGGATCCGCAAATTAATTAAAATTATTTTCAGCAGGAGGGGGGCGAGATTTAACGTGATTTTGCGTGGTTTAACGATATTTAATGCGAGACAGGCATAATGCAAACACAAAATAACAATCAGGCAAGCAGTGGTTAAGTGGATCTCTTTGCGGAAATTATAAGTTTTCAAGAAAAAATACAAAGAAATTGTCCATTTAATATGTCAGTGATTTTCCAGAATAGCAAAAAAAAGTAAATATACAGCAAATAAATGTTACCAAAGGCAATATAAATTACTCTTCTACCAACCAGGATAAGTTTTTGGGTTCTTCGGCGTTGTAGCGAAATTCAAAAATCGAAATATTAATTTCAATTAAAACCAATGGTATCTACTGAATCGTCGTATCGAAATTCGTAACATAAACCAAAAATTACGAAAAACGATGAGGTAGAAAATTATTAATGAAATCAGAGTTGCCAGATTGACCCTTTTAAAGCCAAATTTCGCGAATTTGACCTTTTTTAAAAGGCAGTTTAGTCTTGAAAAATTTTATTTGGCTTTTTTTTTTTTTTTTTTTGGTTTATATAATATCCTCCACTCTAAATCTTGCATTTTTTTTTCTAACACGTAATCGCCTTAAAAATATATGGGGGAGATTCGGTACTTGCTTTAAAAACAGGATATATTTTTAATATTCCTTAGTGCAAGTGTTTTTATCTAAAAAAAAAAAATAATTTGGCGGACGTACACAAGTGAGCCCACCCCCCATAGCGAACGTACGCAGCATATTCGAGGGAGCGTTTATTATTCTGAAAAGAAAAGAATTTTGGCACGTATGGCTTTTTTCTTTTTATTTTGGCATAAACTTTGCGCTTTTCGGATTATTTTGGGTTTTTTTTAGGGGGGGGGGTCGAGAAAAAAATTCCAATAAGCTTTGGGGAAAAAAAAAAACAGGTTTTGAACAATTGAAATCTTTATTTTTGAATAAAAAATAATTATTTAAAAAAAAAAAAAGTCGTATTCTCGTCGAGTAGGTTTGTTTTTATGCAAGAAAATAAAAGGTACCCATGCCGTGCTGAAATAATAACGTTCTTATTTAGAAAGCCATTCTTAACATGGGAACGGGAGAGTACCTATTCTTAACTTTCACCTAACAACTTAATAAAAAGATATCGTAAAAAAACTTGAAAATACTATTTAGAAATAGCGCGGATCAATAAGTGCACTAGCACCAAATAAAATTTCACTGTTTTTCGATATGATAAAAACCACCGACAACATTCCCTGACAAGTAGGTGTTTTTGTTTATCGCCATAAGTGCTAATCTAAACTTGCACCAATTTTCCTGTTAATAATTACCTATAAATATAATCTCCGGCCAAAAATAATATCCATCCAAAATTAAAAAATAAATAAATAATTAACAAAATAATCCGAAAAGCGCAAAGTCCGAACCAAAATAATAAATAATAATAAAAAAAGAAAACAAGGCCACACACGCAAAAATTCTTTCCTTATCAGAAAAATGAACGCTCCTTTTTCTTGAAAAATTTGGCTTTAAATATTTTTTATATAATTTGGCAACCAGAGTTACTTTCTATTGTGTTTATGTTTATTACTAAAAACAATATGGCCGCCTTTTTTTTTTTCTTTTTGCTTTTAAATCATAAAAATGCGTCATTTTTGTAATAATGCAATAATATTTAATTACCATATGACAACTAAATAGATAACATTGCTTATTATTGAAATTGACAAAGTAGTTATTGTTTTCTTTTTTTTTTATGAAAACTAATTTTCGGCTGCCGGATTTCGATACAATACCAAAGAACCGTCGTGTGTGTGTGTGTGTATTTAACTTATTTCAGCGGGTTTTTTTTTTCTTTCATTTTTTTTAATAAAAAAAAAATAAAATAAAGGTAGTGTAAAGGTTGTCGAGCTAGAAAAAAAAAAGTGGTCTCAGTCGAGTCTCGTTAATCGCTCAAAGATCGAAAATTAAACAAAATACTGTCAGAAACACATCCAATCATGCAAAAAAAAAAAAGTCAGAATTGTTTAATTTTCGATGTTTGATTAATTATCAAAGCCACTATTTTTAAGTAAAACACGTTTTAAAATAAATTAAAACACTAACATTATTAGTTATTCTTAGGTACGTGCAAAATGAATGCCGATGCTCAACATGTATAAACATTTTGACCCCTACCCCGCCTTTACTTAAAAATTCACCAAAAATCAGGAAATTTACCAATTTTAATGAAAGTTTTAGTATTTATCAAATAATGACCACGTAATATAATGATCCCATTATTTTTATTTGAATATTAATGAAAATGTATTTGGTTTAAAACAAAAACACCTTTAAGTTATGTTTTTCAAAAAAAAAAAATTATTTTTGCTTTATTTGGTAATAAAAAAAAAGCAAAGATAAATTGTAACAATTACAAAATAAATAAATAAATAAATAAATAATAAAATAACTTTTTCATGAGCATCACAAAAAAAAAAGAAAAAAAAAAAAAAACTAATGTCCGTATTAATGAAATCGATATAACTCGAAAGAAAAAATAATTTTTCAAACTAACGATATTATCATCGAATTAGGCAATTGTAGATATGTCACTTCGGGCTTCATGCCTAATCATGAAATTGTAGCATTTTTTGTTATATAGCACCTAATATAAATTTTTATGATAAATAAAGGCATTGTTTATTTAATATTTTCACACTAAAAAAAATTTGCAAAAAATATTTCTTCTTTTAAGGTTTATAGTTTTAGCGTAATTTTTATATGCAAGATTCTAATATTTCCATTGCATGGATAATTTGGTAATCATTAACGAAACATAATATTTATATAATCTTGAAAAAATAAAATTAAAAAAATAAAAGCAGGGACACAGAAAAATAATTTTAAAAAATGGGGAAATTATACAAACGTTCACTATAAGTATCCATAAATGTACAGCTAAAAAAAAAACAAAAAAAAAACCTGTTTATAATATTTTTTGTTTTTTTTTTAAGTTTTCGACTACTTTGATTGTATTTGAAAGATTTCCAAAAGGAAAAAAAAATATTTGCACAAAAAAAAAAAAAAAAAAAAAAAAAAAAAAAGTTCTAATGAAAAATGTTTTCACGGTGATATTCGGAAGCTGGCAAATTCAACTAAAATTTAAAGTTAAACAGATTCATTGTAAAAATCCTTTGAAAGATAAATATTTGTTTTCTGGGTCTATTTCAAAGATAATTAGAAAATTCTTCAGATATTGAATTCAATAAATAAATAAAAAAAACACCTTGTTTGTACAAAAAAAAAAAAAAAAAAAAATAGCTTAATCAGCCTCCAAAGGCGAGAGATTCTGTCTTCGCACAAACCAAAACAAAACGAAGTCGTCTATAAATGGATTCTACGGAAGCCCAAAATGTCAGGAAGTCAAAAAGCTGTCAGAAAATGACGTCAAGTAGTTTGTAGGAGACAGAGAGTGCCGGTTTTCTTCCCCCACCCCCACCCCCATTCGTGCATCCATACATTCCTATCGCGAACATTTGTATAATTTATACCATTCTTTTATTTAATTATTTTGCTGTGCTTCTGCTTTTAAATTAAAAAAACAAAAAATGATTTTCTTTTCAAGATTATATAAAAATGATGTAACGCCGAAAGTGACACACGTCCATTCAAGCAAGGAAAATATTAGAATCTTACATATAAAAATTACGCGAAATATGTAATCTTAAAAAAAAAAAAAAATGCAATTATAACTGTGTGAATATCGGTAGTTCGAGAAAGAAATTTTTCTTCAAATTATATCGAATTCATTAAATACGGACATTAGGTGCTTTTTTTCGTAATGTTCCTGAAAAAAAATTTTTTTTTTCTTTTTTATTGTTACAATTTACAATGCTTTATTTTCAAAAAAAAAAAAATAAATAATAATAAATTCATTCATTTTTTTTTTCGTCTGAAAAGTAAAGGGAGCGGGGGGGGGTCCAAAATGTTTATACATTTTGAGCATTGCCTATTCATTTTGCACGTACCTATTAACTTTGATATTTATATCATATTTCTTTTAGTCTGTCTGTTCCACCTTTTCTTGAAAACTACAGAGCCGATTTGGTTGAAATTTTGTATGGAGCTTGTGATAAGGTGCAGAAAACTAAGTATTATGGTATCCGTCCGATGCACATGAATTAATAGGAATAAGCCACAATACAAAATTTACTCACTTTTTCTTGGAAACTACTAGACCGATTTGTCTGAAAGTTTGTATTAACCTTTTGTTTTTTATAAAGGTGCAGCGAACTAAATATTATGGTATCCATTCGATACACAGTAAATGATTAACAGCAATTAAAAAGGATTAGTATTTAATGCAAAAATTAGCACAAATTTAACCATATTCAACAATCAATATGGCATGGCGCACTAGTTCTTAGTCAACGGCTATAACTTTTTCCCCGTTTTTATCGAGCTAAAAAGTACACTGGGTTAATATCACCATGACTTTTATAGCAATACAAAAAAGACACCATCAGTAAACTGCAAATGATTTATAAAAAAAAGGGGGGGTATTACTATACACAGATACGAAAAAGTTGTCAAAAAAAAAAAAACAACAAATCTATATATCTATAAAATTGAAAGTGTCTGTCTGTGTACATTTCCCTACACAATAACTCTGTCAATTTTCAGTCTACAGACTCGAAATTTGATATACAGGGTACTAAGATTTGGGAAAATATTTGTAATCGGTTTTCGGACAGAAATTTGGCGGTTAAGGGGTCAAAGTTCAACGATTTGACCTTTGAGAACTCTACCAAACTCCTCCGACAATTTTGGGTATAAACACTTGAAATTTTGGATCTAACTTAATAACTTTAATATTAAGGGGTCAGAATAGGGGTCAAATTAAAAAAGAAATTGACCGCTTTGGTCTCTACCAAATTACTCAGACAATTACTGGTCTAAACATTTGAAATTTTACATAAAGGGTATTCAGAGACAGGACAAGCTTTTGATTCGGTTTGGGTAGAAAATTTGAGCTACCAATATATAAATCGACAGAGGTGACGGATTTTTATTAGATCAGTATCATTTTGAAGTTCGACTCTTCAGACGACAAATATCGAAAATCTTGCTAAAACCATTAATATCTTCACCTTCAACTGGTTTGGCGGTGGTCGTAACAGCAATAACGTCACGCCCCCCCCCGTTCTTTTCCTCCTTTGCGATACGGGTTCGAGTCTGCCTTCCTACTACCACTTTTTTTTTTTTTTGCTCAACACACACCTCCAAACATCTGGGAAACGCCGGACTGAAATGCTAGTATAACAAATGTTATCAAAGGGTGGGTAAGTTTTTAGTGTTTTTATTTAATGTAAAACGTTTAATTGGTTCAAAAAACAGTGTTTGTCGATATATTTGAAAAAGAAAAAAAACAAATGGCGGCGAGCTCGCTGTTGAATACGTTAAGTTCGGGAAAATGAGTTCAAACTAAAAAATTATACATAACACTGTTAGAAACCCACTTTATATATGCCAGCCTATGTCACGGTAACATATATTGAGTAAGTTTCTAACAGTATTTTGTGTATATTTTTTAGTTTGTACTCCTTTTTCCCAAACTTAACGGTATTCAACAGCGAGCTAGCCGCCATTTGTCTTTGTCAAATACATAATTTTTTTTTTTTTTCGGAGAACTTCATTCCATAACGGATACGTACAATTTAAACTTCTTTCGATATTTTCATTTTTAATGCCTTGATTAAACTGTACAATTACCTAAAAAAAAAATTATATAGGCGCAAGAAAACGTTTTTTCTTTTTCTTTTTTTCCACTTTTGATCATCCGTAGATATTGAAAACACCATGAAAATGCTAATTTTTTGTATACCATCCTCTCCTCTCTCTCCCTTCTAGAAAGAAACGGATTTTGTTTACTAATTCCTGGACAACGACGATAGACACCGGAGCAGCAGCAGAGTCAGCAAATCAATCGTTAGTAAATAGCTGTTAACGCCGTCGCTTTCAAAAGCGCCACCAATACTTATCGAAAAATAAATAAATAAATAAAAATAGCAAACTACATCTATTTGGTCGAGTTGCTTTACTCGGCCATTGTGTTCGTTTTATCAGCAACAATCTGAGGAAAATAACCAAACTAGGTAATGTATAAAGATCGCGGCCATCGGAGAACAAGAGAACAATATATTGTAGGGTTCTACAGACAAATTTATTTTTAATTGACCTTTGAGAACTAAATATTTTCGGGGGTTTTTTGTTTTGTTTACCCCCCCCCCCAACAAGGTACATTGCCACTTTGATATAGGGGGCTACTATCAGGGACATAAGCATCAGGGATACTATGTAGGAAGTTGGGCAGCAAGATGTCGGTGCACGGTAACTTTTTTTTTTTTTTTTACCCCAAACAAGGCGCATTGCCACTTTGGTGTAGGGGGCTACTATCATGGGCAGCAACTACTGGGGCGGCGCTATGTTGGGATTTGGGTAGCAAGATGTCGGTTCACGTTGCACTTGAACTTCTGCATGTCAGAACAGTTGGGGAAGCAGGAACTTGGAATGGAATTCCAGAGTCTAGCGGTTCTGGGGAAGAAATTACTGGAGTAGAAAGATCTTTTGCATCTAGGGATCTCTACTGTGTGGGGGTGGGATTTAGCTGCCTGTCGGGTTTGTCGAGGGTGTCTACGTCGTGGGGGCACAAGTGTCCGCAGTTCGTCAGAGCATTCACCATTAAAGTACTTGTAGAACAGGCAGGGGAATGCAACGTTTCGTTGATGGGACAGAGGCTGAAGCTTAGATGCCAGTTCAGGGCCTATCAGATCTTTTGAACCTTGTCTAGGAGCGAGAGACTAGTAGCAGATGCAGTGCACCAGCCCAAATGTGATAACAATACTCCATACATGGGCGAATGGTGGCCTTGTAGAGGTACAGGGTACTTTCAGATGTCAGTAGTTTTCTAGCACGGTAAAGAGAGCCTACCTTTTTCGCAGCGGCACTGGCAATGTTTTCAATATAATTGTTCCAACTCATGTTTCCTGTGAACGTTAGGGCAAGCAGTTTGAAAGATGTACTCTCGTACAGGGAGTCACTGGCCATTGCTATTGGTGGCAGAGAAGGTTTCTTGTAATTATTGAAGGAAACCAGTTTAGTCTTGGCAGCATTGAATGTGACCATCCATTTCTGCATGTCAGTACAGTTGGGGAAGCAGGGACCCGGAAGGGAAGTCCAAAGTCTAGCGGTTCTGGGGAAGAAGCTACTGGGGTAGAAGGCTCTCTTACATCAAGGGATATTAACTATGAAGGGGAGGGATTTAGCTGCTTGTCAGGTTGGTGGGGGTATTTACGTCGAGGGGGTACAAGTGCTTGCAGTTCGTCAGAGCATTCACCGTTAAAGTACTTGTAGAAC
The DNA here is from genome assembly GCF_053919585.1 of Euprymna scolopes. NCBI lineage: Eukaryota > Metazoa > Mollusca > Cephalopoda > Sepiida > Sepiolidae > Euprymna > Euprymna scolopes. Next base: position 4,590,395 of record NC_136520.1, on the reverse strand, counting down.
AGGCAGAGGGATGCTACATTTCGTCGATGGGACAGAGGTTGAAGCTTAGATGAAAGTTCAGGACCTATGAGATTGGCGACTCTCTTTTGAACCTTGTCTAGGAGCGAGAGACTAGTGGCAGATGCACCAGCCCAAATGTGACACCCATACTCCATACATGGGCGAATGGGTCACTAGCTAAATAGAAAACTTGCTAGCCAAACGCACGTAATTTTTAGAATATGACATCTTCGTTGCGTGACGAGTACGTACATCATAAAGATTTTTTTTATATATATTTTTTAATAAGTGTAATTTTAAAGATACACTGAATTTTATGTTAAAACTTGAAAATATAAACATTCAAATTTCTTCAGATGTTTTTTTTTTTAACAACCTTCATTAAAAAATTAAAAATATATATATATATATATATATATATATATATATCGTTCTACTAAACGTTTTATTATTTAAATAATTTGACTTAGCTCGTTTTTATTAAATGATAATAAAGATTGAAAAGACATTTTTCACTCAATTGTCGGTGAAAAAAACTCAATCGCCAAAAGATAAGGGTTTTATTATTTCTAGTCGCCACTCGGAAAAAAATCACTCGCAGATTTGACTGTTTCACTCGCAACGTAAAGCCCCGTATTGAGGCATTGATGTTGTTATGAGAAATAATTCCCAGTTAGTATTATGCACCTAAAATTGAGGAAAGCACGCTTGAAAATGTGAATAAGCTAAATCAAAACAAGATAGCGATCGAATTTGACCTGATGTCGTGTGATTTCGTATTAGCAAGTCTGACCTTTCGTTAGAGCAATATTTTGACCATATCAAATTTCCTATCAAATTGCAATAACTTTGTTCAGTATTTTTTAACTTTCTTCCAACCTCAGCATTCACCGTTAAATTGAGGATTTTTGAAGGTTTCCGGGTATGCTGAAAACGAATATCACATTTAAATTTTGCGAAGACAATACTTTTTTTTGGATATAAAGACATTTTTTTATCAATGCAATACAATAGAATCCCGGGATACGGCATTAAAAAATTAATAACAAAATTCAGTACAGTATATAATACACATAAATTCATCAAATAACTTTATAAATAACATCGTAAGGCGGGATTAACATCGTAACCAGGGGCTGGGGAAATATCGTATACGACATCGTAACCTGGAAAAAAAGTATCCTAGGACTATCGTAACCCGGGGTTAACGCGCAATGCGTGTTACAAAACACCCCTTCCCTCCCTATATTAAGAATGGCGAACGTCACTGGCATCAAATAATGCATTGGAAAAAAAACATGTCTTAATATCCAGAAAACTATTTGTCTGCCTCAAATTTCAATGTGATATTCGTTTTCAGCATATAGGAAACCTAGAAAAGTCGTCATTTTATAATGTTGAGGTGGGAGAAAGATAAAAATTTATTAAAAAAAATAAATAAAATAAATCACAAAAAGAAAAAAAATATACTTTTTTAATTTTCCAATACGTCGGTAAACACTATGATTTTCGAGCTGAATAAACATGTTACATTAAATAAAAACATATCCAGTTAGGTAGAAAAGTAACTTATCTTTGATAACATTTATTTGCTATATATATATATATATATATATATATATATATATATATATTTTTTTTTTTTTTTTTTTTTTGACAACTTCTTCGAATCTATATGTACAGTAATACAAACCCGCCCTAAAAGAGCCCTTGGGGGACACCCAACAGTATCGCGAAGCATAGACAAACAAAATTATATAGAAATCAGTTAGTTACAACTTTTCAGAAAGTTTTGTAAAAATCCAAAGCATCAATTTTTTTTTTTTTTTAAATGAGCACAAAAGTGTCAATTGTAACCATTTTAACACGAAAGGCACCCTTGGGGTGGGGATGGGGGGGTCCGTTGTTACTTTTTTATTACATGTTTGTGCAAAATTGCAAAAATTTCCAAGGCGTAATTATTGAGAAAAGAGCAAACAGACGAACGGACGGACGGAAGGGTGAATTTACAGGTTCACCCTCCTTTTGTTAGGGGGACCAAAAATCAATGCTTAATTTGATAATATCGATCGTTTTAGAAATTAATTTTTCTTCAAGTTATATTGATTTCATCAACACTGATTTTAGAGGCTTTTTTGTAATTTTTCTGAAATATTAAAAACTATTGTTAATAATCTACAGTTCTTTATTCATGCAAACAAATTTATACGTCTTTTTTTTTTTTTAGTACTTAAAACTAACTTTAGCAAAGACGTTTTTGTTTACAAAAATTACATTTGCACGAAAAAACAAAAAAAAAACAACCAATGGGTTAGGTGTGTCAGAAATTTCGTGAAAAATAGCGAATAATTCCACCCTATCTTTCCAAGCTTATAACTACTCGAAAAATGTAATTCAAGCCCTAATTTTTTTTCAATTAAAGGAGCAAGGACCAACGTTTCATTAAAAAAAAAAAAAAAAAAAAAAAAAAAGTTTTTTGTTTTTTTTAAACTTCGGACTTTACAGGTAAATTTCTAAAAAACACTACTTTTTTTTGTTGTTTTACATTTGAATATATTATTTATTGACCTTTTCTCTTCAATTTGTGATATATAAGACTTTGGTGAGTAAATTAATTATTTACTTTTTAATAGACTTGAAAATGGGGGGGGGGCGTGAATTAAAAACGTTTGTCTAAAATATTATATTCAGTTTATTGGAAAGAGCATAAAATTTCACATTGACCCTGAAAATATCGTAAAAAATAGAATCAATAGAAAAATTTTGATAGATTTTTAAAGTTTAAAAATTGAAAAATATTGCGTTCGTAAAATTCATTACTGTTTTTTTTTAAATAAAAAAAAATATTTCTATTACTTTTAAAACAACTTTAATAGTTTATTTTGGAAGTATAATCCATAAAGAAAATAAACAACCCACTTTTAAAAGAGAAATTACCAGGTTTTTTTTATATTTTATTCGCAGTTTCGTGTTAGGGGTGTCAAAAATTCCTACAAAAATTCTGATACACCTACCAATGGGTTCCTTATATTCTGTGATTATTTATTAATAAAATTAAAATTGGTTGGTTTTCGGAATTTTGAAAAACAAAATTTTATGCATTTTAGGGATCAACCATTCATTTTGCACGTACCTAGTTGAAACAATAGAATTTCTTTCAAAATAAATTATCAAATATTTTCATTTTGGATTTGAAAGCAAAATCGTAAATGAAAACACAAAAATTAAGTGACCATCTTATGTTTATTTTCCATTTTAATACAACAACAAAGAACGCTTTTATTTCTTCTCGAGTAATTATGTCTGGAAAGACGCAAAAACTCTGGTTATTGGATACAACGGAGGTGCGTTCAAGTCAATAATGCGGGGTTTCCCTTTCATTCAGGCGAAGAAATTAAATTACTTTCTATCTGGCAGTTTAAAAGCTTTAAAATCACTTTTTTATGTATTTTTTATGAAGGAATGGCGGTGCGGGGGGGGGGCGATTCGTTTAATTTTGAAGCCAAGTATTACGGTTCGTACGTTGGTGGTGCTGTGCTTCTAAACAAAAGGAAAACATGAATTTCCTAAAGTGCATCCCCCTCTCCCATCTCGTATGAAAAGTGGCAATTTTTATCAAGCAATTATGTCTGGACAGCGGAAGAGAAACAAAATGTCGGTCGTTTGTTTCTAGATTAGTTATCAAAACGAGAAAGTAAGTATCCAATCATTACTGATAGCAACTACAATGGTAATATTGTTACCAAAAACTGAGGGTTTACGAAAACAGTCAGTTGAAGGGGGGGGGCAGAGAGAGAGAGAGAGAGAGACGCAGAGAGAGAGAGAGAGAGACGGGGATAGACGCAGAGGGAGAGAGAGAGGGGGACAGAAACAGAGAGATGGGGGGGGGACAGACGCAGAGAGAGAGAGAAAGAAAGAGGGGGGATAAAGAGAGACAGATATACATACATTATATATATATATATATATATATATATAGAGAGAGAGAGAGAGAGGGGGGGAAGACAGCGAAAATGAGATGTGAACTATATTTACTTTAATTTCATGTTAATAAAAATTCAGATATGGCAGGCAGCACTACTCGATCTGAGAGCCTACAAGTGGCATTTCCTTTCTTTCAAAGAAAACGGCGCTTTCTGTCTTGACGAATACTCTTCACTCCTGATTCCAGGTTATCGCGAAATATGACTGAACCAAATAATTTCATGAACCCATTAAATCCCAGTTTTTTTTGTTTTTTTTTAATCTTATTTTATTATTTTTATTTACAGAGTTCAAATTTTGTGTAGTGATTAAAAATGGTTAGAATACACAAATTGAAACAACAACAAAAAAAATTTATTTCATTTAGAAAAAAATATATTAAAAATAAGATACTGCGTCGTGCGATATACAAGATGTTCCAAAAGTCTTGGGCACATTTCAAATCTTCACATCTGCTTAACTATGAATAGTAATAAGATGAAAGTGGTGACATTTTAAAGTTAAATGCATTAAGTTTTTTTTTTTTTTTGTAAGGTATTAATTTTTTGGTCCCCGACGAAAGGAGAGAGAACTTGTAAATTCACCCTTGTCCGTACTTTTCTCAATAACCACGCCTTGGATTTTTTTTTTTTTGAAATTTTACTCAAACATTAAACATGATATGAGTAAAAAAAAGTAACAGAACAGATTTTCCGAGAAAACACCGGTTGTTCCGCCCCCCGTAGGGGTGCCTTTCGGGTTAAAATGGCTAAAATTGACACTTTTGTGCTTATAAAAAAAAAAAAAAAAAAAAAAAAAAAAAAATTGATGCTGTGGATTTTTATAAAACTTTCTGAAAAGTTGTAACTAACTGATTTCTATATAATTTTGTTTGTCTATATGATGGGATAACTCGGGTGTGTCCCAGGGGCTCTTTTAGGGCTAATAAAAACACTCCATTTTTGGGACTATTACCGTATTTGTCCAAAACTTTCTGTGTATGTCTATTTAGCAGTTTTGCATGGTGCTGAACTCAAATTTAAATTTGTTAAGACCTTGGAGACTTTGGGGGCTAAATGGGGCGGGGGGGGATAAATGATGGACTTAGCTATTTCTTTTTCTTTTTTTTTTTTTTTGTATGGTGCAGAACTAAAATTTACATATGTTAAGGCTTAACATTGCACCGTTTGTTCATTTTAACCAGGATTGACGTCCCCTGGGGACTTTGGGGGCTAAATGAAGGGGTGGGGGCAAATACTGAACTTAGTCATTTTTTTTTTTTGTATGCCTTATTCACTGTGCACTCACGGGGGCCATGCAGGCTCCATTTATTTTCAGATATTTATGCTTAATAGTTGAGATATTCAATGTCAAAATGCGCCGATGACTTGGAACACGGTGTATTCTAAAAAGCAGCAGTTTATCCATTCGAAATAAAACCTATATATTATGGTAAAAAAGCAAAACATTTCACACAAAAAGTTACATTGCACTTTTTTGGCAATAAGTCAATGGCTTATAATAACTGCAAGACTCCTACATCATCGAACAACAGAATCACGGCAAATTTCACAAACCTAAATCTAAACGCACATTCCATGAACACAGCCTCTTTCCTAGAACTGCCCGCCTGTGGAACACTGTTCCGCTGACCTGCTTCCCGACCGACTACAACATTGTAGCCTTCGAGTCTAATGTAAACAAGTTCTTGATGAAGTGTCCCTTTAAATAATCAAATTCTACCCAATTTACATAATTAACTATTACTACATTATCTTACATTCATTAACCCTTGTCCGCGAATGGCCTTCGGGCCTCGATAAGTGGAGAGAAGTTGATGAATATAGATGAATTTTATCCTCGCTTCGAAGTAATTATGCAGCAAGTAGTACTATTATATACTAGCCGTACCCGGCGTTGCCTGGTCCTAAAATACGCATAAATATTATATTTTAATTCATACAGAAACTGAGACATGTGCATGCGAGTCTTATGTTTATTTCTAAACAGTTCA
>NC_136520.1:4576918-4579418 GCF_053919585.1 Euprymna scolopes | reverse complement strand
GTCTTCGGTTACAGGACTTTACGACAAAAACAAACGCCGGGAAAAAGAGCTATACAAGAAGGTATGTCTACCTTATCTGATGTGCTAAGCGAACAAGGATGTTTATTGTTTCGTTGCTAAAGAACCGTATCAAAGATGCTATTTATCCCGTTTGTTGAAGATGTCTGCATCTGTTTATTATACGTATTAAAAATACACACACAACAACCATTACATTAGGTTATCACGAACACTAGAATCAACATACACATGTGTATGTATATGTGTGTGTATATATGTCATATGCTACCATGCAACCCAGTACTACCTGCCTCATAGTCGGGTCACCGGCGACTAAACTGGTTCCCCCACCAGACTTGTTTGGTGAGGAGGGCGGCTAGTCTCCCTGAAGGATTAAAAACAAGACCTTCCAAAGGGCGAATGAACTCTTTTTCTGGGTCAACGGCCAACTAGCACCGTGTATATTTGTGTGTGTGTGTGTGTGTGTGTGTGTGTGTGTGTGTGTGTATTGGGGTAGAGAGGGTTCCCGTAAGCCGTGGTAAAGGCAACCTTTCTAGGAGAAGGAAATCTCTGATTTAAAAAAAACCATAAAGCGGAAGACCAGTACCCGCATTAAGCTGGTCTGCAGTTTAATTTGTTGCTGGCTATCTTGCTCTTGCTTGTTGCTGGATCTCAACATTTTGAACCGAGAGAGCGACTTAGCTGTCGTACAAAGCTAAGACTATGTAACATCATATTTGTATAGATACTCCTCAGACATTTGGGCTCATGGATTTTAAATGTCTGAGGGAGTGGCACTCGTCTGACAAGACGTTGCAATCATCATCATCATCATCATCATATATATATATATATATATGTAGAAATATATTTTCTTATATCAATCCTTATCTGAGAATCTCAATGTAATTACAGAGCAATATAGAGAATAAATGACAAAAAGTTATATTCCAAAATTCATGATATTGACCATCTTATAATTTATTCCTTTAATTCAGTTGACTTATACAATTCTTGACAGTATCTGTTTTTGTAGCGCAAAATCAATCAATTATTATATCAATCAGTGAATCTATTTCGCCCATAACTCATCAGAATTTTACGTTATATGTTTCCATATTTTGAATGTTTAAAAAAAAAAAAAAAAAAAAACACTAAAAAAATCGTACGCATTAGTGTCAAATCATTTTACAATAATACTAGCAGGCCCGGTCGTAAGATACGCTTAAATATGATATTTTAATTCAAGAAGATTCCGTATTTACTATTATAGAGACAATTCTCTATTCTATCAAACTGAATACATAGTAGCGAGATCAAAACTATATGACTTGAGTGCCATCAGATGGAATCGAAACCAAAATGTACAACTTTCCACTCTCATTCCTTAACCTCTGAGCTTCGCCCGTATGCGTGCGCAGATCATGTTATAATTCTAAGATCACTCTCGGGCGTCTTAATGTTTACGCTTTAGATAATTTAAATTGTATTTCTTACGATTAATGTTGGCTATGCGGTTTTAACTTTGCTAATGGTTGGTTGGTGGTTTTTGTTTTACGGCATATCAACCCTTTTCGGGTTATTTAATGCCGAATCCAAAGATTTTGAAGAAAAAATTTTTTAATAGAATGTATATGTTGTTTTCACGTCAGTTTCTATTTAACCCATAGTTGGGACCCTAACAGGTACTACCACTTCGGGTCAGAGTTGACTTGGGAGAAATGGTAATTAAAGGGTGGCTCCACACTCCCCAAAGCCCACAAGCTGGGGCCTCACCACTTGATATAGTTTAAGGTCATATCCAGGACCTCTTTGCTAATGGAGTCAGAGATGGCTTCGTGGGCAGTTTCTAATCTCCTGACTGGCAGTAATCGTAACTCCCTGCACTGATGATTCCCGAAAGGGTGAAACCCTAGTGTCTGTAGGGAGGATTAAATAATAATAATAATAATATATATATATATATATATATATATATATATATATGCATGTGTGTATATATAGTAAGTTATAAAATATATATGGCGATTAAGCTACACTGAATATTCCGCGTTTCATCCACTCTAGGACTCTTCAGGCTTATGCGCATAAGCCTTAAGAGTCCTAGAGTGGATGAAACGCGGAATATTCAGTGTAGCTTAATCGCCATATATATTTCATAAATTACTAACTAGCTCTACCTACGTATTGAGCACTTTTGAAGTAAATACTTAAAGTTTATGCATAAATTTATACTTTCGTATATTCATTTTATGTGAGTAAATTAAGTAGTTTATATATATATATATATATATATATATTTCACCTGTCATCCGTTTTTTAAAAGATGGAATCACTCAATTGACGAAGACAAGATGCAAGAAAGCAAGCAAGGTTCAGAGTTTTATAATTATAGATTTTTAAAAATTAGAAAACCGATATATTGAAAATTACGGAAGAATGGAATTCAAATCCTTTGAATCTTAAAAATTATTGGCACTTCTGCATGACAGTGACATGA
>NC_136520.1:4487217-4576818 GCF_053919585.1 Euprymna scolopes | reverse complement strand
TACTTTCTACCTGACTGGATATGTTTTAGTATTTTTATTCACTGTAACATGTTTATTCACTGTAACATGTTTATTCAGCTCGAAAACATAGTGTTTACCGATGTATTGGGAAATTTAAAATGGCGGCCGACTCGCTCTTTGACACGGTATGTTTGAGAAAAGGAGTTAAAAATTAAAAAAAATATATACAAAATACTGTTAAAACCTACTGAATATATATATATATATATATATATATATATATAAGCCTATATCACGGTAACATATATTGAGCGAGTTTTTAACAGTATTTTGTCTAGTTTTTATTTATACCACCTTTTCCCAAACTTACCGTGTCAAAGAGAGTCGGCCGCCATTTAAAATTTTTCAATACAAATATAGAACAAATAAATGTTATCAAAGGCCAGACAGATAAGTTACTTTTCTACCTAACTGGATATGTTTTTAGTGTTTATATTTAATGTAACATGTTTATTCAGCTCGAAAAACAGTGTTTACCGATGTATCGGAAAATTCAAAATGGCGGCCGACTCGGAGACGGTAAGTTTTGGAAAAGGAGTTATAAATAAAAAATACAATCAAAATACTGTTAAAAACTCGCCGAATATGTCAGCCTATGTCACGGTAACATATATTGAACGAGTTTTTAACAGTATTTTGTCTGGTTTTTTATTTATAACTCATTTTCCAAAACTTACCGCCTCAAAGAGAGAGTCGGCTGCCATTTTAAATTTTCCAATACATCGGTAAACACTATGTTTTTCGAGCTGAATAAACATGTTACATTAAATATAAACACTAAAAACATATCCAGTTAGGTAGAAAAGTAACTTATCTTGCCTTTGATAACATTTATTTGTTATATATTTGTTTTTTTGACAATTTTTTCCTTTCTATGTACAGTAATACAAACCCAATATTTTTTATCCAAAAATTTAAAATATGATTTTTTTTTAGCGACCATTATCCATAAATCTAGTCAGTATGAATTATTGTTTCTTGAATTTTTTCCCCCCCCAAATGGCGGTAGAGACAGTCACTGGTTATACTCATAAAATTTAATTTTCTTATATAAAAAATAGAACTACTCTCTTTATTTATATGATTTTTGGAATATGATATTTTGGGTTTGTATTACTGTACACATAGATTCGAAAAAGTTGTCAAAAAACAAATATATAACAAATAAATGTTATCAAAGGCAAGATAAGTTACTTTTCTACCAAACTGGATATATTTTTCGTGTTTTTATTCAATGTAACATGTTTATTCAGCTCGAAAACCATACAGTGTTTACCCATGTATTGGAATATTCAAGATGGCGTCTTATTCTCTCTTTAACACGGTAAGTGTGGGAAAAGATGTTATAAATAAAAAACCGGATAAAATACTGTTAAAAACTCGCTCAATATATGTTACCGTGACATAGGTTGACATATATTTGGCGGGTTTTTAATAGTATTTTGTATAGTTTTTTTTATTTATAACATCTTTTTCCATACTTACCGTGTTAAAAAGGGTGTGAGACGCCATCTTGAATTTTCGAATACATCGGTAAACACTGTTTTTCGAGCTGAATAAATATGTTACATTGAATAAAAACACGAAAAATATATCCAGTTTGGTAGAAAAGTAACTTATCTTGCCTTTGATAACATTTATTTGTTATATATTTGTTTTTTGACAACTTTTTCGAATCTGTGTATAGTAATACAAACCCGATATTTTTGTTTATTCACGGGTACGTTTGTAGTGATTTTCGATTTTTAATATAGGGGACATATTTTTTTATTTATTTTATTTTATTTATTTATTTATTTATTTATTTATTTTTGTGTGTGTGTGAGAGAGAGAGGGAGATATTTTGACGGAAGGTGTACTAACTCGTAAATAAACGTTGACCGCGTTGTTGTTTCTGATTTAATTACGCTTCCAGCCTAACCAACCTTTGTTTCCTGTCTATCGTCTCTACCCTGAGGAGGGCAGGGGGCCGCTATCAATTAAAACTTCCCTTGTCCTTAAAAAGAGCCTAAGGCTGTAATCAGCCGTCTTATTTTGACCCACCATTTATTTGTATCGCCGAAAAGTTAGCAAGTGCTTCTCCAGGCGGCGCTGGCAACCAACTCCTCCCCCGTTTGTGTGTATTCGATCTTAAATGTAACATTTCGTCTGCGGCTTAACGGTTTATGTACGGCAAATTAAGGCACGACAGATTGCCTTTTGCTGATTTTTTTTTTTTTTTTTTTTTTTTTTTTTTTTTCTAAAAATCTTTTTAAAATATGTATTTGGATCCTAGCAGACGGCAAATGTGTAGTTTAACGGCGTAAATTATTTGACAGACAAAAAATTATTTTTATACAAAACACATTAGACTGAAATAAAACCAAAAAAAAAAAAAAAATTAATTCATTATTTTTTCATCATTTTTATTAGACTGTACGATATTCGAGGTCGACATATTACTTTTAAAATTCGTGGTCGCTGACAACGAATCTGATCGTCGCAAATTTACCGTTTGCATGGTGTTAACCCCTGAACACGGACTATTTTCCACCATTTTAAAGCTTTCTTTTATGCTACCGCGCGTAGCGTAAACGAAAGTTGTAAAATAGCGGAAAATAATCCCTGGGTTCAGGGTTTAATACCATGCAATGTGTCCTTTCTAAGATTTATCAGATTGGCCTTAAAAAGGACAATTGGCCGTTATACGCTCTTTAATGGAACCATGTTTTTGGCCGCCATATTTTTTCCGTGATGAAAGAGCGTAAAGAAAAAGCCAATTTGGCCTTAAAAAGGCCAATATGTCAAACCTTAGAAAAGCTAAATTTTAAAAGCAATACAGTCGCCTTGAATATCGTATATTTAGTCTAATAAAAATGAAAAAATTTTCATGGTTTTATTTCAGGTTAAACGTGTTTTATATAAAAATAGTTTTTTTTATAATTTTTTGTTTATCAAATAATTTACACCGCTAAACTACACGTTTACCGCGGACCAAATGAAGACTTACCATAAAAGAAGTTGGTTTTCAGTGTTATCCGTGTCTGTTTCGAACAAATATCACATTTAAAATTGTCGCTGGCAAGTAGTTCTTATGATATTAAGACCTTCATTTTCTGATGTTTTGCTCTGATTTCACTGGTCACCATTTTGAATATTGCCATTTTTTTAAGTCAACAACCCGTGTTTACAAGTCAACCCGACCTCGTTTTCGAGTTCCACATTATATCCCCCCTCCTCCTAAAAATATTTAAAAAAAAAAAAAAAAAAAAAAAAAGAGCGAGATTGCCCCCCCCCTTCAACAAAAAGAAACGCAAGAAATAAAAACGATGTCCCACCGATCTAAAAAAAAAAAAAAAAAAAAAAAAAAAAAAAAAAAATCCTTTGGGCGGACGGTACTTTACAATGGCAAGGATCAACCCACGTAAAAACGTTAACGTAACATGCGACCGCAACCAAGATTGAACTCACTACACGAGTTTGTAGTATAATTCAAATTTTGTCCGTAGCTGAATACTTGATGCTTCGCCAGAGATATCAAGGGTATTTTTTTATCGTGACGCCATCACTAGATGAGTTGCCTACCGCGGCTTAAGACAGGTCCATCTACCCTCGAGAGAAGGATAGACCGCGCCAGTTTCTCAACCTGGTATTTTACCTCGCGGTATATGCAGCGCCTCGCCTTCCCATCTGGTACTGGCCAGGCTCAACTTCGGTAATCTGACGAGAAGCGGTGTGTCAACGTGATTGTGCCAGAGTGAATGCGGTATTTTGGCGAAAGAGTCTAGCGTAGGGTAAGTCAAAAAGTATCAACAATTTGTATGATAACCGACCCCAACCCGATCCCAAACTATTGGAGCTTCATGCTTAAGGCAACAAGTGAACCTTTGTAATTCATGTTGACACAAAATGGGTTATAGCGTGGCCTTCGTTAAGACGGTCTTGGTTATAGTCAGCTAACGTCTTCCTATATTTTCCGCGTGACTGTAACCGGGACCGATAACTACTCAAAGTAGTTCCTTCGCCCTTTTTTTTTCATCTCCCCTGTGAATGTCTTTTTTTCTTTTTTCTTTTTTTCTTCCATAGAAGTTACCACTTATCAAGGCCCAGAGGCCACTCAAGGATAAGTGTACAGTAGCAGAATCCTAGTAATCGTTAGCTGTGGAGATTCGGTAAATTTGTTAATTTAAGCAGAATGGCTCACCAAGAACTTGTTTGCATTGGACTTGAAGACGACCATATTGCAGTCAGAAAGCAGGCAAACGGAAGACACAGGCGTGCCGTTCTAAGAAATAAACTTTGTTCATGGAATCTACGTTTAGGTTTAGGCACAGATAAAGAGTAGGGGAAATTATTGATAGTGTTTTCAGCCAGACGAGTATTTTTCGACAAAGCTTGGCGAGGTGGGGGGGGGGGGGCCATAGCGAGGTTATTGTAAGAGTACTCCATACCGAAGTAGCGTAAAATATGCTTTTTATTAATTTTATATAAGCATTTCTATGTCGCTACACATTCACGAGTATGCTTCAGTCAGCCAGTTAGAAGTAACTGGAGACCTCTTTAGGCGATATTGCTTATACAAGGGTGAAGTCCGTTAAACTTTTGTACAGAAGAACCCCAGGATACAGTGTCCCTAGGATACTTTTTTTTTTTTTTTTCGGGTTACGATGTGGAGAATACGATATTTTTTCTGGGCCCTGGTTACCGTATTTGCCCCGCCTTATAGTGTAATTTATAATCTTATTTGATTATATACATGTGTATTAATAATACAATAATACAGTACAGTATATAATACACTGTATTATATACTGTACTGTATTTTGTTACTAATTTTTAATGCCGTATCCCGGGGTTCTACTGTATAAGCAGTATCGCCTGAAGAGATCTCTAGTTACTTGTAACTGGCTAACTGAAACATATTCATGAATTTGTAGCGACATAGTAATACTTATGTAAATAAAAAATGAAATATATATTAAACGATTAATATAGAAAACAATATGGCTGACGAGAGCCCAACATTATTTACCATTAACTGGTCCCCTTTGTTAGGCTTGAAGCCGACGGTACCAATGTTTTTCTGACCTTTTTGTACAGTTTTAAATAAATATTAAGCTATTATATTGAAATTTTTTTCTTTGTAATCGAGCACTTTGTTGGAATTCTTTCCCATTAAACAGTAAACATAACTATACATATATATATATATATATATATTTTTTTTTTTTTCGAGTAACATTACTGTCTCTGAGTTGTTTTGTGGTCATACGCCATTCAACGAAACACGTGTAAGACGAAATAAAATATCATAAAAGAAAAAATATAAATATATGGGATTTGGAATGTAAACTACTGAAATATACTGATGATTCCCGAAAGAATTAAACACTATTGTCTGTAGGTATTTAGCCAGTAGAATTTAGTTTCCTAAAAGCACATCCGGTGAAACATGTGTCTACCAATGAGTGCTCAATGAGTGAACAGAGCAGGTATATTAAATTTATTTATACAAACATTGATGGCTACATATGTGCATACATGTTTCTGTAATCACCCGCGTTGGGGGATTACGTCTTCAGGCCAAGAATTACGATAATTCTTGGCCTGAAGACGTAATCCCCCAACGCGGGTGATTACAGAAACATGTATGCACATATGTAGCAATCAATGTTTGTATAAATAAATTTTATATATATATATATATATATATATATATATATATACACACACACACACAATACATTAACACCTCCTAATATTGAACAGATACTGCCCTTTGCTCCTAATTCAAAGGTCGGATGACTCCACGTCATCGATACAACAAATATTCCAGTCATATCGATAGAATCGCATTCTCGATCGCCCACGCGTTTTTACTTCGCCTTCTCCGTGCAATAATATCGATTTTTTTTATCTTGGAGATTTTCTGTTTCCAAATAAACAACTTAGAAAATATTTTCCACTCATTCCAAGATTATTAGTAATAATATTATTATTAATAACAACTATTTATTTTGTCTGATTTTTACGAAAAAAAAAAAAAAATCATAATTCTGTCCTTTACAAAATTTATCTGCATTTCCGTGTTTTTTCTATAAAATCTACAACGGAAACTGCCGAATTATTTCGTGCAAAGCCGAAGACTTCGAGCAATCTCTCTAGGTACCTCCAAATTTCTACGTAAAATCGATGACGTCATCATTTTGCGCGTACATTTAAAATACTGGTGGATGATCATAAGTATTAAAAATGGAATTAACGTCTCTTTGCTATTTTGTTTTGTTAGCTTTTCATATTTAGACAAATATTATATTTATTAAAAAATTGTAAGTGTATTATAATTATTCATTTGTCTGTTGGGCTAATGTTTTTCTTATACAATACATATGTAAATTCTAACGGCTAACGTATTAAGTTACTAGCGGGACCTGTAGAAATTCCACAGTGGCATATTTTTTTTTTTTTTTTTTTTTTTTTTTTTTACACAGTGATCACCACTTATCAAGGCCCGGAAGCCACTCAGGGATAAGGGTTATTGCAAGTACATTAAGTTAGTGAGGAGATTTGCCGAAGTGTTTACTTAAGGGGGCGGTTCATTAGGAATTTGTTAACATTGGACTTGAAGACATTCAAGTTGTAGTCCGGAGGGGAGCAGGGAGACGGAACAGAGTTCCACAGGCGTGCAGTTTTTTTTTTTTTTTTTTTTTTTTTCATTGCGACTTTGGTGATCGGGAGATCCTATTTATTAAAAAGGAGAATATGTAACATGCTAGGAATATTAAATTAGTTATATAATAATTTTATATTAGTAGTATGTTATCGCCTTCTACCCTCTATTTTAATAAATAGGATCTCCCGATCAAATAATTTATAATCTGGAAACTGTGACACGCGTATGTACAATACACACACGTCATGGCTAATATATTAACCATGACGTATAAGTTATTAAGTGGGAATAAAAGGATTTAGTTAGGAAGTGGGTGATATTCTTTCAAGATATTTTTTTTAATTCTTGGGGGAGGTGGGGAAGTCAGGGGGGGGATATGTAAGCAGGGGGTTACATCTTAGATCTCTATTACCGAAAAATAAAACAGAACAATATTGTGTGCATATTAAGAATTCCCTCCTATATATAAAAAATATATATATATGTACGTACCCGTGGCCGAAAAGAAAATATCGTACGCCAAAAATCACGTAAGTTGATCAAGTAATTTTATTAAATCAAAAAATCAAATTTTTTGGCTAAACTACGAGAGATTATCTCATGATGCCATTTTGAAAACGGTCTGTAGGAATAAGGGAAATAACTCCAAATAGTTCAAACTTTTTGCGAGATTTTAGAAAGCCATTCTTAACATGAGAGCTTTGAAAAAGTTAAAAATTATTTTCTTTATAAAAATAAAACTACTAGATCAATTTATATGATTTTTTTGAACATGTTGTTTCCTTTTTGTCGCGAGTACGTATGCCATACAGATTTTTCTTTATTTTATTTTAATATAGGGGGAGGGGCGAATTCTAGACAAGGATCCAGAACTCACAATCAACTAGTTAAGCGGATACCTTAACAAGGAGGGGTTCCAAAATGATCCACTTATGCATGAAGAATGTACTCCTAATAAATGCACAAAATCGCAATTTATACCCCCATTTTTGTCGAATTCTGTAAAGAGAAGTTAATCATTTTTTTTTTTTTAAACTCCCCTACTTCCCGAACAAGTCATATCGCCACTTGAATGTAAGGGGCTACTAATTGGTACTATGCCTGAAAAAGATGAACAAGATATTAATTTACTGTACATTTGAACTTCTGTATATCAGTACAGTAATTTTTTTCTATCGCTTCTAATTTTAATTTTAAGCTGATGCTTAAAAATAAACAGTGTTACACAAAGTTACTTATGTAATATACAAACTGTACTATTTTGTAAACTGGATGTAATCCCATTTTTGTGGTATCTTTTGTTTATTAAATTGTTGGGTGAAAGTACAGAATAGTTAAAAAGGTTTTTAAAAAAAGTCCCTTCCCTATATTAGTTTTTTTTTTTTTTTTTTTTTTTTAAGTTCTCTCTCCAGGGTCGGAAAGTGGGATTGAGAAGTTGGCGCCCGTGAGGAACTAGACTCTTACCTGTAAAAAGTGCCAGAGGGAATAGCCCCGTCAGCATTCCCCAGTAAGGTCACCGCAGGCGATTAGCAATAAACTAACTCCTTCTCAAAGAGAGAAGGCAAGGCCTGGGAAGGTGGACCTCCTAGAACGGCCCAGGACTAAAACTCATTGCAAAATCAACAGGAACCAGATCATTATACGAATGCTCTAATCTCTGTTGATTTTGGGGACTTAGAATCCCCTATGTTAAGAATAGGTTTCTAAATGTCAAGAAATAACCCATATTCTGTTGGCTTTTGAGCCGAAGTAAAATCCGTTTGCTAAAATGAATAGTGCTGATGCAGTTTAACCAATTGCCACTGAAGACGCATTTGGACTGATTCGTTCAGTGTCTTTATATTTTTATATTTTATCAATCACTTTCACGCCTGCAGTCACCAAAATACCACATTTACTCTACGGACTACTCTAGTAAAATCAATTTTCTTTACAAAACATTGACATTTTCATTGGAAAAAAGATAGGAAGTGGGGGGGGGAATAAATTAACTCTTTTTCGTATGCATAAAATCGCAACTTGTACCGCCATTTTGTCAGATTTCGAGGAGTTTATTTAATCTTTCTCTGTCACATCTAATATTAACCTTAAGCTGATGCTTGAAGAAAAAAATATCAGATTTTGTTTTTATTACTGTTTTTCTTTGTTTTCGCTTTTTTCTTTCCCTCTTAGTTTTTCTTTTTTTATTTACTTCATTTTTTTTACCATTTTTTTTATTTTCTCTTTTTACTTTCTTTCTTAGTGTTTTTATTTATTTACTTTATAGTGGAATCTCCTGTATAACATTTTGATAACTACAAAAAACAAAAACAAAAACAAAAAATGGTAGTTCATGAATTTATCGAACAGGAAAACGAAATTGCAGCTCAAATATTCAAATATTGACGATTATCGATTTTTGAATTTGAGTTGGGCACAGGTTTGGCAATTAAGATGAAAGCATTATCGATAATCTCGCTAGAAATCGATTATTATTATTATTGGAAAGGAGACTCGACGTTGCCAGAGATTGAATGACGATCAACGAATATGTCACAATCACATGTTATTGTAATCAAAATCGGTGAAATCGTTTATTTTTCAATCAAATCGATTGTCTGCTCTAGTTGGGGACCCATCGCAGTGCACCGGAAGGAAGCTTTACATGCAACCCCCACAGTGACTTAGTCCACAATGCATTGTAGTCTACATTGCATTGTAGAGAACCTACTGTTGATTTTTATAAAAAGTAATATGCTCCAATTGTCTAAGCAGAAACATTTCGAACGTGCTCCTGTCCTATCAAAGAACCTACTGTTGATTTTATATGTTTAGCATTTCAGTTTGTGTGGTGATAAAACCTCTCGAATGCACTTGTGATGTTAGGTTGTGTAAGACGTAAACTTTGGTCATAATCGTCTGTTCCTTCTTTCATCATCGGATTATTTCGATCATCGATAATTACCAAAGACATTCTGATACAAAACTATCTAAGAACACTGCCATGCACATAAAGTACCTTCATGTGAAATTTCATAAAACTCGGCCCGGCCGTTTAGGAGTCCATAGGGAACGAACTCGCACACACACACACACACACACACACACACAGATCCTTTTTAAAGAGAAAGATTGTTTTATTATTAATCGTTCACTCACTGGAAATAATCTGGAGTGTTCCCTGGCGTCTGAGTGACAAGTCTTCCCAGATTTCAAGTGCTCTCCCCATCTTGATAACCAACCCAGATAGTTTCACATTATTTCAACAGCCGCTTACCTTTTATATTTCGTAGGCAATAGTGATAAAAAGCGCCCCCAAGGCTCCAGCCAGCGCTACCCGCGCTTTTCCAGAGAAGGTCTGATTAGTTCTCCCCCCCCTTCTCTCCCCCTCTCCCTGTACTTCCAGACCCTTCACGACTCATTGGTGTTGTTCCATCCGATGAAGACGTCATTATTATTTTGTTTTATTTATTATTTTATTTATTTTATTTTTACAGCGTAGTTAGCTTAACATTTTGCGGTTTCGGTTTCCATTGGTTCTCAGTAGTCATAATCCGTTTTTGTTTTATTTCTATTGTAGCATTAAAGCTGTTAATAGTTGTTGTTGTTGGGGGGGGGGGGAGTATGTGGAAATTCCACAAGGGACTCCTTCATATGTAATATATTGATGGTGGCATTTTGCAGATGTTCACTTCAGCGTAAATGGAGACGCTCTGATATTATTGTAGCCCTTAAAACTGCAAAAGTATTTATCTAAGCTAGCAGGGACGCCCGGTAAAGCCCGGTCATAAAGTACACTTAAATATGATATTTTAGTTCTTGCAAATTTCCTATATATCGTTATAGAGTAGGCACCGCCAAAACGGGGGGGGGGGGGCAGGTAAGTACTTTTTGATGGACCGTCTTTTTAAAAATCTACCAAAAATCATGTAATTATCCGATCAATACGAAATTTTAAGCGATTATTAAGAGAAGAATGAACTTTATAACAGTGTATTTATTTTTCATAAACGATATTTATATATATATATTTTTTTACTTACAACCCCCCCCCCTGGTTTTGAGGTGGGAACAAATATGCTTAAAATAATCATCTGAAACGGAACAAAACATTGTGTTGTTGTAGGGGACAGAAATATAGATTTAAAAAAAAAAAAACTTGTTTGCATACCTTATTTTGACGTCTGAATATCAGAACTTCGATTGTGTTTAATTATCCCGCTTTTGAGTTTTGAAGTGTGAAATTCGGTGAATATGTTAAATAAGATAATTAATTTAAGTTAAGCAAAACAAAAACAAAAAAAATGTTTAACATTTATACGAAAATAGCCATTTTAAAATCTTTGATAAATAAATTAACATTTTTTTTTTAGCGAGCCGAATAATGCATGACCATTATTAAACAGGGCATGCTTTGAAGAATCGATACAAAAAAAATTCGATAAATATTGTGCCCTTTGTGTTAAAAATAGCATCATTTTTTCGATCCCGTTTGAAAACTTTTGCCGCCTTTCGACTACGGTGGACCAAACGCGCTGAAATATTTTTTTTTATTCTGCTTTAAATTGCCCCTCCCCCATTTTGGGGAGCCTGGCCCCCACACACATACACATTAAAAACCAAACTCATACAAATGGTCACCCATCTGATACTGGCCAGCCTCAGCGTTAATAATATATTGAAATTTTTGTTACTGAAAAATAAGTTGTTGTTTTTTTTTTTTTTTTTTTGCCTGTTTGGTCTTCCATTGTTTGCTTTTTATCGAATACAAACGTAAACAGTGTCGATCTAGACTCTAGATCGACGCGAAGTAACTGGTTGCCTATATGAATAAGTGGAATTATTTGAAATCCAGGTAATTATATTATAATATTTTTGCATATTCTCATAGAAAATCATCCTAAATCTTAGTTAGACAACAAATAAATAAATGAATTATTTCAAAAACTTTTTTTTAAAAATACTTATGTACGTTTTTTGTGCAAGACAAAAAATGTCAATTGTTAACTTTTTTGGAAAATTTAACATTTAAAATTTAATTAAAATAGTAGAAAAAGTTTTACATTATTCTGTTTTCTATATGATAAAATTCAGGGTTTTATCTTTCTGGAAAAAAAAGTTACTCAGAAATAATGGATTTTAATAAATGTAATTTCGTTTTAAAAAACAACTTGATGTTTCGGCCCTTTTTGGCGGTGCCTATTATAGAGTTAATGTTCTATCGTTTATAATATATATTATAAAGCTGCGATTTCAAAAAAAAAAAAATATATATATATATCCATATGACTTGGATGGATCAGCTTGAATCGAAACCGAAAACTTATGAAGAATTCTTAATAAAATTGTGTATAAAAAAAAAAAAAGAGATGACTTAAGTGTCTTCAACTATAACCGAAACCAAAACTCATGAAGAATTCTTGGTAAAAGTAACTTATCTTTCCTTTGATAACATTTATTTTTATATTGTTTTTTGACAACTTTTTCGAATCTGTGTGTACAGTAATACAAACCCAATTATTTATTACAAGAAATGGAAGTCCACAACAATTAAGCGGCAGTCACTCGGCGTGACACACATTGCTATCTTATCAATATATAGATAATCTATATATCTATAAAAGTAAATATGTGAGGACACTTCTCAAGCTATATACTCAACGAATATTTGCTGTACAGTGCCCGTGCCTTTTTTTTTTCTTCTTCTTTTTTCAGGGCCCTTGATTTCCCCCTATTAAAAATCGACATTGTGCGTGGTGGTGGTGGACGCAAAACTTGTGTTTTTATTCCAACCAGGAAAACCAATACGTGAATCGGATGCTGATAAAAGAGAAAAAGATTGTGTGTTCGTCGCCACGGCGAGCGTTCCTCTGAAGCTTCTCGAATACCCCCCTCTCTCTTTCTCTCTCTCTCTCTCTCTTTCTCTCTCTCTCTCTCTCTATCTCCCCCCCCCCACTTTTGTCCGTAGTTACCGCCTTCAAGTATGACGTCATCACACCTCTCGCGTCACTTTGCCCTCCCCCGGCAGCCAGGCAACAAACTCCATTGTTGTCGCTTCTGATTCGCCTTATCTTAAGTTTTTTTTTTTTTTTTTTTTTTTTTTTTTTAGATGAAAGATTGAAGATTGAACAAATTTGTTTTCTTGTGGCGGACACGAAAATAGCTAGCGATCTGGCATATTTACCGATCAAAGTTATTTCCGGTTTTGAAACTAGTCTGCAGCAAACGGTGTTAGTTGATTTGAACTATATTACGTTTCTTTATTTAATCTCTTGACAATTCTCTGCTGAATTCATATTTATTATTTAGTTTGATTATTTATTAACAAAAAAAAAAACACTTTTTCATTACGTTTAGTTTTTTTTATTATTATTTGTGAAAAGTTCATTTTTTTTTTTTTTAACAATGTCAAGTAAATAAAAACATTTATTAATTTTCTTTACCGTTTATTCCCTTTATTATATTATTTTTGAAATTTTACTTTCAATATTAATTATTTCTGTAAACACACACACACACACACACACACACACACACACACACACACACACACACACACACAACGAAAATGAGGTTCCCCGATAGTCTTATTGGTTGACCTACATTCATCGTCGAGGTAACACCGTTTATTGCGGAGAAGTTTCCAAACCGGAAGTCGTTTGGATCAGTAAATATGCGAGATAACTCTTACATGTGACACTGACCCGTTGTGTCACAAGCAATATATTAGTCTCTCTTTTCGTAGCATATCTTTTGAAACATTCTTTTTGCATAATTAATTTAAAATAATAAATCTATTTAATAATATAATATAATAATAAGAAGAAGAACTGGGACCTTGGGGAGGCTGAGTGCCACTCAAATTCCAGTATAAACCAATGGTCACTACCAGCGAGAAATCAATGGTAAGCGGCTGTTGCGATCATGCAAATTCATTTGCAAATGCTATCGAAGGAGGTGGAGGGAGCTGGACGTCTGGGGACACTTGTTGTCACTCAGCTTCCAGAGAACACCACAGGTTTCCAATCAGATCGTTTGTTGACTTGTGTGAAAGCTCCATGTGAGCCAATAATAATACGAATGCGTGTGCGTTATTTTCTGTGTCATGCCTACATCCCAGTCGATTGTTATGGACTTCCATTTCTTGTAATAAATAATTTTACTAAGAATTCAGAAGTTCTAGTTTCGGTTTAGATTATAGATAATGGTACGCCAGCAATCTATATATTAAAAAAAAAAAAAATAATTTTATCAAGAATTCTTTATACATTTTGGTTTCGGTTTCGATTATAGCTGATGACACTCAAGTTATATATTCATGCGTTTTGCTTTCGCTTTCAATTCAAGCTGATGCACCCAAGTCATACGGATATTTTCTTTATTTTTGAAATCGCAACTTTATAATATAAAAAATCGATAGAACATTAGCTCTATAATATATACGAAATCTGCCAGAATTAAAATATCATATTTAAGCGTACTTTTACAACCCGGGCGTCCCTGTTTGCTTTGAAAAATACTTTTGCAGTTTTAACAAAAGAGCTACAAGTACTTGGCCTTTTGGTCAAGATCAAAGTGTAGTATCTGTTCTTCAGATGCTGCACTTCCATTTCTTGTTCTCTTTCGGTGGAGGATTAGTCCTTCACGACTGAGACAATTTTTTATTATTGTACCTTTGCTCCACGTTAAAAAACGACCCTGGTGTCTAACTCTGTCCCGTGGGGAGGCATAATAAATAGGTACAATAAGATCAAAGTGTATTATCTGTTCTTCGGATGCGGCACTTCCATTGCTCGTTCTCTTTCAGTGGAGGAGAAATCCTTCACGACTGAGATAATTGTTTCAAGTTTTTTTGTTTTTATTTATTTATTTTATTTATTTATTTATTTATTTATTTTTTTAGCTTAGCTCGTTTCGTTTTTCATTTCCGATCACGGCGATTCACTTTTTAGACAAAGTAAAATAATACGGCCATAGGCGTTTTTTTTTTTTTTTTTTTTTTTTTTCAATCAACTTCTCAATAGATTTTACATCCTCATATAATATTTAAAAATAATACATTTTTATGTCTACACAAATTTTCTTTTTTCGCAATCAATTATTTAGTGCCATTGCCCCTTTTTTATTGGATTTATTTTATTTAATCCCTACAATTATATAAAAGGAACTTTGTGTGCGCACGAGTTCGTTCCCTATGAACTCCTAAACGTTTGGACCGATTTTATTTCCTCCGAAATTTCACACAAATGTAATTTATGTGACGGGCAGTGTTTTTAAATAGGTTTTGTATCGGAATGTCTCCGATAAGTATCGATAATCCAATGAAAGAAGGAACAGGCGATTTTGACCAAAGTTAACGTCTTTCACAGCCTAACATCACAAGTGCATTTGGGAAGTTTTATGACAACCCAAGCAGAAAGACCAGGCATATAAAATCAACAGTAGGTTCTTTGATGTGACAGAGGCGCGTTCGAAGTGAATGTTTCTGTTTAGAGCACAACTGAAGCATGGTATTTGAATTTAAATCTTTAAATCAAGCTATTGTATAAAATAATTTTATAAAATCACTAGTAGGTTCTCTACAGTGCAATGTATTGTGGACTAAGTAATTGCGGCGAGGATTAAAAATGGTCAATTTTACCGATTTGATCACAAAATATGGGAGGGGATAGTGAAACATTCTTTGAGCCTCGTTTATTCCCGGGTAACATCGGCGACATTTTTTTCCAATGTATTAATAAATTTTATTGGCCGTCGGCATTCTTAATGTGGGGAGGGGGTGTTTTTTGTAACGTGCATGCACATCTCACATGCATTTGTGATGTTGGGTTGGCTATAAAAATGGTAACTTTGGTCAAAATCGAACTGTTCCATTTTTTTTTTTTTTTAAATTATCGGAGGCATTTCGGTACAAAACCCATCTAAGAACACTCCCAAGCACATAAACTATATTTGTATAAAATAATATTAAAAAATCTGTCCTGCTGTTTTGGAGTCCGTGGGAAAGGAACTCGTAGACAAACAGATAAAGTTCCATTTATATAACACTGGGTAACAAAAAAATATGTTTTGAAAATCGTCCTGGGTTTTCCAGCTGAATTAGACTAATTTTGATGCTCTGAATCCGAAAATGACCTTGATTTTGCTCAATCAAGTCAGGGTTTTTTTTGGGGGTTTTTTTTTTTTGCTACAGAATTAAAAAAAAAAAAAAATCGATTTTTCGTTAAAAAAAAAAAAAAAAAAAATCTGCGGATCATCAGCAGAGAAACCCCTGACGATTTTTTCCGTTTTCCTCAAGAAATAAAAGTGAACGTATCTAAATTCATTCAGTTTTTATTTAGTCCATCAAATTTGATAAGCATGCTTATTATATTAGTATAAGTATGAGCGTTACATGACACAAAAGTTCAGAATTCACGCCATAAATCGGCGTTTCCTGTGTGTGAGCAGGTGCTTGGTTGTCTCTCTTCAGCGACCAGCAGTAGTCCGCCATCATGACTGCGTCCCACCTCCCCTGGTACCTCTCCTCCATTTGGCGCATGTTCTGATGGAACCTTTCTCTCTGCTCGTCGTTCATCGCCCCAAGGTTTTCAGGAAACTTCTCCATGTGTGAGAACAGGAAGTGCATCTTTACACTCATCAAACACCCGAGTTCTTGGAAGGCCTCTATCATGCTGCTGATGAGTCTGGCGTGGCTTGCTGCCTTTGTGTTTCCCAGGAAGTTGTTCATCACCTGCAAAAACGATTTCCACGCGGCGCACTCTAGGGTGTTCATGGAGTTTTGGAACTCTGTGTCATTTATGAACTGCCGTAGCTGTGGGCCATCGAAAATGCCGGCCTTCAGCTTTTCAATGGTCAGTCGAGGAAAGGCTCGGCACAGGTAGTTGAAGCACCTCCCATCCTTGTACAGAGCGCGCGTGAACTGTTTCATTAACCCAAGCTTCATATGTAACGGTGGGATCAATATGTTCTCCCGGTCAACAAGAGGTTCGTTTATGTTTCTCGTCTCAGGTACTAAATGCTCTTGCACCGGGCACTCTTTCTTTGCATAGTGCTGGGGTGCTGGGCTCTGTCTCGACTGTCCCACATACATATAAAGCATGGGTACTTCGTGAACCCGGACTGCTGACCAAGTAGAAAGTTCACCATCTTTAAGTCAACGCAGATGATTCATTTGTGCTGCTCATATTGGATTTTGTCGAGCACGTACTTCACTGCTTTTTTAATCGGTTTATATGCGTGTCACGTG
This sequence comes from Euprymna scolopes, assembly GCF_053919585.1. Taxonomy (NCBI): domain Eukaryota; kingdom Metazoa; phylum Mollusca; class Cephalopoda; order Sepiida; family Sepiolidae; genus Euprymna; species Euprymna scolopes. The sequence goes on along the minus strand of NC_136520.1, from coordinate 4,559,917 downwards.
GTAACGTCACCAGCTTAGAATGTTAGTTTTATTGTTCAGTTGGAAAAAACATGGCCGCCAGTAAAAACATAAGGGATTACATTAGATAATAAATAAATATATACTAACATCCGGAAAACTACCCGTCTGTCCCAAATTTAAATGTGATAGTCGTTTTCAGAAGATTCAAAAACCGGATAAAGTCATTCATTGAACGTTAAATATTGAGTTGCAGTTAGTTCTAAAAAATACCAACAATTTTGTGAATAAACATATTTCAGTGAAAAAAAAAACAAAATCAGTTTCCAGATATTCTTATGCATTGACCTACATTTTCGTCGGGGTTTTCAGATTTAGTAACACTGTTCATTATGGACGAGTCTTAAAACCGGCAGTCGCCTGGATCTGTAAATATCCAAGATCGCTAACCAGCTTTGCAATGAATTGATATGGTCAGCGGCAGATGTCTTTGTGGAGGGAAGTGATGGAGAAGTTGAATTAGGAATCAGATCGGTCGTGTTGGACACCTTAGATACTAGCTCCGTTAATTTAATGCATCGAAAGCTTCAGTATGTCTTGAATTGATGTTCGCGTCTAGAATGCCTAGGTATTTGTAGATCTGACGTTCACCAAGTTCACGATTATTTCATCACCTCGATTGGGTTGATTTCAATTTACATTAGATGTAAAGTAGTATATTTACCCCCCACCTCTATCTCACTGTCTCTCTCTCTCTCTCGCCCTCTCCTTTATCTCTCTCGCCCTCTCCTTTATCTCTCTCGCCCTCTCCTTTATCTCTCTCGCCCTCTCCTTTATCTCTCTCTCTCGCCCTCGCCTTTATCTCTCTCTCTCGCCCTCGCCTCTCTCTCTCTCGCCCTCTCCTCTATCTCTATCGCCCTCTATCTCTATCGCCCTCTCCTCTATCTCTATCGCCCTCTCCTCTATCTCTATCGCCCTCTCCTCTATCTCTATCGCCCTCTCCTCTATCTCTATCGCCCTCTCCTCTATCTCTCTCTCGCCCTCTCCTCTATCTCTCTGTCGCCCTCTCTCTCTCTGTCGCCCTCTCTCTCTCTGTCGCCCTCTCTCTCTCTGTCGCCCTCTCTCTCTCTCTGTCGCCCTCTCTCTCTCTCTCTGTCTCTCTCTCCTCTCTCTGTCGCCCTCTCCTCTGTCTGTCGCCTTCTGCTCTGTCTGTCCCTCTCTGTCGCCTTCTGCTCTGTCTTGCTTTTCTCTCTTTTCTGTATTTCCCTCCCTCTCTCTCGCCCGCTCCTCTCTCTCTGTTCTCTCTCTCATCTATTTCTCGACTATTTGGTATTTTTTGTTAATTTTATAAATTACTTAATATTTGATTCTTGTTTTTTTTAAAGGCCGTTCATGATTAGAAAAAATCTGTTTCAGTCTAGAAAGATTTCTTTCCCTGCCAGACTGGACAACAAAACAATCCAAGCAATATTACGTCGTCAGCTTTTATCGAGTTCGATTGTTTGCGTTGCTATAACAACGTTCGACAAGACACTATTATCAGCCAATCAGAGAACGGTGATTATTTTGTTATACGCCCACTCACAATTTTCTTTTTTTTTTTTTCCTGTTTTTCTTTCTTTCTGCTCTCTTCTTCCCGTCTCTTTTTTTTTTTTTTTTTACTTCACCTTCTCTTTTTTCTTCCACATCACTTTTTTTCTTCTTTCTAAGCGTATCTACAGTTTTTTAGCGGTTTTCCCGCTAGATCCGGAGATTTCGTTTGCAATCTAGCAGGTAAAATTTTGATCTCTCGGCTACCGGGGTCTTTCTAGAAAAACTGGAGTTATTAACACCCATGCAGTCATGCACCCGCAATTTTAGATTTAAAAATAAAGAAAAGCACTTAAAAATAATTTAAAATATAAACTAAACTTATTCAGGTTGGTAGAATAGTAGCGTTTATTGCCTTTAGTAATAAATATTTATTGACTTTTTTTTTTTTTTTTTAATTTTTTTCGGCTAAGCATTCTTAAAACTCGCTATAAAATCTATTTTCCAAGTACATTTTGTTGAGGAGACCCAGCCTCTAAACCTTAACATACAACCAAAGCAAAGCACTCCCCTTAATTTAAAAATGTTTATTCACTTGATAAAAGTGTAGAAAAGCTAACAGTCGAAAATTGTAAAAAAAAAAAAAAAAAAAAAAAAAAAAAAAAAAAACTTCTACCAAACGCAGTAGAATTTATTATCTACAGACCTATATACTTTTAACGTGTTCTCTCTCTCCCTCTCTCTCCCCCTCCCTCTCTCTCCTTCTCTCTCCCTCCCCCTCTCTCTCTCCCTCTCTCTCTCTCCCCCTCTCTCTCCATCTCTCTCTCCATCTCTCTCTCTCTCTCCATCTCTCTCTCTCCCTCTCTCTCTCCCCCTCTCTCTCTCCATCTCTCTCTCTCCCCCCCCTCTCTCTCTCTCTCTATAGTTCAGAGTAGTTTTTACTCACTGAATAAAAAAATAAATAAATAAACAAATGGCCGGTTAACGGGTGGGAAGGCTTAATTCATGAAAAGGTGTAAATAATTTATTTTATCACTAACCCTAAGTTCGAGTTGCACTCCCAAATTTAGAGTTAGTGGTAACCATGGTTATACATCACAATTTTTCAACAATGGGGTTCCCAACGGTTAAGCGACAAGCAACCAGTTATTTGTTGTGAAAACAGCTAGAAGACATGAAATTTAAAAAAAAAAAAAAAAAGCAAAAAAAAAAGAAGCACGTAAACACAAGAATCCGGTCCACGAAGGCATTTTGAGCCTGATTACCAATGACTATTTTTGACACGAGAGACGACTGCCCTTCTCTTCCTCTTACCAAATCCATAGAATTTGAATACTATGACTGCAAAAGATACTATCAACCCCCAAATCACCTCCATTTCCGCGTAAAAATAAATAAACAAAAAAAAAAAAATTAAGAGCCGAGTTGATCGACCGACTTGGGATAGACATTAAGAGGGGACAGTTTTAAAGTAACAGTGTTGTCTCAGTCGGCTTTCTATTTCATTTCTTCAACAGCGACTTTCCATTGCTTACCCTCGCCGCCTACCTTGTGTAAGTTGCTGGAATCTTTTAATGGGCCATGCTTTTATCTTTTCAATGATTGTTTCAAACATACTAGCCATGATTTTCGGGTAATTTTTTTTTTTTTTTTTAAAGAATTTTAAAGTTCTTTAAGGAAAAATAATTTTTGTTCCTTATTTTTAATTTTCTTTTATTTTGATTATGGTTATTGATCAGGGGTTTTCATACATGGTTATGGTTATTGATCAGGGGTTTTCATACATAATTTTCCTTAATTTTTCATTCATGGTCTTCGTCCGACCCACGACTTGTTATTATAATACGATTTAGGTTCGGGGGTTGAATAAGTTGCAGACCCCTGCTTAAAAAAAAAAAAAAAAAAAAAAAAAACCCTGAAAACTTAAAATGCAGAACTGCTGAAGTAATGAGGAGGGGGGGTAGGGGGTGTTAGAAAACTATTTCGGTCAGTTCCTATTTCAGGATTCCATTTCCGTTACAATCTATTCTCATTACTTAGGAAATGCGTACCAGTGGCTTTAATTTCGTTATGAAATTATTTTTCAAAATATAGTTTTACTAGCAGAGAGACCCGACGTTACCAGAGATTGAATTAGGCTCGGCGAATGTTCCACATTTTTAATATTTTTATTGTCATTGAAATCGATAAAATTACCCATTTTTCAATCAAATCGATTGGCTGCCTGCTTTAGTCTAGGGGGGGGGGCTGTGTGTTAAATTTTAAAAAAATTGGTCAGGCCATTTCGGAGTCCATAAGGAATAAACTCCCGCACGCACGTACACAAAGTGCATGAGGGAGAGATAATTGCGTGAATCAAAGTTTAAAATTCAAAGTCAAGTATAATGGTTCAACTGTGATCTAAACAGAAACCTTGATTTCGAACGCGCTTCTGTCATATCAAAGAACCTACTGTCGATTTTATACGCCGGGTGCATTTGTTTGTGCTGTGATAAAACTTCTTAAATGCACTTGTGATGTTGGGTTGTGTATAAAAATGGTAACTTTGGTCAAAATCGAACTGTTCAATTTTTTTTTATTTTTTTTTTTCCGATTTACAATAATCATCGGAGGCATTCCGGTACAAAACCTATCTAAGAACACACCCAGACACATAAGTTACATTTGTTTTAAATAATATCAAAAAATCGGTCCAGCTGTTTTGGAGTTCGTGGAGAACGAACTGAAAGACACACAAAGTTCCATTTATATAATCTAATATATAAACGGCTTTATGCCTGTTTGTCTGTCTGGCTTACTTCATATTTTCAAACTTTATCTCCTCCGAAACTAAAATCCGCGGAACGGCACTAGGGGCCTCAGATGATTTGATTTTTTTTTACGAGCCGTTCTTTTATGGGTCTTTTAACCGGTTAAAATATTTTTTTTTATACAGTCTGTTCATTCATCTTTGTTTATTTTTAATTTTTAATGAATTCACATGGGTGTCACGTTAGTACAGTGGTAACGTCGCCAGCTTTGAATGTTACAGTTTCGGTTTCGATTCTAGCTGATACTTTTTTTTTTTATCATAACTCTTTAATGATATCTACGAAATTTCGACAAATTAAAATATATTTAAACGCATTTTACGCCCGGGCAAATCCCCTCCACTCTGTTAGTAGTAGATAAATTAGTTTCATTAATTCTTTTAAAATTTTGTTTTATTTTAGTTGTGTGTAGATGGTGCAGTAAGGAACCCTGAAAAAAAAAAGTGGTGGGAGGGGGAATAAAGTTGTAGGCAAGCAGGCAGGCTCGAACCCGTAACGTGAAGGAGTAAAAAAAAAAAAAAAAAAAAACACACACACACACACACATCTTGGTCGATGCATCCATGACACAAGCGGAAGTCGAGAGCGTTGAAATTAAGCGTAGTCAATCCAACGGAGACAATAACTTGCGAAAATGTCGACAAAAATAAATAAACACACCCACAAAACTGTCCAGTTTAGGGTGAAGGAATTAATGTTTTTGGTAAATAGGGACTGCCAAAATTCACCACAGAATTACCCCCCACCCATATATAAAACGATGTAACTTTATAATAAATTAATATTATCAATATAACTTTTGTACCATTTAAAAGAATGGCAAAATAAACTAGTAATAATTTAAAAATAAATTTTCATCGAACGAAAATAATAAAATTGCGAGACGAAAATCTTGTTTACATAATTGGGGCTTTAAAATAACGTTCCCATATAGTAAACATTCCGAACGTGAAAACATACCCGTGTTTGATAAATCTAGCAAAAATCAACTAATGGTCAGATTTTCGTGAAATTTTCGATACTAATCCATTTTAGAATGAAATTACATATACAATGCAGTTTTCGTAAAATATATGAGGGGAAATATTTTTTTAGCGCGTGCCCCCCCCCACCATTTTTAAAAAAATTTTTTTTTTCGAAATTCGAACAAAATATATTTAAATCTATCGAAATTTCTATTTTATATGAAACATAGGAGTTCAAATAACCAAACAAAAAAAAAAAACAAAAAAAACTTGAAGTTGCAATTAAAAAATTGATATAAATTTAATGTTTTTTTTGTTTTCTTTTTTTTTTTTTTTTTATAGCGTTTTTTCTAATATACACTATAATCAGTTGAATTGCCAAGAAAAAGTAACTTAAAATTAACTGATTTTTACAAGATTAAACCGATTAAAATTCCATTATTTCAAAATGTCCTGTGACAACATAGATTTTTAATTTATTTATTTAAAAAGAAAATACAACTTTGTTATATATGGGTCGTGAAATTGCATTCATCTGCAACAGATCTAGCTAATTTGCATATTTTTTTAAACATTCATTTTAACTAATTCCCTGATAGTTTTTTTCAGTTTTCTCATGGGATGATCGTCTATTACGTGTAATTATATTCATGCAGATATTCTACATAATTTATACTTGCGTAATATTTGCGTAAAAAGGTTATAGTAAACACAAAACTCTTTCTATATATATTTGTGTATGCGTATATGTATTTGTTTAAAAATGTTGCCTACCAAACTTCGCTGTCAGTTTTAGGTTTACAGGCATGAAACTTAATATATAGGGTATTCAAACCCATGCGAAACTTTATATTTGGGTTTTAGCCGGTGAAAAATTAAAAAAAAAAAACTGGAATTTGCCAAGTGAAGGTCGAACGACGGCATTACGAATATGCATACGTAACGTAATAGCTATTGGTTCATGTTTTAATTTTTAATCTTGCAGCAAACGTCTTCAAAGCCCAGATATTAACGGCAAAGGATAAAGTAAATCGTAAGCTAAACGTTTTGGTTTCGATTCTCGGTGGTGGCACATGATTTTAAAAAATTTATTTTTTAAAACTTGAACTTTTAAAATCATTACTATATATTGGGTCCAATATAATATACTAATAAATACGAAATGTGCATTAATCAAAATATTCTATTTAAGCATATTTTACAATCGAACAATGCCGGGCGACTTGCTTGTGTGTGTGTGTGTGTGTGTGTGTGTGTGTGTGTGTATATATATATATATATATATATATATATAATATATATATATATATATATATTCAAGCAAATATTATTAAATACAACGGAGACATTTTGTCTTATAATTCTTTTTTTTAATTTTTCAATTTTTCGTATTGTCTTTTTTGTTTCAAAATCAAAAATATTAATAAAGGATCCATTACATGTTACTGTTACGAGCGCTTTCGATTCGTCCACAAATCATCATCAGGTGTTAAAAATACAGGATTGCAAAAATGAGGATTAAAAATGAAAACTAAAATATATATAGTCCGTGATGAGTTAAAATAAAAGTCGATTAAGAATAAAAGTCGATTAAAAATTCGAGTGTTAAAACCAGCAAGTTCGTAGACACCATGTACGAAGTCCGTCCAACACGGACTACGCAAGACATTTCAGAACGTTACTGCTTTTTTGAAATGCAATGCCATTTATATTAGGTTGAAGAGTTCTAATGTACGACGCTTCAAGAATCTTTAATTTTTTTACATTATTTTCCCGTTGTATAATTTTTGTGTTGTCAACGAGGACTTTTCTAACATTGGAGGGGGGACAGCTATGTTCTTTTTTTAAATGTTTGTAAATCGCGCTTGTCGTTAAGGTGCATAGTTATTCGCCGGGACAACGTTGTTGTTGTATGCCCAATGTATGTATTATTTTTGGATATATATATATATATATATATATATATATATATATATATATATATATATATATATATATATATATATAATATATATATATCAAATGTAGGTTGGTAACGTAAAATATTCCCCATTCCTTTTTTTTTTTTTTTTTTTTTTTTTTAAATCTATAAAAGACTATTTTTAAGATCGTCGAGCCTAACTGACGTGATATTGTAAACAAACACAGATGGAATTTGATGGACATTATCATTATTATTATTATTTTTTTATTTATTTTATTTTTTTTATCAATTAGTCCACCTCCACCGGGCAAATTATTTCTCGTAATGTATAATAGTCAATAAAGGGTTGATTCTATAATAATACACACGCAATTTGCATGAATTAAAATATCATGTTTAAGTATATTGTACGATAGCAGTATCAGAATTTTTGTAGGAATTTTTGACACCCCTAACACGAAACTGCGAATACAATATAAAAATCTCGTAATTTCTCTGTTAAAAGTGGGTTATTTATTTTCTTTATGGATTATACTTCCAAAATAAACTATTACAGTTGTTTTAAAAGTAATAAAAATATTTTTATTTTTTTTTTAAAACAGTAATGAATTTTCCGAACTCAATATTTTTCAATTTTTAAACTCAATATTTTTAAATTTTTAAATTTTAAAAATCTATCAAAATTTTTCTATTGATTCTATTTTTACGATATTTTCAGGGTCAATGTGAAATTTTATGTTCTTTCCAATAAACCGAATATAATATTTTAGACAAACGTTTTTTTTAAATTCACGCCCCCCCATTTTCACGCCCCCCCATTTTCACGCCCCCCCCCCATTTTGAAATGTCTATTAAAAAGTAAATAATTAATTTATGTTTAATAGGTTTATATATCACAAATTGAAGAGAAAAGGTCAATAAATAATATATTCAAATTTAAAACAAAAAAAAAATCAGTTTTTTAGAAATTTACCTGTAAAGTCCGAAGTTTAAAACCTTATTTTATAAGAACACATTTTTTCTTTTTGTCTTTTTTTTTTTTTTTTAATGAAACCTTGGTCCTTGCTCCTTTAATTGAAAAAAAAATTAGGGCTTGAATTACATTTTTCGAGGAGTTATAAGCTTAGAAAGATAGGGGGTCGAATAATTTACGCCTCTCATTTTGAAATGTCTATTAAAAAGTAAATAATTAATTTATGTTTAATAGGTTTATATATCACAAATTGAAGAGAAAAGGTCAATAAATAATATATTCAAATTTAAAACAAAAAAAAAAAATCAGTTTTTTAGAAATTTACCTGTAAAGTCCGAAGTTTAAAACCTTTTTAAAAAAAAAAAAACACATTGTTTTGTTTTGTTTTTTTTTTTAAATAAAACCTTGGTCCTTACTCCTTTAATTGAAAAAAAAAATTAGGGCTTGAATTACATTTTTCGAGGAGTTATAAGCTTGGAAAGATGGGGTGGAATTATTCACTATTTTCACGAAATTTCTGACACTGCTAATTGTACGACAGGGCAACCCCGGGCGGGCAGCTAGTATCATTATATAAATATATGATTATTGGTGTAATGAAGTGAGAAAAGGAACGGGTTATAATTTCGACGCGTGGCGCGTTTTCACCAAAGAAAAGTCAATGAAGCGTTATGTAAAAAAAAGGAAACAGTTGGAAAATAATGTCAACAACAATAAAAACATGCAAGGAAAAACACTGCCAAGAGATTGAACTATGTAGCACAATATTATTATTTTTGTTTTTTAAGTATTTCTCACTACTTATTAATCCATCTCATTTGTGTCAGTTCTATATTTAAAATACAATGGGCACTATTATTCATAGAAATGTTAATAAACTCATTTTGTTTTGGTTTTTCTGTCAAGCAAAAAATAATGTTTTGTGCGATCTGGAAAAATATCAGTTTTATCAAAACGTTTTTTGATTAAATTTATTTCTCATGCCGTGGAATTTCCATACTTTTGCAAACATCAAAAACTGACAAAACAAAATTAATAGCAAAAACGTGTTATTTCCATTATTTATTTTTGCACCTTTGACCATCCATCAAATTTTCACATAAAATGTTGACGTCACTGATTTTGCGTAAAAATTTGGCGATTTTGTGCAAACAAATAGGGATCGGCCATCGTGAAAGATAGAATTAGTTACCTCCCGTGGATGTTTCTTTTCTTCCTTTTTTCCTTTTTAAAAAACATTACATATTAACAATGAATCTTACAAAAAAGAAAAAAACGAAAACAAACTGTGTATGAATAAGTTTCCTACTTTTCGTGACAAGAAATGCAAAAATGTAGTCCAAGGGAGATAACTGTTAACGTTGAAGAAGTCGATTGTCCGAATAAAAAACAATGTCGAATGAACGTAAAGAATTTAGATTTAAACAAATTTTTTACTTTTTTTTTATTTTTTTTGCTTTTAATCTTTTTTCTTTTCTTTTTTTTTTTTTTTTTTTTTGCTTGTGCAGAATAACAACTTATGAAACAAACACGTTTTATGTGATTACGTACTTGTGTCATATCGAAATTAGCAAAAATTAGTATAAGACGTAGGTAGGCACCTCCAAAAGTCACCACAGAATTAACCCCCCCCCCCATATGTAAAACGATGTAACTTTATTATAAATTAATTTTATCAATATAACTTTTGTACCATTTAAAAGAAGGGCAAAATAAACTAATAATTTTTTAAAAAATTTTCATCGTATGAAAATAATAAAATTGCGAGACGAAAATCATGTTTACATAATTGGTGCTTTAAAATAACGTTCCCATGTAGTAAGCATTTCGAACGTGAAAACCTACCCTTGTTTAATAAATCTAGCAAAAATCAACTAATGGTCAGATTTTCGTGAAATTTTCGATACTTATCCATTTTAGAATAAAATTACATATAAAATGCAGTTTCTGTAAAATATACGAGGGGAAATATTTTTTTAGTAGGTGCCTCCCCTCACCATTCCCCCCCCTCGAAATTTGAACAAAATATATTTAAATCTATCGAAATTTTTATTTATTATGAAACATAGGAGTTCAAATAAGTAAAACATTTATTTTAAATTTAAATACACGTATTGAACAAAAATTTACCTTGAAGTTGCAATTAAAAAATGATATAAATTTAATATTATGTTTGTTTGTTTTTTTTTTGTTTTTTAAATAGCGATTTTTCGAATTAATGTATACTATAATCAGTGGAATTGCAAAGAAAAACTTCGTAAACATTAATTAATTTTTAAAAGATTAAAACGATTAAAAATCCATTATTTCAAAATGTTCCGTTTTAACATAGATTTTTAACTGTTTAATTTTTTTTTGATATTAAGTTTTTACATAAACATGGCTCTTGTTAGCTATTTTATCACCAGAGTAAAACCGATTTGAAAATATTACTGCACAAATATTAAGCATTTTGTAGCCCTCCCTCATATTTTGTTCGTCTCTTTTTACTGAACAAAATATGGAAGCCGTAGTTAACCAAATGAACATTACGTAAAACCGTATTTGATATTTAATATACAAATGTTTATAATATTATTAATCATTAAACTGTGTGTAAATCTTAAAACCTTATTAAAAATTATAACAAAGATTAATTATTAATTGCAGTTTGAAGAAGATAAATAAAGGTTTTAAAAAATCATTAAGTCGTTTCTACTTTTCCGTAGTTCGTATAGTTAACAGAAGTCTGACGTCACGGAATCATGTGTCTTTTTTCACATTGTTTTGGAAGTACCTAAAGATACGAAAAATGATTTAGTAGCAATTTAATTACAAGTAAAAATAGAATTTATCGAATTTTATCGGTTTTAAAATATTAGTTTAGAGTACTTACAATTTATTTATTATGAACTGAGTTATTTCCCCTGCTTTTCTTGGAATCCGCCAGTGAAAAAAAAAAAAAAAAAAAAAAAAAAAAAATCTCCAACCACTAATGATTGTTTATTTTTCTGCCACTGCAAAACTAAGACACTAGGGTTGGAAAATAGGATTGAGAAGTCAGCGCCCTATGGGCACTCTGACCTGCAAAAAGTGCCTGGGCAGCCCCGTCGACCATCCCCGGTAAGGATGATTCAGGCGATTAACAATAAGCTAACCTCTTCACTCTTTGAGAATTGCAAGGCCTGAGAAGGTGGACCTCCTAGAACTACACAAAACTAAACTCCTACCGCAAAATTAACAGGGACCAGGTAATTACAGAGATTTTCTAATCTTTGTTGATTTTGGAGGCCGAGGAAAAAAATCCTTATTCATTTTTCGCAATTTACTATATAACTATACAAAATACTGTTAAAACCCCACCGAATATATGTCAGCCTATATCACGGTAACATATATTGAGCAAGTTTTATACAGTATTTTGTATAGTGTTTATTTAAGCTCATTTTCCCAAACTTACAGTGTTCAACAGAGTCCGGCGCCATTTTATATTTTCCAATATATCGGTAAACACTGTTTTTCAAGCCGAATAAACATGTTAGATTAAATAAAACACTAAAACATTATCCAGTTAGGTAGAAAAGTAACTTATCTTGCCTTTGATAACATTTATTTGTTATATATTTGTTTTTTTGACAACTTTTTCGAATCTGTGTGTACAGTAATACAAATCCCTAATTCTGCGCAAGTACCTTTATAGAAATGTAAAATAACTGTAAAATAAAAAAAAAATACAATTGTTCCATGATGATGACACAAAAAGTATCAAAACAAAAACAATTTCTTGAGGGGGGGGGCCAGCTCTACATGGTTTTGCACTTGACACATAAAACACATTTTTTTTTAATTTGCACTCCCCCCCGCGCGCGCGTGTGTGTGTTTGTTTACATTCACAAAAATTTTTGTTTATCCACCGCCTCCCTTAACGTAAACAAAATTTTTGTGAAATATTAAACTGCAGAAGCACCTGTTAAAAACTACACAAGTTCTATAATGGAAAAAGAACGAAAATCAGAAGTATGTTTTTGTCAACCGCTTGTGTAGTAAGCTTACCGACAGTATTATTAGCGTCCTAAATTATGAGATGAAAAAAATGAAAAAAAAAACAAAACAAAAAACAAACAACAACAACGCCGGTTGGGGGGTGGGTGCTGAAAACGACTATCAAAGTTAAATTTGCTTTATGATATGAAGAAATTACTAGGTGACCAGAAAGTGGGTGCTCATTTTGCGTTAAATTTATATAGGAAAGTGATTCCACACTTTTTGAAAATGTAATATCTTCATATCATGATCTGCCCCAAATTTAAAGGTGATATTCGTTGTCATAACAACCGAAAACCTAGAAAAGTCGTCATTTTAAAGTTGTTTTGAGGAGTTGGAAAGAAACTTGATATCGACCAAAATATATTTGGAATTTCTATAAATAAAGTCTTTTCGAAATAATATATTAAATAGTGTCTAAACTAAGATTTTTTTTTTTAATAAAGTGTTCCCGTATGGTTTTGTGTTTCGTTTTATGTTTGGTGGTTTCCATTCCGTAATTTGCATCAACTGTATTCATTTCCGCCATCTTTTTTTTGGGGGGGGGGCAACTGGTAGAGATTACGAAAAGGTAATTAAAAAAAATAAATAGATAAAAATTTAAAATATTTAACGAAAACAAAACTTCATACCGGAACAGATTTTTTCTCATGTTCTCCCTTGACTGTAACCTCTACATATCGTCGAAATCTTATTTATAAAAAAAAAACAAAATAAAATAAAATAAGATAAATAAAATAAAAAAAATGTCAGTTTTAAAGGGAGATAACCCAGCGTAAATTTGCATATACCAAAAATTACTTCCCTTTCCATGTTTCAGGTTGTCACTCGTCGTTTCTATTTCCATTAATCTGTCTCACTTTTTTGCACTGAAAAATGCAAACTTTATCGCCATGTTAGTTCGATATTTGGTGCTTCTTCGTTATAACAGCGAAATTCGAAAATAGAAATATTGAATTTAAAGTAAAATAAACAGTACCTACTTCGTTGTCATGTCATCCAAAAATTACAAAACACGAGAAAATTAAATTATGGCGCTTCTACACTATTAGGACGAATTTCGGAAATCGTAATACTGAATTTTAAGTGCCTCCACGGCGTCAGTATTACACACATTAATAGTGACGTCATCATTTCGTGTGTTTGTGTCAATTTCTATGGATAAGCGTTCGCGTTATAATTGTTAATGGAAGTAACGGTTTTTTTGGGGTTTTTTTTTTTTTTGCTGTGGATAAAAAATAATATAAAACTTATCTTTTGTAAAACAAGTACATTTTTATTAACGAACTACACAGACTAGAGTTAATAAAATTAATTTTAACGTTGATAAGCCAACGTACATTTAAAAAAAAAAAAAAAAAAAAAAGCATAAGGACCACACTCTATCAATTTAAATAATAAAATCAAAACGAAATTTTTTAAGCCCGATTTTGGATTTAAAATTTTATTAGCTCAACAGTCTTATATTCTTTTATATGAATATATATTTTTTTATTAATTAAAAAATCCGTTTAAACCTCATATCGCGTAATATTTGAATTTAATATCATAAAAAAGAATTTTCTAGAATCGATTTTTTTTGTAATTCGGATAATTATATTACCGAAAAAAAATTATCAAGAAAAAGTTTTTTTTTTGTTTTTGTTTTTTTGTTTTTTAAACATATATTGAATTTATATCCAATTTCATTTACAACTGAGATAAGTGAAATAACAATTATATATATATATATATATATATATATATATATATATATATATATATATATATATATATATATATATATACCCACATTTATTTAGTTTAGTTTTCGGACCATGAAATATAGGGGGGGGGGTGAGAACATCTAAAAATATATTTCCTATAATATATTTAACGAAACCTACTTTTATTATGTAAGTTTATTTAATAATGAATATTGAAAATTTCAGGAAAATATGACTATTTGATTTTTTTACTAGATTTTTTAAACATGGGTGTGTCAGTAACGGCTTAAAAAACGTCACTACATAGGAACGTTGTTTTTAAGCGTCGATAATGTAAACACGATTTTTGTCTCGCATTTTCATTATTTTTGTATGCTGTAAAAAATAAAAAAAAAATATTAGCAGTTTATTTGAAGCTTTTTCTTTTCAATAGTAAAAAAGTTAGGATGATAATATTAATATTAAATAAAATTATAATTACATCGTGTTACATATGGGGGGGGGGACTGGCGCGCCTTGGAGGTACCTACTGAATTTCACATGAAAACAATCCTACCTACGTATTCCTAGTATTTTTACGATCATTATATCCGAAATTACGAAAATCGATAAGGTAGAAAATTATTTATTAAAGAAAATAAAAAATAAATGTTGAAAACGATTGTAAGATACAGGAGAGTTCAAAAGGGAGGTAATTTTCCGTTTCGATTTAAAAAAGATGGCCGCAATTTTTCACCCGCAAACACGATTAAAGTTCAGTAATATTCTGGTAATTTCGACTACATAATTTGGAAGCTAACATTGTAACTTATTTGAATTGACAAAAAAAAAAAAAAAAAATCAGTTGATATCATTGGGGTTTTTTTTTTGTGTTTTTATCTGAAAACTCCATTTATCGAGAACGAAATCTCGTCTTAATAGTGCAGAAGCGCCTAAATCATTAATGAAAATAGCTTTCGAAAACAATTAGCGTAAATGGAGTTCTGTTAAATTGGTCCGTGTTTACATTATCGACGCTTAAAAACAACGTTCCTATGTAGTGACGTTTTTTAAGCCGTTGACACACCCATGTTTTAAAAATCTAGTAAAAAATCAAAATTTTCCACACACACACACACACACACACACTTTTTACGATTAGAAATTTCCTGTTTATAGTATATTTTTTTTTTAACAAAATTCAATTTTTGCTAATTGCACCCGAAAACTATTTTCAATCTTAATTATCTACCTCATCGTTTTTCGTAATTTTTGGATATGTTAATTATTGCGGCGTGACAATTAGATGCCATAGTTTTACTTGAAGTTACGTGTTTCGATTTTTTAATTACATCTAATAATAAGGAAGCACCAAATATCTTTGTTTTGATTCGTCAACCTGATATGATGGCGAACAAGTGTTCGCCATCATATCAGGTCGACGAATCAAAAGTAATTAATGACTTCAATTAACGTTAAAAAACAAGCATCAAGTCTTATTGTTCATCTGTGCCTCTAAACCAAAACAATACACGATTTCTCACGTAAGTTCTTGGCAGGTTTCATTCTTAAAATGGGGGGAGGGAAGTATGATTATGATCTGCAAAACATGAGCACACGTCAATAATAAATGTGTATACGTCATATTTCGGGTTACCCTATTTTCATGTTGATAGCGAAATTAAGCTTTTAAAATACAGTGAAACTGTGACGTCTACACATTAAGTCGTGACGTAAAGCGTAGTTTTCGATCAATCTTCTCTTTTGTAACCTATATCTCCGACGAATTTCATAAATGGAGATTGTTAGGTACCTCCATCGCGCGCCACAGTTTTAACCCCCCCGTATGTAACACGATGTAACTATAATTAATTTATTATCATCCTAACTGTTTTTACTATTTAAAAGAAGCTTCAAATAAACTGCTAATATTTTTTTAAATTTTTTACAGCATACAAAAATAATGAAAATGCGAGACAAAAATCGTGTTTACATTATCGACGACGCAGACGCATTAAAACAACGTTCCTATCTAGTGACGTTTTTTAAGCCGTTGACACACCCATGTTTAAAAAATCTAGCAAAAATCAAATAGTCATATTTTCCTGAAATTTTCGATATTTATTCATTATTAAATAAACTTAGAGGAAATTTTTTTTTTTTTTTTTTTTTAGGTGTTCTACCCCCCCCCATTTCATGTCACGAAAACTAAAAAAAATAAATGTTGATCGATAAAAATTTCAACATTTTTTAAAGCTGGAAAAATCAAATAAAAAAAAAAAATAGTTATATATAAAATCCCATCATTTTTTTTTCTTTTTTTCACTTACCTCAAAGTTGTAAATTGGACAAGAAAAAAATAAATAAATAAAATGAACAATTCTTCTTGATTTTTTTTTTTTTTTTTTTTTTCCCCTCGGTAAAATAATTACTTGAATTACAACAACAACAACAACAAAAAAAAAAAAAAAAAAAAAAACGAATTCTAAAAAATAATTATTTTTAAAAGCTTTAAATGATATTAAATTCAAATATTACGCGATATGAAGTTTAAACCGATATTTTAATAACGGATTTCCAATATTAAAAATATATATTCATATAATATAATATATGACTCTTCAGATAATAAGAATTGCAAAAGAAAAATCGACAAAAAAAAATTCGTTTCGATTTGATTATTTAAAATGACAGAGGTTGAAATCAAAATTTGCGCTTTTTTTTTTTCTTCAAAAATATACGGAAGTCTGTAAGTTCAAGCATTTGTAGATGCACGTATCAACAGAATGGCTTTCGGGACAAGATCAAAGTGTAGTATCTGTTCTCCAGATGCTGCACTTCTATTTCTTGTTCTCTTTCGGTGGAGGAGAAATCCTTCACGACTGAGACAATTTTTATTTGTGTACCTTTTCTCCACATTAAAAAACGACCGTGGTGTCTAACTCTGTCCCGTGGGGAGGCATAGTAAATAGGTACACGTATCAACAGAACAGGTTAAAATTAATTTTATCGTCTGTCTAGTTCGTTATTAAACTCTATTTGCTTTAAACATTTTTATTGTTCATTTTTTATTGTATATTTTATTTATTCAGAAATTTCTGATAAATTTATCGTTTAATGTATAAATTTTGAATTCTTTGCGAGCTTTTTTCTTATATCTTCAAATCATTAACATGGACTAGTTGTTTTTCATAATATGAGAAATTACTTTTTTGTGAACTTATGCACTTATTTTACCGTTCTAAAATAATAACGATAGTAAAATAACGTTATTTGCATATTTATTTGTTTCCCCACCAAAGAAAAAATAAATAAAAATAAAAAATAACGTTATTTGCAAATAAATTTTATAGTGCTAATCCTTTTCCATAGAAATTACAATAAACACACGAACTGATGACGTCGTGCTTTTTGTTTAGTAGTACACAACATTTTGGAGGTACCATTAGATCGTTATCAATGAATTTATTTGGTCGTAAATTGTATTTTATGTCTAAAATACAATTTTGTGTCTTTTAATTGCTGTAACCATGGATTTTTTTTTTATTTATTTATTTTTTACACAAAACAATATTTGGTGTTTATTCAATTTGGCACCGATGGCAGCAAATAAAATAAAATGCAGAAAAGTACTTGTTACAGAACGAATAAATCGATTAAGTTAAGAGTGTTTTAACTAAGGAAATCAATTTACGATTTTTATCGATTTTACTACTAAACTGCATTTTTTTTTTTTTTTTTTTTTTTTTTTTTTTTACGTCGACACTTCGATTTCAGTTATCTCCCCCTTATTTCATCAGATTTAATCATGTCCGACGAAAACAAAAATTTCCTTTTTCTTGAAGGGATGGGGGGAAACAAAAAAAAAATCGTAATTTTTGGAAGATGACGTGACGTGATCGTCCTGTAAATTACCGCTCATACGTGCCAATCTGTATAAGCACCATAAATCCTTTGTCATCAAAAATAAACTTTGAACCAGAAACAGACAGCGGTCATGATGGACCACCGGTCATCAACATTTTAACTTAATGGTCTACTCAACGTAAGATGTAAACTTCAGTGAATATTAATTCGGGGGGGGGGTGCTTCCTCGTTATAAGAACAAAAGTCGAAAGCAGCAAGATTGAATTTCCATTAAAAATCATGTTATCTGCTTGCCATATCGCAATTAATAAATTGCAACATTATATATGTACTTTCACGATCCATTTAGACGCCATTAGTTTTTAGGGGGGGGGGGGAATGTAACAAGACAGGTTGCAGTCCCCCCCCCCTGCAATCATGAAAATTATTCTCCTTATAAATATAATTTTCCATTTTTGAAAACTATTTTCATTATTCATTAATTTTCTACGTTATCATTTTCCGTAATTTTTAAGATGTGTTGCTAATTTCAACATAATTATAATAAAATCGGTTTTAATTGAAATTCAATATTTCTATTTTCGCTCTTATTTCGAAGAACCACAAAAAAAAAAAATAATACATTCTTCACTTTATAATAGAGACATTTGTGCTCGCGCATGCACGCGCGCGCGCACACACGCACACACACACACACACACACACACACACACACACACACACTATTGGTGGAAGTATTCCTGTATTGTTCCCGATTCCGATAAAATTACCGATTCCAATTCTTTATAAACTTCTAAATATTGAACTATAAAATTGTATTTTTGTCGATTACCGTAAAAACACGTGTTAAACGTGCATATATTTTCTCAAACGTAAAAAAAAAAAAAAAAAAGTGGGGAGGGGCGATCTATAGCTTTTAGCGAAACTCCTAACTCTTTTGTCTTCCAATTTTTCGTCTGCTAAAATATTTATCACGTGATTACGGTGTATCGTCAATAAAATAAACCATTCATTCAAGTGCCGCTTGTTATGGATCCAGCTGAATACGATATTAAAAATCACTTTATTGGTACTAATGCACTTATGTTACCAGGCTGGCGGGTGTTTTGTAACTAATCTGTACTTTCACCTAACAAATTCAAAAACAAAAGATATCTTAAAACGTGAATACATTTAATATCATGAATTATATTAAATGTATTTTACTTCTATCATATCTCACTCTCTCAGATTATATATATACTAGCAAAAGTACCCGTCGTTGACTGGGTTCAAAAACAGCCTACAGAAAATGGACTCTGATTTATGAAAGTATGATAGGTTATGAAAATGAAGTGTTGTAAATTTGGGTTGAATTTGGGGGTATCAAAACCAAAGCAAAATATGATGAAAGTAAAAATAAAATAGATAAACCCCATAATTTATTATACTATACCTGTTCACACTGAAACACTTATCACAATATTCTGTGGATCTATATTAAAAAAAAACCTTGTTAAACTTTGTGACATATTTCCATTCTATGGAGGTCAGGTGCGAACGAACACCCCATAATTTTATTATACCATATTTCTTCAAACTGAAGCATAATTATCAAAGTATACTTACGCAGATAGATATGAAAAGTCTTTATTAAAGTTTGTGCCTATTTCCATTCTATTGAGGCTAGGAGCGAACGCAGACCCCACAATTTTATTATACCATCCCTATTTAAGTTAAAACATACTTATCAGAGTATTCTTATGTACATCTATATTAAAAACACTTGAAAACGTTTTTTTTTTTTAATTTTTTAATCCCATACTTTGTGAACCAGGCGCGAACGCAGACCCCACAATTTTAATGAACCACCGTTCTGCCAGATCAAACATGCCAATTCCTGTGTCTCGATACATCTATCATCATATGTAATCAGTTTTTTAAAATAGTCAACCTATTCGTGACCACACACACACACACACACACACACACACACAGCTTATATATAATCAATTCTAGCACCTTTCCCTATCTGGGGATTGAACCCACAACCATCGCGTTGATAATTCTGTGTAACTTATAGGTAATGAAAATATTCTTTTTATTTTACTTGCATGTCTGTAGCTTACAGTTCTATATTTACGGAGATCCTATTTCTCTTTAGCGTAGCTTGATTGTTTTAACAGTTAATGAATTGGACCAGAATAATACGCATGGTCTCTAGTTAGATTCCTAGAAAGTCAAGCCACGCTGACGAGAGATAGGATCTCGAAACATTGCATGTCTCTAACTTACTGTTTTAATATAAGAAATATAAAAATAATCTATACGTAAATCTCGTCTGTCTGTCACTTTCGACAGAGACGACGGATTTTCACGAGATCAGTATCGTTTTGAAGATTGACCCTTCGGACGACAAATGTCGAAAAATTGGCTAAATACATTAATTCCTTCACCCTCAAGTGGACATTTTTCTACAGGAAGAGGTCGCTTTTCTCGCCGATATTTTCAAAAATCATCCTTTTTCGATTCACTAGCCTTAATTTAAACCTTCGCCATTTCCGGTTTGACGATGGGCGCAACAACAAAGACGCCACGTTTTTTTTTTTTTTTTTTTTTTTCCCCACATTTTCTTCCTTCGCGGTACGGGTTCGAGCTTGCCTACTTACTACCACCATTATTTTATTTTATTTATTTATTTATTTTTTTCTCAACATGCACCTCCAAACACCTAGGCAACGCCGGGCACCCAAACTAGTAAATAAATAAAATATTTGTTTACGCCCAAACAAAATATGGGCGATTTTATAAAGAAAAAGATGTTCTGTCAAGGTTGAAGATGACCGTCGTTTAAACACGCGCGTGCACACACACACACACACACACACACACACACACACGCGCGCGCACCATTCATTCAGTTATTTTGGGTTTTACCGTGTAATCACACGAGAAACAAAATAGATTTTCATTTTTCTATTAACAAGGCGAAAGGTGAAACTTGTGCCCTAGCTCACCTAATAATAAAATTAGAATCGTATTTGTTTTTTAAACAACAAAGATTCCCCCGTTATTTTTGGCCTCGTGAGAAAGCGAACGAAAAAGTTTTGTTTTTCTTTCAAAATGGATGACTTTTTTTTTTTTTTTTTTTTTTTTATACGAAATATGATGAAAATACTTGTTTTTCATCTTGACGGCAAACCTGTTTTCATTGAAAAGAAAATAAACTCGCTTTAACGCATTGTTCTTTTCTTTCATTTTTTTTTTTTTTTTTTACACAAGAATCACCACTTATCAAGGCCCGGAGGCCACTCGAGGATTAGAGTTAATGGATATACATTAGTCAATGTGATTATAGCGTAGTAAACATAAGTAGTGGGAATTTTGTAAACTGGATTACTTAGGGGGACGGTTCATCAAGAATTTGTTTACGTTGGACTTGAAGACAATCAGATTGTATTCAGCTGTAAAGCAGGCAATCGGAAGACAGTTCCACAGGCGTGCAGTTCTAAGAAAGAAACTTTGTTCATGGAATCTACGTGTAAGTTTAGGCACAGATAAAGAGTGGAGGAAATTATTGACAGTGGTTTTGGCTAGACGAGTGTTTTACTGTTTTGGACAATATAGTAATCGTTAGTAATGGAAATTCGGTAAATTTGTTAACTTAAGTGGAACGGCTCATAAAGAATTTGTTTATGTTGGACTTGAAGACAATCAGATTGGACCTATTTACAATGCCTCCCCACGGGACAGAGTTAGACACCAGGGTCGTTTTTTTAACGTGGAGAAAAGGTACAAAAAAAAAAAAAAAAATTGTCTCAGTCGTGAAGGACTGTTCCTCCACTGAAAGAGAACAAGAAATGGAAGTGCAACATCTGAAAAACAGATACTACGCTTTGATCTTGGTCAATACAATCAGATTGTACCTATTTACGATGCCTCCCCACGGGACAAAGTTAGATACCAGGGTCGTTTTTTAACGTAGAGAAAAGGTAATAAAAAAAAAAGTCTCGGTCGTGAAGGACTAAGTATATAAGAATTTTTGTAGGAATTTTTGACACCCCTAACACGAAACTGCAAATAAAATATAAAAAACTCGTAATTTCTCTTTTAAAAGTGGGTTGTTTATTTTCTTTATGGATTATACTTCCAAAATAAACTATTAAAGTTGTTTTAAAAGTAATAGAATTTTTTTTTTTTAAACTGTGATGAATTTTTCAAACTCAATATTTTTCAATTTTTAAACTTTAAAAATCTATCAAAATTTTTCTATTGATTCTATTTTTACGATATTTTCAGGGTCAATGTGAAATTTTATGTTCTTTCCAATAAACCAAATATAATATTTTAAACAAACGTTTTTTTAAATTCACGCCCCCCCCTCATTTTCAAGTTTCTATTAAAAAGTAAATAATTAATTTACTCACAAATTGAAGAGAAAAGGTCAATAAATAATATTTAAATTTAAAACAAAAAAAATTTAGAATTTTACCTGTAAAGTTTGAAACCTTTTTTTTTAAACCACGTTATTTGTTTTTTTTTTTCTTTTTTTTTTAATGGAACCTTGGTCCTTGCTCCTTTAATTGAAAAAAAATTAGGGCTTGAATTACATTTTTCGAGGAGTTATAAGCTTGGAAAGACAGGGGGTCGAATAATTCACGCCTCCCATTTTGAAATGTCTATTAACAAGTAAATAATTAATTTATGTACCAAAGTCTTATATATCACAAATTGAAGAGAAAAGGTCAATAAATAATATATTCAAATTTAAAAAAAAAAAAAAAAAAGAACTGTTTTTTTTTTTTTTAGAAATTTACCTGTAAAGTCCGAAGTTTAAAACCTTTTAAAAAAAAAAAAAAAAAAAAAAAAACACTTTTTTTTTTTTTTTCCTTTTTTAATGAAACCTTGGTCCTTGCTCCTTTAATTGAAAAAAAAAAAAAAAAAAAAAAAAAAAAAAAAAAAATTTCGAGGAGTTATAAGCTTGGAAAGATAGGGTCGAATTATTCACTATTTTTCACGAAATTTCTGACACACCTAGTGAAGGACTGCTCTTCCACTGAAAGAGAACAAGAAATGGAAGTGCAACATTCGAAGAACAGATACTACACTTTGAGATATTAAATTTTTTATTCACAGAAAAAAAAATACAAGAGGGAAAATGAACAAAAAACTTAGGCTCAAGGCCAACTCAAAAAGAGGGGGGGGGATGGTGAGGTTGATTGATCCCTCTCGTCTCTGTTGTAAGTTTTAAATGATTTTTCTCTCGGGCAGCATCTTTTATCGTGGTTACCCCATAATTTTGTATTTATGTGTGTGTGTGGGAGGGGGCTACTTAAACCCAGTTTTAAAACATTTTTTATTTATATACAAAAATACAAAAAAAGGTAACAATATTAACACTTTGATCTTGACTAAAAGGCCAAGTAGATTGTACCTATTTACTATGCCTCCCCACGGGACAGAGTGAGACACCAGGCCAAGTAGATTGTAGTCGGCTGTAAAGTAGGCAAACGGAAGAAGACAGCTCCACGGGCATGCAGTTCTAAGAAAGAAGCTTTGTTCTCTTCCGTTTACTTCCAGTGATTCAAAAAAGTGATAAAAAATCAAATATATAACAAACTAGCGAGGGGTACCCGGCGTTGCCCGGGTGTTTGGGGGGGGGGGTTAAAAAAAAAAGTAAGTATGAGGATCGAACCCGAACCCTTGTGGCAAAGTTGTAAATTAAAGTGTGAGAGAAAAAAAAACAAACAAAAAAAAAAACGTGCGATGTTAGCCATTGCCCCACCGCGAGATGCTAACGGAAACCCGTTTGAATTTATTTAATTAGTTAGATGTAGCAGGTGCCCGTTTTAATGAGTTTGACTGCGGGATAGTATTCATTTACTGCTGAACGCTTTTTTTTTTTTTTTTTTTTTTTTTTCCACCTCCAAGATGTTATAGAAAAAAGACTAACCCACATGCGGCGAGCGACAAATATTGAATATTTATCTTCCCGAAGTCGACCAAATTAAATAGACAGGCGAGCTTCGTTGTTAATTGTGAGATATTACCATTTATATGTGATATAAAAAGTTTTAAAAAGTTGTGAATCGACCGACCGCTTGTCTGAAAGAAGCCTTGTGTAGACACACAGAAAAAGCGAACATACATACACACCTTTTCGCTTTTATATTTATAGAAGAAGATAGAACATAAATGTTATCAAAGGCATGATAATCTACTCTCCTGCGGAGATGGATAAGTTTTTTGGGTTTTAAAAGTAAAGAAAATCTATAAATGTTTGATGTCCGTACCAGTCACAGAACGAGGATGAAATTAAAAAAAAAAAAAAAAAAAAATCACGTAATTTGATCAAGTTTTTTTTTTTTTTTTAAAGAAAATCGAGTTGTACGACTAAGCGAGTCGTATTTTCGTCCGCCATGATTAAATCCGATGAAAAGGGGAGACAACTTAAATCGAAAGTTATAGGTGAAAACTCAATATAACATCCATTGCAGTTTAGTAGTAAAATCGCTAAAAATCGTAAATTTTGATTTTCTTAGTTTTAAATAAATTTCTTTGATCAATTTACGTGATTTTTGGAATAATGACATGTTTGTTCTGTACCGAGTATGTACAGACTTTTCTGTATTTTATTTATTTTTAATTGCCGCCATAAGTGCTTATCTGAATAAGCACCGTAAATCTATATATATAAAAGCGAAAATGTATGTGTGTGTGTTCGCTTTTTGTGTATGTCTGTAAAAGGCTTTTTTCGCTGGACTTTTCGGTCGGCTCATTCCTTAAAACTTTTTATATCACGTCTAAATGATAATATCTAAATGATAATATGAGTTCCGAACGGGGGTCGCCTATCTATTTAATTTGCCCGACTTTCACGCGTTATTTTTCCCAGGTTTTAGAGCGTCCCGTGTATCTTTCGCTTTTCAATATAAAACAAGCGAAAACTGGCTTGCAGCCGCGTCATGTTTCAAGGTCAAACATCACGCGACTTAAGGTTCTCGCACCTGTTAATTTCATTTTATAAACGTTAAAGTAAGAGTTTTTTTTTTTTATTCCTCTTCTCTCGTGACCGAGCTGCCTAGGTCCCAGGGTTTTTTTTCCATTTCGTTTCCACCTCCACGTCAAAGGTTCGGGGTTCAAGCCTACTTTCCTACTAAAACTTTTTTTTTTCTCTTTTACACCTCCAAACACACGGCCAACGTTTTTTTTTTTTTTTTTTTTTAAACAGGGGTGTTTTAATCACCCCCACACCCACACACCTACAAACACCCGGGCCACGCCGGGTACCCCCCCCCCCGCTAATAATAAATAAAATTGAACGCGCATGCGCGTGTATAGTATACACGGCCCACATAGAAATCCTCATGACACCTAGGAGAAGAAAGGAGGGAGGGAATTCAAAGGAGATTTTGAAGTCTTTAAATTCTCAATCCGAAATTCGCACGGCTAGAAATATTTTCCTGTGCATGTATAAAACCACTTGTGGGGGTTTGGGTGTGTGTAGTGATGATGATGATGATGATGATGGTGGTGGGGGGGGGCTTTGCCCAGTTGTTCAATACGCTTAAATATGATATTTTGTCTAGATTTCGTGTATATTATTATAGTCATGATTTCAAAAGTAAAAAAGAAAAAATTTGGGTGCCATGAACTAGAATTGAAACCCAAACTGTAGCATTCAAAACGTACAAAATGTATAACGATTTTCTTCCGTTTTGATCCATTAAAAACTATTTAAACCGGCTAAAGACCCATAAAAGAACGGCCCATAAAAATCCAACCATTTGAGACCCCTAGTGCTAGGTGTGTCAGAAATTTCGTGAAAATAGTGAATAATTCCACCCCATATTTTCAAGCTTATAACTCTTCGAAAAATGTAATTCAAGCCCTATTTTTTTTTTTTTTCAATTAAAGGAGCAAGGACCAAGTTTTCATTAAAAAAAAAAACAAAAAAGAAACGTGTTTTTTTTTATTTATTTTTTTTTTTTTTAAAGGTTTTAAACTTCGGACTTTACAGGTAAATTTCTAAAAAAAAACAACCCTTTTTTTTTGTTTTAAATTTGAATATATTATTTATTGACCTTTTCTCTTCAATTTGTGATATAAGACTTTGGTAAATTAATTATTTACTTTTTAATAGACATTTCAAAATGGGAGGCGTGAATTATTCGACCCCCTGTCTTTCCAAGCTTATAACTCCTCGAAAAATGTAATTCAAGCCCTAATTTTTTTTCAATTAAAGGAGCAAGGACCAAGGTTCCATTTAAAAAAAGAAAAGAAAAAACAAATAACGTGGTTAAAAAAGAAAAAGGTTTTAAACTTCAAACTTTACAGGTAAAATTCTAAAAAAAAACACTACGTTTTTTGTTTTTTTTTTAAATTGTAATATATTATTTATTGACCTTTTCTCTTCAATTTTTGAGTAAATTAATTATTTACTTTTCGGTGAGTAAATTAATTAGTTACTTTTTTTAATAGAAACTTAAAAATGGGGGGGGGGCGTGAATTAAAAAAAAAAACGTTTGTCTAAAATATTATATTCGGTTTATTGGAAAGAACATAAAATTTCACATTGACCCTGAAAATATCGTAAAAATAGAATCAATAGAAAAATTTTGATAGATTTTTAAAGTTTAAAAATTGAAAAATATTCAGTTCGTAAAATTCATTAGTTTTTTTTTGTTTTTTTTTAATATTTCTATTACTTTTAAAACAACTTTAATAGTTTATTTTGGAAGTATAATTCATAAAGAAAATAAATAACCCGCTTTTAACAGATAAATTACGAGATTTTTATATTTTATTCGCAGTTTCGTGTTAGGGGTGTCAAAAATTCCTACAAAAATTCTGATACACCTACCCTAGTGCCGACTGCCGCTCGACTTTTAATTTCGGAGAAGATAAAGTTTGAAAATATCGAGACACATACAGACCTAGTGAGTTTTATGAATTAGATTAATTACACCCATTGTGTATCGATGAAGCTATAAAACTTCTTTTCCGTACAGTCGCTGTGTACGTAACGTCGGCTTTTGTTTTAAACCGTGCAAAGTGGGTTTTATAAATTCGCTTTTAGTGTGAAACAAGTAACACAAACTCCAATGCGTAGATTAAGTAAATATTGATGTTGTGTTGGGCAACAACATTTCAATCTTATGTCACACTCACACACACACACATGGCCAGATGAGATAGATCGGCTGAAGAGAGCTTGATATTGGGAACTAAAACGCAAAACGGCTCCTTTACGGCTTTTATATATATATATATATATATATATATATATATATATATATATATTCATTTTTTATCGAATAATTATCGAGAACAAATTCGCTGCTGAATACTAATTGGGAATTGAATTAAAAAAAAAAAAGTTTTAATTATTTGATGATTTAATGACGTATTTTATTTTAATATTTATTTGGATTTTTTTTTTTTACAAATTTGTATGGTATAAAGCGTTCGTTCTCCGATTTTCTTTTTAGAAATAACTTTAAATATTCATTGCGGTACTTACTTCCGGTATTGATTGTTTTTGTTGTTTTTTTTTTATTTATTTATTTTAAATTATTTCATGGCATATTTTATTATCTGTTTTAAATTTTTGCGTCAGGATTTCGTTTTTATAGATAAATTTTTATCGTATATATTTTTCGGATATTTTCTTTTTAGAAAAAAAAAAATACTTTAATCTTGATCGTTAAGTTGCGGTCCTTACTTTTGGTATTGGCTGCTTTATTTTTCTTGTAGAGGTCACTTCCGGTTTCTCTTGGTCGTGACCCTGGAACCGGCATGTCTTTTTGACCCGACACACAATTAAAGGTTCTTTTTTTTTTTTTTTTCGTTGTTTTTATTATATATAAAAAATAAATAAATAAATACTTTCTCGGATCGAATCTGGACAAAAACAAACAAAAAAAAAACATCGTCGACTTTTTAAATGGTCTTATGTCTGGTTTGTACAATTAATCGATTTATTATTTTTATTTTGAAAATTTAACAAACTTTCTCATTGAATTATGATCTAAATCAGTTTTATTATTTTTTGTTGATATTTTGTCATGTTTTTTTTTTTTTGTTAAATATTTATTTTTAATTTTTGCATTTTGTTTATTTTTTAATTGTTTTTCTCTGAACGTGTTATTTGTTTTGAAACTAACAAAAGATAGGGACTTTTATATAAATTGTTGTTTTTATGCGTTTTGACTTTATTTTACGTTAAAACCACTAAAATTTAAATTTAGAAATAAATAGTTCAGTGTTTAGTCTAGAAAGAAAGGACCACATGTGAGTTGTTTTAATTTAAAATACAACCGTTTCTTTTGTGTCTTTTTACTAGGTCAAAACAAGAAATATAAAATAAAAATGTCAACGTTTTCATTTTATTTTTTTCGCTCTATTTGTGAATGTGTGTGTGTATATAATATATATATATATATATATATATATATATATATATATATACACACACACACACTGATTAATGTTTTATTTTTTTAACCTTTTTGATTGCTAGTTTCGTTCATAGTGTGTTTATAACTTATCTTTAATCAACAAAGATATGGATGTGAAAATTAAATGTCCAATATAAAATTTTAAATAAATTTTAGATTTATTTAAAATATAAATAAAAATCGTAAAACGAATGCTGTCGGATGAAAAGCGTTTGGTTTTTATTAAACGTAAAATGTATTTTAATTTTTCTGCTGTGCTTTTTTTAAAGAGGGCGCGAGATTTGGACGCATTTCTCGATTAGTTACTCCTTGCTTTACTTACAAAACAGACTCACCCCTTTACGAGTGATTTCTCACTGGAAAACGTTTGTAGTTAGCTTACTTGCCATAAGTATTTATGCTACTTCTTCTAAACTACTAATATATTAAGCATTGAAATAAATATTAAAGCAATCATATATGTGAGGTTGGGTTTGTATTACTGTACAGTACACATAGATTCGAAAAAGTTGTCAAAAAAACAAATATATAACAAATAAATGTTATCAAAGGCAAGATAAGTTACTTTTCTACCAAACTGGATATAATTTTCGTGTTTTTATTCAATTTAACATGTTTATTCAGCTCGAAAAGCATACAGTGTTTACCAATGTATTGGAAAATTTAAAATGGCGGCCGACTCTCTCTCTCTTTAACACGGTAAGTTCGGAAAAAGGTGTTATAAATAATAAACTAGACAAAATACTGTTAGAAATTTGCTCAATATATGTTACCGTGACATAACTTGACATATATTCGGTGGTTTTTTAATAGTATTTTGTCTAGTTTATTATTTATAACACCTTTTCCCGAACTTACCGTGTTAAAGAGAGAGTCGGCCGCCATTTTGAATTTTCCAATACATCGGTAAACACTGTATGCTTTTTGAGCTGAATAAACATGTTAAATTGAATAAAAACACGAAAATTATATCTAGTTTTGTAGAAAAGTAATTTCTTGCCTTTGATAATATTTATTTGTTATATATTTGTTTTTTGACAACTTTTTCGAATCTATGTGTACAAACCCGTAATGTTCCTATGTGCCTCCCCGCGAGGGCAAAGTTAGATACTAGGTCGGTTTTTAATGTGGGGAAAATTCAGCTCCCCCAAAAAGGTCACTTTTGCCACTTTGGATAGGAACAAAGATAAAAATTGTCTCGTTAATGAAGGATCTTTTTTCCACTGACCGATGAGAGAAAAGGTGAAGTCCAGCGGCATCAGAACAGATACTACACTGTGATCCTAGCCCCAAAACACGTGTGCATTAAATAAAAAAAGTAATTTCATATGCATTTGCGAAAGAAATGGCTTGTAAAAAAAAAAATATATAAAGTTACATTGTCTTTTTTTAAATGTACATGAACTTTTTAATAAACACTGTCACATGGTAAACCTGAAG
The DNA here is from genome assembly GCF_053919585.1 of Euprymna scolopes. Taxonomy (NCBI): domain Eukaryota; kingdom Metazoa; phylum Mollusca; class Cephalopoda; order Sepiida; family Sepiolidae; genus Euprymna; species Euprymna scolopes. The sequence continues at coordinate 4,530,303 of NC_136520.1, read as the reverse complement.
AATCTTGCCCCCTACGTCTCTATCTTTATATTTTTTTTCTTATTTTTATTTTTGCTGTTTCAATTTTTTCAATAAGCCTGGTTGCCCGGAGATGTGTGTTGAGCAAAAAAAAAATAAATGAATAAAAATAAGATAAAAAGTGGTAGTAAGTAGGCAAGCATCGAACCCGTGACGCAAAGGCGGAAAAGAAAGTGAAACAAAACCTGATGTCTTACCGCTACTCCAAGACGCGACCGGAAGTTCGGAACGTTGAAAGTAGTAAAGTCATTCCAACCGATACGATGACTTGTCCCCCCCCCCCAAAAAAAGGGCGGGTAATTGTGTAGTTAAGCGGCTTAAATTATTTGACAAACAAAAAATTTATAAAAACTATTTGTTTATATAAAACACATTAGACCAAATTTCATTGTTATTATTTTTTAATTGTTTTTTTTTTTTGTTTTTTTTTTAGACTGAAGGTACGACAATCGGAGCTGTTGTGTTGCATTTAAAATTTGGCCTTTCTAAAGTTTGACAGATTGGCCCTTTTAAGGCCAAATTTAGCCCTTTTTACGCTCTTTCATTACAAAAAAAAAAAAAAAAAAAAAAAAATGGTGGCCAACACATAGTTCGGTGCTAGTGCACTCACTGCAGTGCACTCACTACCTGATCCGCGCTATTTTTTAAATCGTATTTCCAAGTTTAATTAAAGATTTTTTTTTTTTTTTTTTTTTTATTCATTTGTAAGGTTATAGTATAGAATAGGAACAAAACACCTTCCCCTCCCCATGTTAAGAACGGCTTTTTAAATAATAACGTTATGATTTCAGCACGGATCAATAAGTGCACTAGTACCCATAGTTCATGAAAGAGCGTAAAAAATGCCAAATTTGGCCTTAAAAAGGCCAATCTGTCAAACCTTGGAGAGTCCAAATTTTAAAAATAATATGGTGGCTTCGATTATCGCACATTTACTCTAATAAAAATGATGGAAAAAAAAAAAAAAAAAAAAAATCCGGGCTTTATTAGATTCAAAGGCTGAAATGTTTTATATAAATACTTTTTATAACTTTTATGTCAAATAATTTCTTAACTGTATTTGCCAAAAACAGACCCTCTTTGTAGAAAAGCGAAAGCGCTCAGTTGAGAGTGAAAGAATTAATGTTTTTAGCCAATTTTTCGATATTTGTCGTCCGAAGTGTCGAGCTTCAAAACCCTACAGGTCTATGATAATCGTTGGAGGAGGAGGTGTGAAACGCAAATTTTTTTATTTGGGGAGGGGGGCACTCTCGTACAGGTCCGCCCTTTTTCTAGTTGAATTCAAGTTTTACGATATATTTGCTTATTAAATTGTTAGGTGAAAGTACAGGATACTTGCCCTCTCTGTTAAGAATGATTTTCTAGCTGTTATTCTGGTGCCCGGAAAACTTGTACCCGGAAAACTCCCCCCTTTTTGCCGGGTACGAAAACTAAAACTGGTCCCTTATCGATTGAAAACACATTTTATTACCGTTCTTGAAGGAGATATTGTTTTTAAAAGACTTATGCCCCTCCCCATAATATATTTTTTTTTAATTATTTTTAACTCTTGCTTTAAAAAATAAACTTGATCACGGAGTCAAGATACGAAAAACGAAACCAAATATTTATTACAAAAATACTCTAGTTTTAACACTTTTTGTGTCATTACGAAACAAAAATAAAGAAAGAAAACACGTATTATCAAAGAAAGCAATTATTTTATTTAGAAGAATTAATTCAGTTTAAATAATTCTTGTTATTACAAAACAACAAAAAAGAAAACACGGTCTTATGTCATTTTGGTACCGCGCTGAAATGACATTATTTCGAAAGCTATTCTTAACATGGAGAGGGAGGGTATCGTTTAAAAGTCATTTTGGGAGCAATCGTGCAGTATGCAGACGGCGGCTATTGTTAGGAGTCAACAAAAATTAATAATTGAAATGTTTTTTTGGCAGAGACGCGCCACATGGCGACAGTTTAGTGAAACGGCGAAACGCACCAAGAAAAGATGGCCGCGGTGCGGTGCGCATACTGCAGAAGTGTGTTAAAACTAAATTAATTTTTCGGTAATTCACGGGGAACGTGTACTGGACCGTGAATAAATGGTGTTTTTATTTCATGATTGAGAGAGCAAAGTGTTTTCTTTCAATTTATTCGTGACTTTATTTTTAATCGCGCGTTTATTTATTTTATTTATTTATTATTTTTTTTTTTGTGTGTTAATTTGATTCATACTTTTATTTAGTGCTGGTTTTTATTTTATTTTTTATTTCATTTTTATTTCATTTTATTTTAATTTTTTTTATTATTTTCTCCACTAAATATTATTTTTTCATACATATTCAAATAATGCTTTTGCCCTCCCCCCATTATTATTTTTTGGGGGAGGGGGGGGGGCTGAAATAGTACCTTGAAAAAGTTTTCGTGATTAAATAAACGAAAGAAAATCTTTTGCGTATGCGCTTTGGAGGAGCAATTATTAAATAAAAACACCGTTTATGCAGGGTCCACGTTTTCCGTGAAGTACCATTTTTTTCTAAATAAAATTGTTTTATTATTTGATAAAACAAAAAGTGTTTTCTTTGTGTTTGTTTGTTTCGTAATAACACAAGAAATGTTAAAAACTAAAGTATTTTTTAAATAAATATATGGTTTCGTTTTCGTGTCTTCCGTTCAGTTTCCTTACATAATCAACCGTATCCACTTCCGGTAGCTTGATTTTCAGACATTTTTTGTCCAATATTATTTATTAAGTAATCAACTCTTCAAAATAAGTTTAAACACCAAAAACTTACAAAGCTAGGTAGAAAACGAAAACTTAGAAAAATCAATTTAATTTTTTTTTAAAAGTAAACAAAACAAGTACAAATATTTTTTTAAAAATATTATGGAATGTGCATTATTACCTAAAAATTTCTTTTCTTTTGGAGGGGGGGGCTCGTTTTAAAACTATATCTACCTCAGTATTTTCTATTTTTGAGCAATTATCGAGACTCCACGGACATTTTTTTTTTTCATAAGTAACAGTAACACTCGACATCACTTTTTTTTTTTTTTTTTAAACTAAATAAACTCTTTAAAATAAGTTGAAAGACCAAAAACTTTCAAAGCTAGGTAGAAAAAATTAATTTAATTTTTTTTTAAAACAACAGCAAACAAGTAAAAATATTTTTAAAAAATATTATGGGATGTGTATTCTCTTTTAAAGACAATAATCTTCAAAAACGGTCATAAAATGTGTTTTCAATCGATGTTTATTCAATAAGGGACGAGTTTTCCTACCTAGCAAAACGGGACGAGTTTTCCTAAATTTGTTATTTCAGCGTGGTAACGTACTTGCATAAGTAGCAAAAATAATTGCTGCTTTTTCAGATTGGCACTTATAACAGCAGTTAAAAGAAATTTTTTTTAAAAGTCTATGAAAACGTTAACGAATATATCATATTCCAAAAATTACGTAATTCGATCGAGTAGTTTTTTTATTCAAACAAATCAAATTTTACAACTAAGCGAGTCAGTAGGTGTATCAGAATTTTTGTAGGAATTTTTGACACCCCTAACACGAAACTTCCAATAAAATATAAAAAAAACTCGTAATTTCTCTTTTAAAAGTGGGTTGTTTATTTTCTTTATGGATTATACTTCTAAAATAAACTATTAAAGTTGTTTTAAAAGTAATAGAAATATTGTTTTTATTTTTTAAAAAACAGTAATGAATTTTCCGAACTCAATATTTTTCAATTTTTAAACTTTAAAAATCTATCAAAATTTTTCTATTGATTCTATTTTTACGATATTTTCAGGGTCAATGTGAAATTTTATGTTCTTTCCAATAAGCTGAATATAATATTTTAGACAAACGGGTTTTTTTTTTTAATTCACCCCCCCCCATTTTCAAGTTTCTATTAAAAAGTAAATCATTTACTCACCAAAATTTTATATATCACAAATTGAAGAGAAAAGGTCAATAAATAATATATTCAAATTTAAAACAAAAAAAGTAGTGTTTTTTTAGAAATTTACCTGTAAAGTTCGAAGTTTAAAACCTTTTTTTATTTTTTAAACCACGTTGTTGTTTTTTTTTTTTTTTTGTTATTTTTTTAATGACACCTTGGTCCTTGCTCCTTTAATTAAAAAAAAATTAGGGCTTGAGTTACATTTTTCGAGGAGTTATAAGCTTGGAAAGACAGGGGAGTCGAATAATTCACGCCTCGCATGTTGAAATGTCTATAAAAAGTAAATAATTAATTTACTCACCAAAGTGTTATATATCACAAGTTGAAGATAAAAGGTCAATAAATAATATATTCAAATTTAAAACCAAAAAAGTAGTGTTTTTTAGAAATTTACCTGTTTCTCCGAAGTTTAAAACTTTAAAAAAAAAAAAAAAAAAAAAAACACTTTTTTTATTTTTTTTATTTAAATGAAATCTTGGTCCTTGCTCCTTTAATTAAAAAAAAAAAAAAAAAATTAGGGCTTGAATTACATTTTTCGAGGAGTTATAAGCTTGGAAAGACGGGGTGGAATTATTCACTATTTTTCACGAAATTTCTGACACACCTAGCGAGTCGGTGTTTTCGTCAACCATGATTAAATTCGATGAAATGAAATAAAATTTAAAAAAAAAGAAAAGGGACGGGTCAACTGGAAGTGTCGAGGTAAAATCTGCCTTATATTCATTAGATGTAATTTAGTTGTAAAATTGCCAGAAATCGTAAATTTTAATTTTCTTAGTTTTAAATAAAACTACTTGATTACGTGATTTTTAGAGTATATCTTCGTTCTGTAACGAGTACATTTGTAGTTTCTTTACTTTTAATTGCCGCCATCAGTGCTAATTTGAATAAGCACTCCCGACCCATGGATTAAAAACGAAAGTAAATGATAGTAAAGTGTAAAACGGTTTAGCTTACTTGCCATAAGCATTTTATGTCGGTACTACTTCTAAACTTTCGGTATTGAACACTGTTACAGTAAATGTTAACGCAAGATTTATAATAAACACAAGAAATATTATTTGCACACACACACACACACATATATATATATATATATATATATATATATATATATATATATATATATATATATATATTTATAAAATCTTTCTTGAGAATCCAGCAAGAATTACGATTTTATTTTGCACCGTTTTGGTACTTGTTAAGCTGTAGTCGAGTCGACAAATCGATTTTTTTAAATATATCTTTTTAAGCAAAAACAATATTACGTACTTAATTGTCATGTCGAAAATAGTAATATATCCAAAAATTACGAACATTCATCCAGTAGAACAACTGGTATTGTTTTTAGTTAAAAAAAAAAAAAAAAAAAAAAGTCTATCGCTATAGACCACAAATATTGCATTACAAATAATCTAAAATATTCCTTTCGGATTTATGCCCCTTGCGGTCAGCCTCCTACCGCACGCGCGCACGAGTTTACCCAATTTTCCGTAAAAATTACTTTTGGCTAGAAATAAATTTCTATTTGATTTTTCGTAATTTTTGGATATATTACTATTTTCGGCATGGTTTGTGCCATGCCGAAAATAGTAATATATCCAAAAATTACGAAAAGTACGTGATATTTGTCTTTGATTAAAACATATTTTTAAAGGCACTTGTATAGTTTAATCAAGACATTAAAAAATGAAAATATCGAAAAAGGTTATATTGTACGTTTCCGTTTTGGATCTTTAGAAAAAATTTCATTTAATTTGATGGAGTAGTTTTTTTTGGGTTTTTTTACAGCAGAAAAACACGTTTTTATGACAGCGCGTTGAAGTCAGCTGTTGTGGAAATGTTTAACACGCCACGGGGAGATAACTCCGTATAAAGTGCCGAGATTCCCTCCCCATCTTTAATACTAGTTTTTTTTTGGTAAGAATCTAACCCTTTGCTCGGTACCATAACAAATTTTTTTTTTCGCTGTAAAAAAAAAAAAAAAAAAAAAAAACCTACTTGATGAACTTTAGTGAAATTTTGTTTTCGGAGAACTTCATTCCATAACGGATACGTACAATATAACCTTTTCGATATTTTGATTTTTTTCATGTCTTGATTTTAAACTTTACAAGTACCTTCTTAAAAAAGAATCGGTTTGTCATCTGTATCTTCACAAGCAGCCAAGTTTTTACTGTTATTATTTGCTATGAGGGTCGGAAATTTCGCCTTTATTATGGTCATACCTACCTAGCCTCGATGTAAAAATGTTCCGATTATCAAACCGGACTTCCTGTTTTAGTTTAAAATAAATAAGCAAAATTGACATTAAAAACTATTAACACTTTTTTTTTTTTTTTTTTACATATATATATCGGGTCAAGATCAAAGTGTAGTATCTGTTCTTCAGATCTACACTTCAGTTTCTTGTTCTCTTTCAGTGGAGGAGAAATCCTTCACGACTGAGACAATTTTTATTTTTGTTCCTTTTCTCCATATTAAAAAAACGACCCTGGTGTCTAACTCTGTCCCGTGGGGAGGCATTGTAAATAGGAACATATGATTGGATAGAGAAATTATGACGTCATTACTATGAAATTGATAAAATTTAAAAATTAAAATTGTGGAAAAAGAATTGGAAAAGAATTTAATAACTAAGTATTTAATAATTAATAGTATTTTTAGAATTTTTTTAAAATTCTTTAAGTTAAGATAGAATTTAAGAATTGAAATTATTGTAAAAGAATTTAATAAGTATTTAATAATAGTATAAACATAATTAATGTACCTATTTACTATGTCTCCCCACGGGACAGAGTTAGACACCAGGGTCGTTTTTTAACGTGGAGAAAAGGTACAAAAATAAAAATTGTCTCAGTCGTGAAGGATTTCTCCTCCACCGAAAGAGAACAAGAAATAGAAGTGCAGCATCTGAAGAACAGATACTACACTTTGATCTTGTCCCGAAGGCCAAGGATTTCGATCGCTGAGTGAACTATTTTACTTTTATTTTAAATTTAAAAAAAAAAACGTTAAAAGAATTTTTTAAGTTAAGATAGAATTTAAGAATAGGAAGTATTGTAAAAGAATATTTCCGCGTATAATAATATGTATCAGAAAACAATATCAGTTCTAATTATCTTTGTTTGGTTGATAAAAAAAAAATGTGTTTCATACTAAAAAAAAAAAAAAAAAAGTACTTCACAGGATACGTGGACCCTGCGTAAAGTTCTATTTTTATGGTTGCTCCTTGAAATGCGCAAAAAAGTTTTTAACTTTCTTCGTATTTATCTCATAGACGTTTGTTTATATATATATATATATATATATATATATATATATATATATATATATATATCATTGGTGTATTTATTTATTTCTAAAACAATCATTTATTTTAAAGAAAATTGTTTTCTTCTAATATTGTCAATTTCTATAACGTTTTTTTTTTTCATTTCTAATTAATTAAAATTACGCTTAAAAAATGTTTTTAAAAAATTGTTTTTAAAAAATCCTGCATAAATAAAATTCATCTATTTTAAAAAAAAAAATCTGTTTTCTAATATTGGCAATCCATTTTATTTATAAAATGACGTTATAATTTCTCTATCCAATTAAATTGCATTCTTTCAACCGGTGTAAGACGACTGCTGTTCCTTTTTTATCTTCGTAATTTCCATTTACTTAAAGTGCAAGAGGACCCATTTTCGCATCGAGGCTAAGTTTTCATCTGACATCGGTACGGTCGCACTTAAGGGAGCCTATACTTCAGAATTGCGTATGACTTTAACGGGAGCATGGTTGACCATAACCAGAGTCCCCCCCTCCTCCAATTTTCACCCCAAACAAGACAGTGCCACTTTGCTGTAGGAGGCTACTATCGAGGGTATAAGTTGCAAGGATGCTATGTAGGGAGTTGAGCAGCAAGATATCTGATGACATTACACTTGAACTTCTGCATGTCAGTACAGTTGGGAAAGCAGAATTCCAGAAGGGAGTTCCAAAGTCTGGCAGTTCTGGGGAAGAAAATATTGGAGTAGAAGACCCGGGTTTACACATAGATTCGAAAAAGTTGTCAAAAAACAAATATATGACAAATGAATGTTATCAAAGGCAAGATAAATTACTTTTCTACCAAACTAGATATAATTTTCGTGTTTTTATTGAATTTAACATGTTTATTCAGCTCAAAAAGCATACAGTGTTTACCGATGTAATTCAAAATGGCGGCCGACTCTCTCTTTAACACGGTAAGTTCGGGAAAAGGTGTTATAAATAATAAACTAGACAAAATACTATTAAAAAAACACCGAATATATGTCAAGTTATGTCACGGTAACATATATTGAGCAAATTTCTAACAGTATTTTATCTAGTTTATTATTTATAACACCTTTTTCCGAACTTACCGTGTTAAAGAGAGAGTCGGCCGCCATTTTGAATTTTACATCGGTAAACACTGTATGCTTTTCGAGCTGAATAAACATGTTAAATTTAATAAAAACACGAAAATTATATCCAGTTTGGTAGAAAAGTAATTTATCTTGTCTTTGATAATATTTATTTGTTATATATTTGTTTTTTGACAACTTTTTCGAATCTATGTGTACAGTAATACAAACCCGAAGACCCTCTTACATCTGGAGATCTCTATTGTGTATGGGGTGGGATTTTGCTGCTTGTCCGGTGGGGGGTATTTACGCCGAGGGGTACAAGGGCTTGTAGTTCGTCGGAGCGTCCTCCATTAACCGTTGTCGATTAAAAATCGTTTACTGGTGCGAAATTGTTCCGCTTACCAGACCGGGCTTTCTGGTTTAGTTTTATTTCGTTGGCAGCCACGTGAAGTTTTTTTTTTTTTTTTTTTTTTTTTTACACTAAAAGTATTATTGCTAAAAAATATTTCAAAACATGTACGCACGCAAAATAACATCCTTCGCTCAAATAAAGTATTTTCGAATTAAAATTAAATGTAAAATGATCCCCTATTTCCGAGTCATTCATTCTCTCATATCTTTCGGAATCTACTTTCTTAATTTGACTTATATTTGTTAAAAGTTTGTTTTTCTTTAAAAAATATTATAATAATACAGAAAAAAACGTAAATGGAACAAAAAAAAATTGTATTCTATTTTTTTAAACTATAAAGAAATATTTAATATATTTTTCTAAAACAAATAACCATTGAAAAACATAATTCTATTTAAAAAAAAATGTGTGCAAAAAGTCTCACATATTCTTTCATGCTAATTTGTGTATTTGTTTTTCTGTAAGTTTTCTATAATATAAATTTCACTTGTCTATTTAAATGTATGTATGTATGTATGTATGTTTGTATGTTTACCTAAAACTTTCGATAGAGGTGACGGATTTTCACGAGATCAATATCGTTTTGAAACTCGACTCTTCTGACAAATATAGAAAAATTGGCTAAAAACATTAATTCCTTCACCCGCAACTGAGCACTTTTCTACAGGGAAAGGGTGGGTCGCTTTAAAACTTTGCACTTCTGTTTTGGCGATGATGGACGCAGCAGCAAAGACGTCACTTTTTTTTTTTTTTTTTTTAACGTTCTTTTCCTCCTTCGCCGTACGGGTTCGAACCTGCCTGCCTACTACCACTTTTTTTTTTTTTTGCTAAACACACACCTTCAAATACTCAGGCTAGTACAATATAAACGGAAGTCCGCTTTGGTAATTGGAGGATTATTTTTGAACTTGAGTTTTTAACCCGCCAGCGGTACGGAGCAATCCAGTGAATCCACTGTACTGTGCTTGTTACGCAGTGTGTCTGTGTGTAGGTTACATATACACAGACAGACACACTAGTGAATTAGTAACCGACACAACACATCATGTGTGTCGCCCGGTCACTAATTCACGGCGTTCGTTGTTTTTATTATTATTATTTTTATTTTATTTTATTTATTTATTTATTATTTTTTTTTTTTTTGAGATATTAAGTAAATTTTTACATTAAATCCACCTCTAAGAGATTTGTTGGCCTTCGGGCCAAGATCAAAATGCAGTATCTGTTACTTCAATTTTTTTGTTTTTAGTTAGTTGAGAAATCCTTCACGACTGAGACCTTTTTTTTTTTCCTCTCTCTCTCTCTTTTGAACGTTAAAAAAAAGGACCATGGTGTCTAACTCTGTCCCGTGGGGGTGGGGAACTCTCTATCGACCATGTTTTACGCGCATGCGCGCGATAAACAAGTCTACTTCGCAGAGACGTTGATATGTGGGCATTAAAAATGTTTTTGCCAAATATTATTTACATGGGGAATCTTTTCAACTTAAAATCTTTTGAGAAATACACACTTTGAATGTGTATTAGTTGAAGAATTACAAATTATCAAAAAAAAAAATAAAATAAATAAATAAAATAAAAAGGCGGCCACGTTTGATAACTTATTTTTTTTACCTAATTTTTACACATTTGAAGTATGTATTTTTCAATACAAAATGTGTATTTCTCAATAGCTTTTAACGCGAAAAGGTTCACCTTTGTAATATTTCAAGACAAAAAAGAAAAACGTTTTTCTTGCCTACACAGAATTTTTTTCTCGCAATGAACGAACAATTCACACACACCCACCCACCCATATATACACACACACACACACACACATATATATATATATATATATATATAACTACATTTACTCACACAAATTTAATATACGAAAGTATAGATTTATGCGTAAACTTTAAGTATTTACTTCAAAAGTGCTCAATACGTAGGTAGAGCTAGTTAGTAATTTATAAAATATATATGGCGATTTACACTGAATATTCTGCGTTTCATCCACTGTAGGATTCGTCAGGCTTATGCGCATAAGCCTGACGAATCCTACAGTGGATGAAACGCAGAATATTCAGTGTAGCTTAATCGCCATATATATTTTATAAATTATATATATATATATATATATATATATATATATATATTGCGTGGACGACTATATGCAAATACAATGGGAACTTCCAAAATTCACCACAGAATTGCGAGACGAAAATCATGTTTACATAATTGGTGCTTAAAAATAACGTTCCCATGTAGTAAACATTTCGAACGTGTTTGTTTAATAAATCTAGCAAAAATCAACTAATCGTTAGATTTTCGTGAAATTTTCGATACTTATCCATTTTAGAGAAAATTACATATAAAATGCAGTTTTCGTAAAATATGAGGGGAAATATTTTTTTTAGTGTGTGTGCCCCCCCCCATATTTATTTTTTCGAAATTCGAACAAAATATATTTTAATCTTTCGAAATTTCACTTTATTATGAAACATAAGAGTTTAAATAAGTAAAAAATATTCATTTTTTTAAATTTGAATACACATTCTGAACAAAAATTTACCTTGAAGTTGCGATTAAAAAAATCATATAAACTTAAGATTGTTTTTTTTAATAGCGTTTTTCGAATTAATATGTACTATAATCAGTTGAATTGCCAAGAAAAAGAAACTTCGTAAACATTAATTAATTTTTAAAAGATTAAAACTCCATTATTTCAAAATGTACCGTTACAACATCGATTTTTAATTGTTTAATTTTTTTTTAATATTAAGTTTTAATATAAACATGACTCCTGCCAGCTATTTTATCGCCAGATTAAAACCAATTTGAAAATATTATTGCACAGATATGAAGGATTTTGTAGCCCCCCCCTCCCCATATTTTGTTTGCTTTTTTTACCGAACAAAAGTATGGAAGCCGGTAGTTAACCAAACAGTAAAACCGTATTTCATATTTAATATACACGTGTTTATAATATTATTAATCATTAAACTGTGTAAATCTTAAAACCTAACAAAATTATAACATATTAATTTATTAATTGCAGTTTGAAGAAGATAAACAAAGGTTTAAAAAAATCATTAAGTCGCTTCTGATTTTCCATAGTTCGTATAGTTAACACAAATCTGACGTCACGGAAACATGCGGTCCATTTTTCACAATCGTTTGGCAGACCCTAAAATGCAAAGTCATAAGCGAAATGACGTCACGATAAAGAAAAAGACTATAAAAAGGAGAGAGCGCGTTCGAGATCACGTGAGATACGTCACACCCGTAAGGAGAAGTCATGCGTGGCGAAAGATAGAGGAAATAAAAAAAAAAGTGTCAAAGTTCTTTTTTGTTCTTTGTCTTGGTCTCCTTTGCGACGCAGACTGCTACAACACTTGTGTACTACGTCTTACACACACACACACACACACACACACACACACACACACACACACACATATATATATATATATATATATATATATATATATATATATATATATATGAATAAAAAAGAATACGAAAAGTATAAAAGCTTATAACTTTTCTTCATTCGTTTTCAATTGGTGACGTGCAGGAATACAAAATAATATTATGAAAAAAAATTAAAAAACTTTTTTTATAAGTACATAATTTCGACCGATCCTTCAGTCTTCATCGGTGTGTATGTATATATATATATATATATATATATATATATATATATATATATAGCGGGACCCGTTAACCGGGCGCCTCCTCCCCTCGCAAAAAAGTGTAAAATTTACACTGTAAATATTGGTGTTTTCTAGAAATACCCAACAAAACAAAAAGTGGTAAAAATAAACAAATATAGAACAAATTAATGTTACCAAAAGCAAGATAAATTACTCTTCTAGCTACCCGGATAGTTTTTTTTTTTTTTTTTTTTAACTTACTTTAAAATACAGGTATAATATTACATTTACACACGATTGGTGACAGTTTATTATGTGTGTTTATGTCAGTATTTTGTTTTATTTTCGATTTTTGAGTGATTATGGCTGCTCAAATGGGACCACCATTTGTTTAGTTCTAACTTGACAGGCTTTACACCACCTTTTAGTTTTTAATAATAAACCACTGTAACAAACACACACGCACAACTCTTATCCAGGTAGGTAGAAGAGTAACTTAGCTTGCTTTTGGTGACATTTTTTTTATTTATTTTTTTTTATATACGTTTTTGTTGCTTGGCTATTCTGAAATTATCTCACAGCATAATCACCTTGACACCGGTTCTCGCCAGATCCTCGAAGTTTAGCAACGAAGAGCATGGCCAGTGCCAGGTGGGGGAACATTTGGGAATACTAATCGCTGTATGTGCTCTCTCCACTTATCTCGGAACTGTTCCCAGTCGTCTTGAACTTATATACACTCACAACTGGAATTAAAACTGTAACTGTGCTGACTGCTGAGTCAGGAGAGGCGTGGTTAGTTATTGCGCAACTCTTGCCACAAAAATTTGTTACACACAGACACTCTTACAGTGGGTATCCAGTCTGGCAAGACTGAACGGAGTCTTTCTATTCAGGAATTTTTTTTTTTTTTTTTTAGGGTTGAAAAAATAGTTAATAAATACCCAATAATGCTTTGGACGAAATATTTACCATTAAATCATTTTTTTTTTTTTCTCGCATTTATTTTTATATTTTTTTATGCGTAGTTCAATAAGATATTATTTATTGATTTAAAAGTAGATTTTATCTTTGTTGCTAAATACACCCGTCATTTTTGCACAAAATAAATTCTTTTATGTGATCAAAAATTAATATCAGTGCTTAAAAAGCCATAAATTAAGTTTATAAACTGAATTTACTTTATCCACGTTTAAAAAACGACCCTGGTCTAACTCTGTCCCGTGGAAAGTCATTGTAAATAGAAACTTAATTTACTTTCTAGTTTGAAATTAGGTTATATTTTTGTAAATTAGGTTGTCATAAAAGCGCATGCGCACATGTATGGTAGCCCCTAAGTGTAACAAATTAAAATTAAAAACAAAAAAACTCGATATTCCAGAATGATTTGTAAATCGTTATATTTTATTTGTCTTTAAAATAATAATAATAATAGTAGTAGTAATAATAATAATAATAATAATAATAAACATTGAAAAACAAAAAAGTTAAATATTATTTATTTAGAAATAATTGAAGTTTAGAAAAACCGGCAGATTTGCTGTTTACTTGTACATATAGCCTCGAACCCTGTTTTATATATATATATATATATATATATATATATATATATATATATATATATATAAGGGGGACACGTTGGGAAGACACTACATCGCTTAGTGTAAACAGAAGTTTGTTTGCGTAAAATGTATTTTAGATTAACCACGTTGTTTAACAAATAATAAAATGCTTAAATGTGTTTTATTTTATAATTTAAAATTTTGGTACGAGTGCAGAGAGTGATCCGGACGTAAATAATAACGTTATTATTTAAAAAGCCATTCTTAACATGTGGAGGGAGGGGATGGTGTTTTGTACCTATTCTATACTTCAACCTTATAATTGAATAAAAACTTTAAACTTGGAAATACGATTTAAAAAATAGCGCGGATCACTCTCTGCACTAGCACCAAAATTTTAAATTATCAATTGAACAATACAAATAATACGTTGCTTAACAAATGAAATAAATAAATAAATAATGTAATATAAAGTTTTAAAATGAATAAATGGGTTTTAATTTATAATTTAAAATTTTATTTTATCATTTAAAACATTGAGTAATACAAATACGTTGTTTTTTAACAAATAAAAAAAAAAAAATGAAAGATGAAGTTTTTAAAGATTGCTAAAATTTTACATTAAGGTCCTTCTCACGTTCGTATATAACAAAATATTTTTTTGTAGAATTCGGTGTGCTAAAACCAAATCTGCAAACCGTTTCTGTCGCAAAAAAAAAAAAAAAAAAAAAAAAAAATTGTTTTCATGATATGAAGAAATTACTTTTTCGAAAAGTGGGTGATCACTTTTCCATGTAAATTTAACTTAAAATGAACACCCACTTTCTGACCACCTGAGAGAGGGAGCATTTTTTTTTTTTTTTTTTTTTTTTTAGTACTAAAAGGTTTTTCGCTTTCTTTTTCTGTTTTTCATTTTTCAATAAAGACACGGCGAAATAAAAAAATAAAAAATCTGTATTATTTTTTTACTTTTAAGGCTCGTCTCACATTTGTATAGAAAAGAAAAAGTTTTTTTTTGGGGGGGGGTGCAGTTTTCAGTGTGCTTTAAAAGAATATGGTAACCGTTTCTGTCGCAAATTTACCGTTTGTATGGTATTAACTTTGGGACTATTTTCCATTTCACAGCCCAGCCTTCGTTTACGCTACGCACGAGCATAAACGAAGGCTGTTAAATGTGCACTCGCGTACCAAACTGCCTTGTCACAGTGTAGTATTGGTGAATAATTAAAATTAGACGAAAAACAAAGTTGTTTTCTAAATATTAAACCATGTAATTATGTTATCACGTGTGGCCACTTTGTACGTGCAGAGCGCGCGCATATTGTCGACGAAATCAGTATTTTAACCGAATCATGAAATAAATAACATAAATAAATAATAAATAATAATTAAATAAGATGATTTTTCGATTTCATTAAAATTTGTTGTTGACCCTTCAAAGTTGCTTTAAATCAAAAAAACTGTTCCATTAAAATTATTGGGTTTGTATTACTATACACATAGATTCGAAAAAATTGTCAAAAAAAAAAAACAAATATATAGCAAATAAATGTTATCAAAGGCAAGATAAGTTACTTTTCTACCTAACTGGATATGTTTTCAGTGTTTTTATTTAATGTAACACGTTTATTCAGCTCGAAAAACATACTATGTTTACCGATGCATTGGAAAATTCAAAATGGCGCCCCACTCTCTCTTTAACACGGTAAGTTTGGGAAAAGGTGCTATAAATATAGAACTAGACAAAATAGTTAGAAACTCGCTCAATATATATTACCGTGACATAGGTTGACATATATTCGGTGGTTTTTTTTAATAGTATCTTGTCTAGTTTATTATTTATAACACCTTTTCCCAAACTTACCGTGTTAAAGAGAGAGTTAGGCGCCATTTTGAATTTTCCAATACATCGGTAAACAATGTATGTTTTTCGCGCTGAATAAACATTGAATAAAAACACGAAAAATATATCCAATTTGGTAGAAAAGTAACTTATCTTGCTTTTGATAACAATTATTTGTTATATATTTGTTTTTTGACAACTTTTTCGAATCTGTGTACAGTAATACAAACCCAAATTATTGATTCGTTGGGGGGGGGGGGCAAAAAAAAAAAATAAAAATAAACAACACTATTTTATAAAAATCCAATGTTGCTTTATACAGCAAATGTTTTCGTTTTCAAATGACGATCGCCCAGTTTAGAATGTCATTTCATTTTTTGTTGTTAATAATGTCTTTTTCATTCCTGTTTTGGTGCTAATGCAGAGGGTGATCATCAGCGCTGTTTTTTAAATCGTATTTCCACGTTTAATTAAAGTTTTATGGTTTTTCTTTTTTATTTTTTATTCAATTGTAAGGTTAAAGTACAGAATAGGTACAAAACACCCTCCCCATGTTAAAAATGGCTTTTAAAATAACATTTTTTTAGTACGGATCACTCTCTGCATGAGTACCTCTGTTTTTCATAGTAGTTTCCAGAAGTAATTAATATCTAGTTTAAATTTTTTGATATTTATTTCTAACTTCGGCTATAGTTTAAAATACTGATTTCTCCCTCGGATTTTAACAGGTGCACGAAAAAAAAAATGGCGTCTTCATTTTCGACGATAAACTGTAGAAGTACCAATATTAGTTGTATCAGGTCTGTGTTACTGTTACTTAGTAACAGTGTTACTATACACATAGATTCGAAAAAAAAATGTCAAAAATCAAATTTATAAAAAATAAATGTTATCAAAGGCAAAATAAGTTACTCTTCTACCGATCTGCAAAGGTTTTTAGTGATTTTACTCATTTTAAAACGTAATCGGTTCGAAAATCATACAGTGTTTATCGATATATTTGAAAAATAAAAATGGCGGTGTGCTCACTGTTGAATACGGCAAGTTTGGGAAAATGAGTTCAAACTAAATAATTATACAAAATACTGTTAGAAACTCACTATATGTTACCGTGACATAGGCGGACATATATTCGATGGGTTTCTAACAGTATTTTTGTATAATTATTTAGTTTGAACTCGTTTTTCTAAACGTACGGTATTCAACAGCGAGCACGCCGCCATTTTTCTTTTTCAAAAATATCGATAAACACTATGATTTTCGAAAGATACCACGTTTTAAAGTGAGTAAAACCACTAAAAACCTTCGCAGATAGGTAGAAGAGTAATTCATCTTGCCTTTGGTAACATTTATTTGTTATATATTAAATTTTTGGCCACTTTTTCGAATCTATGTGCATAGTAACGCAACCCCCCTCAGACAAACCAAGTGTTTTTCTATTTAGATAAACAAACTAAATGACCTATTTAAAATGTAGGTGAAGAAATCCATGTTCCACAATTGTAAACAATAACACGGATTATGGGCCTTCTCGTCTTCCATATTCTAACAACAAAATGGGTCGTCGTTTTCAATGTACACAAATGCATACCAGGCGAAACTAATCGATAAATTAAAAAAAAAAAAAAAAAAAGCATACAAAATGATTGTGAAATCTCAAAAATTGTATTTGTAATCTCTAAAAATCAATATCTATGTTAATATAACGCGATATATATCTATAATTTAGTTATATTTAATATTTCATTCATAAAACTGTTTTATTGCTGTTTAAAATTCAAAATAGATAAAAACATTTACTGCGGACCTGTTTTATTCAATGCGGGACTGCCTTAGATTTATAGTTAAAAAAAAAAAAAAAAAATTTTTTTGTAATAATTAAATTAAACTGTTTTCACTTCTGGTTGTTTCTCCCCATGTTAAGAAGTGCCCCCCCCCAAAAAAAAATGATAACGTAATTATTTAGAAAGATCCCTCTTAACATGGGAAGGAGGAGGTGTTTTAATTATCTATTCTGTACCTAACAATTTAATAATAAACGAAAGATAACGTTAAAAATCAATTAAAAGTGGAGGGCAGTTATTTGCTTCCCCACTACTGAGCAAATTAAGGCACAAGGCCGTTTTTTTTAATGTGGAGAGTGAAGGGTAATGGGGACCAGCTTCCCGGGGAGGAGGGGAGCTGGATAGTAACAATTGGTATGAAGGGTTTCCCCTACATTGACCAATAACTGATTGCGACAATCAATTATTGGGGCTACAAGGGCAAACGTCTTATATCTGGGGTTTACCCCACCCAGCCCCACAGGGAGCCCGGGTGGAGTTACCGGAAGTGAAATTTAAGTAGCAATCGTAAAGATAATTAGTAATTTTTGGTGCTAGTGCACTTACTGATCCGCGCTATTTTTTAAAATCGTATTTCCAAGTTTAATGATATGTTTTTTTATTCAGTTGTATAGAATAGTTACAAAACACCCTCCCCTCCCCATGTTAAGAATGGCTTTTAAAATAATAACGTTATTATTTCCGCATTAGTATCCCGCGTTTTTATTGGTTACAAAATGAGTGGCTGATTTACCAGAATGTTGTAACTAAAAAGTGAGCACCCCTTTCAAATGTTAAAATTATTATTTTTTTTTTTCTTCATAATCTGGTTAATTAGTGTCCAATCAATAATAATCCAGTGAAAAAATTTCAATAAACCTATCAGTATAGAAATTACGCAGGGGGGTGGGGTGATGGTTGTACAACTCCGCCCACATTTGCCATAACAATTCAATAGTAATAATAAAAAATAAATAAATAAATATGGTGCAATGTACTTACTGATCCGCGCTATTTTTTAAATCGTATTTCCAAGCTTAATTATAGTTTTTTTTTTTTTTTTTTGTTTTTTTCATTCAATTGTAAGGTTAAAGTACAGAATAGGTACAAAACACCTCCCCTTCCCATGTTAAGAATGGCTTTTGAAATACTGTTATTATTTCAGCACGGATCAATAAGTGCACTACTGCACTAGTACCGGAATTTTTTTTTTTTTTGTACTTGTACAGTTTAGTCAAGACATTAAAAAAAAAATGTTGCACGTATACGTTATGGAATGAAGTTCTCAGAAAAAAAAAATCATTTCAAGTATTTTTTTTTTTTTTTTTGTACAGCGTAAAAACAATTTGTTATGATACCAAGCAAAATGTTCGCTTTTTAGGAAGAAAAGCTAGAATTAAAGCTGGGGAGGGAGTATCGGCGCTTTACATGGAGTTATCTCCCCGTGGCGTGTTCAGCAAATTTCACAATGGCTGACTTCAACGCGCTCTCATAAGAACATGTTTTTCCGCTGTAAAAAAAAAAAACAAAAAAACAAAACTGCTCGATCAAATTAAATGAATTTTTTTCGGAGATAAAACGGGTAAATTTTTAGATTAGGTCCACCTCCACAATTTTCTTTTAAATGACGACTTTTATAGGTTTTCGACTATACTAAATACGGAAATCGCATTGGAATTTTGCAGAAAGATGTAGTTATTGAGATATCAAAAGTTGTATTATGCATTGTATTCTTTGGCGGCCATCTTTTTTACGCGTGTGCGCGCCATAAAAAAATCTACGCAAACAAAGATGGCCGCCAAAGAATGCAATGCATAATACAACTTTTTATATCTCAATAACTCCTTATTTCTGCAAAATTTCAATGCGATTTCCGTATTCAGCATAGTCGAAAACCTTTAAAGTCGTAATTTAAAAGAAAATTGTGGAGGTGGACCTAATCTAAAAAATACCAACAGATACGGTTTTTCGATATTTTCATTTTTTTTAATGTCTTGACTAAACTGTACAAGTACCTTTTTTTTTTTTTTTTTTTTTTTTTTTTTTTTTAATTAAAATGTAACATAGGGACCTCCAACCCGTTGTGTAGAACGTCAATGTTATACACAATAAGTATTGACGTCATCATTTCGTGTGTTTGGGTCAATTTCTATGGAAAGTTCATTTATGCAAAAATTTATGAATAAATAAAATGTACAAAAAAAAATGGATGAAAAACAAGGTGCTAATGCACTTCCTGATCCGCGCTATTTTTAAAATCGTATTTCCAAGTTTAATTAAAGTTTTATGGGTTTTTTTATTCAATTGTAAGGTTAAAGTACAAAATAGGTACAACCCCCCCCCCAATGTTAAGAATGGCTGTTTAA
The DNA here is from genome assembly GCF_053919585.1 of Euprymna scolopes. Lineage (NCBI taxonomy): Eukaryota > Metazoa > Mollusca > Cephalopoda > Sepiida > Sepiolidae > Euprymna > Euprymna scolopes. Next base: position 4,510,319 of record NC_136520.1, on the reverse strand, counting down.
ATAATAACGTTATTATTTCAGCACGGATCTCTCTCTGCATGAGTACCAAGCACAATATAAGACTTAACTTTTATAAAACAAATAGATTTTTAATAACGAACTACACAGACGATAAATTAATTTTAACCTGGTCTGTTAATACATGTATCTAAAGATGTTGTGTTTACAGATGTCCATAGTTTTGTGGGAAAATGGCGCAAATTTTGAATATTACCGGCTGTCATTTTAAATAATCAAATCCAAACGATGTTTTCTTAATCGATTTTGCTTTTGTAATTTTTATTATTGATTATATGAATATATTTTTTTTTATTATTGGAAACCTGTTATATAAAAGAAAGCTGTTTAAACTTCATATCGCGTAATAATTGAATTTAATATAATTTAAAGCTATTTAAAAATAATTATTTTTTAGAGTTCTGTTTGTTTTTTTGTAATTCAAATTATATTACAGAGAAAAAAAAATCATGAAAAATTGTGTGTGTGTTTTAACATAATAATATTGATTTTATGTCCAATTTTATTTACAACTTTAAGTTAAGTAAAAATAAAGACGGGATTATATATATATATATATATATATATATATATGAAAATAACTATTTTCTAATTTTGTTTTTTTATCTTTTCAGCTTTAAAAAATGTTGAAATTTTTATCAACCTACATTTATTTTTTTTTAGTTTTCGTAACATGAAATGGGGTAGGGGGGGAGTAGAACACCTAAAAAAAAAAAAAAAAAAAAAAGAAATTTCCTCTAATATATTTAACGAAACCTACTTTTCTAAGTTTATTTAATAATGAATAAATATCGAAAATTTCAGGAAAATATGACTATTTGATTTTTGCTAGATTTTTTAAACATGGGTGTGTCCACAACAGCTTAAAAAACGTCACTACATAGGAACGTTGTTTTTTAATGCGTCGATAATGTAAACACGATTTTTTGTCTCGCATTTTCATTATTTTTGTATGCTGTAAAAAATTTTTTTTTTTTTTAATATTAGCAGTTTATTTGAAGCTTTTTCTTTTAAATGATAAAAATGTTAGGATGATATTAAATTACAGTTACATCGTGTTACATACAGGGGGCGGGGTAAAACTGTGGCGCGCACTGGAGGTACCTAATGTAACATTTTAGAGTCGAGGATCATTTTTACTTTCCTATATAAATTTTCTTGTGACTGTTGTCTCGTTGAACTACTTTCGTGTTTTTCTCGCTCACCTGATCTTAATCAGTTACCTTTTGTTTTTCTTCCTTTTTTTTCCCCCCTACTAAAACTGTCATTAAAATGTTATCTCCCCCCCCCCATTTTAAAGTTTAATCCATTTCAAACTGATACAAATTATTGTACAAAAAATAAAAATAAAAACAAAAATCATTTTTCTTATTTCGAATTATTTAAATTAAATAATTCAAAATAAGAAAAATGATTTTTGTTTAAATTAAAAAAAAAAAAAAAAAAAAAAAAAAATTTTTTTACTTGATTAAAATTATTTAAGAAAAAAAAAATTATTTAAGAAAAAAAAAAAATTTTTTTTACTTGATTAAATTATTTAAGAAAAAAAAAATTATTTAAGAAAAAAAAAAAATTTTTTTTACTTGATTAAATTATTTAAGAAAAAAAAAATTATTTAAGAAAAAAAAAAAATTTTTTTTACTTGATTAAAATTATTTAATCAAGTAAAAATTCTTTTTTTTTTCTTTTTACTTGATTACTAAATTTAAAAAGCTATTTTTTATAGTATTTTCAAGTTAAATTCAACTTTTACGATATTTTTTAAATTAAATTGTTAGGTTATACGCTTAATCAAGGAAAAAAAATTTAATTTTTACTTGATTAAAGCCAAAATTCGCATTTTTTTTTCAAAGCATAATGTACGGACCAACTAAGGAAAGAACCAGCAGAATATTGTTGTTGTCGTCGTCGATGATGAATAATAAAAAAAAATTGTGGCCATGAAGGATAGGACTGAGGAGTTAGAGCATTAACGGTACTTGTGCAGTTTAATCAAGACATTAAAAAAATCCCAATATCGAGAGAAAAAAGTTTAAATTGTACGTATTATGGAATGAAGTTCTCCGAAAAAAAAAAAATTTACTTAATTTTATCAAGTAGTTTTTCAAAAGGTTCGATTTTTAGGAGGAAAAGCTAGTATTAAAGATGGGAGGGAGTGTCGGCGCTTTACATTGAGTTATCTCCTCCTGGCGTGTTTAACAAATTCCATGATGGCTATCTTCAACGCGCTGTTATAAAAATGTTTTTCTGCTGTAAAAAAAAAACAAAAAAAAAAACTACTTGATCAAATTAAGTGAAATTTTTTCCGAAGCTTTTCAGTCCAAAACGGATACGTACAATATACCCTTTTTTCTCTCTCTCGATATTTTCATTTTTTTTTTTTTTTTTTTAATATCTTGATTAAACTGTACAAATGCCACGGAACCTCCACTGGGTGAGTGCGATTAGGATTGGACCGTGGGGAGTTTTTTGCCGCCCAAATTCCAGTAAAGGCTACTGGTCATTGTCAGTTTTGATAATGCAAATTCATTTGCATTGATTATCGGAAGATATAGAGAGTATTGGAAATCTGTGGAGAATTGTTGTCACCCAGATTCTAGGGAATACCACGGGTGGTGGTGGTGAATCTCGGATGATGACATGTTTGAGAACTCCAAGTGAGTACAGGTAATAATAAAAACATTCTGCAGTTAAGATAACGAAACAATGCCCAAAAAAACAATAATGTCGAAAGTAGTAATATATCCCAAAATTACGAAAATTCATTGAGTAGAACAACTGTTTTTCTGTTTTTAGTAAAAACAAAAAAGTCTATGGTTATCAACTTGGCCTTTTGGTCAAGATCAAAGTGTAGTATCTGTTCTTCAGATGCTGCCCTTCCATTTCTTGTTCTCTTTCGGTGGAGGAGAAATCCTTCACGACTGAGACAATTTTTTATTTTTGTACCTTTTCTCCACGTTAAAAAACGACCCTGGTGTCTAACTCTGTCCCGTGGGGAGGCATAGTAAATAGGGACATAAGTAATCTATTTCTTTCAGAGTTATGTCCCCTGTGTGTAGACTCTTCACTGTCTACTTTCTAACATCAAAGAAAAATGCGATTTTACCCAATTTTCCGTAAACATTTCTACTCGATGTTTTGTATTTTTTGGATATATTAATATATTCGGCATTACAATTAAGTATGTGGTATTGTTTTTGTTTAAAATATATTTTTAAAAATCGATTTGTCGACTATACCTTAACAAGCTCTCAAATAATTGTTACCAAAGGCAAGATAAGTTACTCTTCTTTTTATCTAGATAAGTCTGTTTTGTTTGTTTATTTTTTTAAATTTATTTTAAATCGTTTATTAGGTTTGAAACAAGTTGTTTCAAGTCTCTAGTTGAAAAAAAAAAAAAAAAAAAAATACTAACATTAACCGGCCATTTGGGGAGTCTCGATAATTACTGAAAAATCAAAAGTTAAACAAAATACTGGTAGAACATATTTTGGCACAATTGTTGACATTTATTGGATAGATTTTTACCAGCATTTTTTTTTTATTATATTATTAAAATAATTCAATATGTAAAAAAAAAATTTTTTTAATGTGCACACATAAAGTTGTATTTTTTTTTTTTTTTTTTTTAAATAAAATAATTCAATACCATTTCTGCACGTCATCTTTTTGAGTGACTGTTAAATTTGAACGCTTTACACTTCCGGTCGTATCATGGTGTAGAGGTAAGATGTCAGGTTTTCTTTCAAAAAAAAAAAAAAAAAAAAAAAAAAAATGAAACCTTGTGGTAACCACAGCTTATTAACTCCACTTTAGGATGATGTGTTTTCATTGGTCTATTTATTATCCGCGTGCACGAAAATGCTGTCGCACAAGTTTGTCTGATGTTACCAGATCGGGCTTGTCTTAAGATACTGGTTTCCAGACTAAAAATGTATCCAAACATTGATGCTATTGTTTCTTTCTTCCTTCTCTTTTGCAAAACTCAATCATGTTCTGCAAAGTGAAACAACAAAAACAAACATAAATAAATATTTAGAGATATAAAGAAATTGTAGCATAAAAACTTTTACCAAAATTATGGATTTGAAAAATGGTTGATATACCGTAAAATAAAACGACCAAACACAAGCCCCTCCCACTCACATTTATTGTGATGGGAGAACCCGGTGTCGGAATCATAATCACGTTGACACACCGGTTGGTGTCATAAGCATAATCACGTTGACACACCGGTCCCCGTCAGATCACCGAAGTTAAGCAACGTTGAGCCTGGTCATTGCTAAAATGGGTGACCAATTTGGGAAGACCAGGTGCTGTATGTAGGACGTTGACACCTCCCTGCAAAAGTTGCAAAAACCTAACATCGTCATCTCTCCTAATAAGGATATACATGCGATTGGGGACCGCTTGTGAATTTCATACTCCCATGAAACTTCCTCCTCCGGAGGAAGCCGGTTAAACCCGAATAGGGTTGGTGCTGACTGCACATTGGTGTCGAACAAAGGTCAGACTCTTATCAGCCGCAGACTTTGTCAAGCATTCGTGTTGACTTTAGGTCAATTATTGTGCTTGATTATGGAAATGATGACAACCTTTATCGCATCTCGTTTCGTGGGGTCAAAAATTGGAAAGTGATGGGTTTGGGTGTGGAAGTTCACCAATAAAAATAGGCATTATGTTTCTGTATTTTTGAGATAAGGATTTATATTTTGTATTTTTGTAATCCTTTAGATTACTGTTCTCATCTTGAATGTTGTCCGTACGTTTTGATTGATGTAACCTTGAACCTTCTTCAAATATGTCTTTTTTTTTTTTTATTATTATTATACTGGCGGGATTACCCAGCGTTGCCTGGGTGTTTGGAGATGTAAAAGAAAGGGGGGGGGCAGGTAGGCTCGAACCCGAAGCCTTGAGGTGAAGGTGGAAAAGAAAGACACGACGCTGAGGGCTGAGAAGTGGGAATGGTTGAAATTGAACAGTTAAAAACAAACGTCTGCTGTTCTCGATAAAACATCATGCCATAGAGAAATGAAATCGTGCAGTTAATTCTGGTTTTAAGCCAGCTGCCCTATTTGTCTGTTTCCTCAAGATGTTGGGGGAAAACCAGCTCCCCACACAAAGGGGAGTGTCCAAATGAATTGCAATTGTCTAATATGACGGGTTTTCCCCACATTGATCAAAGCTCATCGTTTCTGGACGTGCTGGCACAAAAAGCCGAGAACAAACTTCTTTTTCCTAGTTTCGTTTATACACGGAAAAGCCAAAGAAACACGCAGGGAGGAAGAAATAGCGTGAAAATGACGTGTAAAAGTTGCTCGAATAAAAGATAGACAACCTCCTTTCGTAAATCGGAGATATTATAATCTAGGGAGTATATAAAAAGTTCTAAGAAACAGTAACCCCCCCCCTACAAAAAAAAGCCCCCCACACCCAAACACACATTTTCGCTTTTATATTATAGATTCAATTTTCACCCCAAACAAGGCACAGTACCACTTCGATGTACTATCAGGGACATGAGTTGCAGGGATACTATATAAGGAGTTTAGCAGCAAGATGTCTGTTCGCATTACACTTGAACTTCTGCATGTCAGTACAGTTGGGGAAACGGGAACCCAGAAGGGAATTCCAAAATCTAGCAGTTCTGGGGAAGAAACTATTAGAGTAGAAGTTTTTCTTACATCTAGGGATCTCTACTGTGTAGGGGTGGGATTTTGCTGCTTGTCAGGTTTGTCGGGGGTATTAGCGTCGAGGGGTGGGTACAAGGGCTTGTAGTTTGTCGGAGCATCCACCATTAAAATACTTGTCGAACTCGAGGAATCTTTCTGTCGCAAAGACTCATGACATAACAAATAAGTATTGGGTGAAATAGATTTTAACTGTTGCAAAGAATTTTTTTTTTTTTTTTTTTTTTTCATGTTACGTGCTTGAGTCTAGGGTTATTAAACATGCAACGTACATAAAAAAAAAAAAAATAAAACTCTGAGTTTGAAGAAAAATAAAAAGTATTTATTGTACATAAAACCAAAAAGAAACAAAAATATTTACAAATGATCAAAGGGAGATAAGCAAGTTCTTAATTCAGACTAGTTCACGCTTTAAAGAAAAGCTGCGTCATTGAGAATTAATAAACAATATTTCTTTTGTCAGAGAGAATGTCATAAAATCTTTATAATTACAAAATGTCCAGTTTTTTTTATAGAGTTGCTTGTAATTGGTTCTTTCTTTATAAGATTCCTTTTTGACCAGATTTAGATTCCAGGAAATATTGGCCGGAGTTAATCTAGTCAGCGTCTAACAAACTGCAACTGCAGCAGCATCAATCTGCTGACTCTCTTATCTGACTGACTGATGAGTTGACGTTCCTATTTGCAATGCCTCCCCACGGGACAGAGTTAGACACCAGGGTCGTTTTTTAACGTGGAGAAAAGGAACAAAAATAAAAGTTGTCTCAGTCGTGAAGGATTTCTCCTCCACCGACAGAGAACAAGAAATGGAAGTGCAGCATCTGAAGAACAGATACTACACTTTGATCTTGTCCCGAAGGCCAAGTGCTGACATTATCAGCGTTTTTATAGTTTTGGTGAATGGAAAGTTCTAGAAATGCTCAAAATGGAATACTATGACTTAAAACGTTCCAGAAGTTTAAAAATATATATATATATATATATATATATATATATATATTTTCCTATTCTATATTTAGAACTTTCCAGAAACTCCTCAAGAACATCTTTATATTCTAATTTTAATGTAATGTTGTTGTTTTTTTGTTTGTTTTTTTATATACACTTGGAAGTCACCACTTATCAAGGCACAAAGGCCACTCGAGGATAAGGGTTAATAAATGGAAGGTGGCAGTTCAGTAATTGTTAATGGTGTAAGTTAGCTAGAATTTGATTATTTATGGAGATGGCTCAACAAGAACTTGTTTACATTGGATTTGAAGGCTACCATATTGTATTCAGCTGGGAAGCAGGCCAGTGGAGCAGTGTTCCCTAGGTGGGCAGTTCAGGAAAATAAGTTTTGTTCATACAACCTGCGTTTAGATTTAGCCACAGTTAGAATCGGGGAAATCGTATAGTGGTTGTAGCTAGTCAAATTTTTTTTTTTTTTTTTTTTTAAAGTTTGGCAAGAGGGAATTATAGATTGGAGTTCAATGGAGCACTTGCCATGAAAATAACGATCGAGCAGAAATAGGCTAGCAACGTGTCTTTTTGTTTTTAATAGTAATAATTATAAATTATTAATATTATAAGCAATTGAAAATATCTTAATAATTTTACGAGGAAAATGTCTTCCGATGACCTGCACAAGAAAGTAAATACAAGGAGATAGTCAGTATTTCTGACGGTTAGTCTGTAGTCTCGCGTTAGGTCGCAATATTTTTCATCCTCCACGAAAGTATTAACCTTGCTTTTATAATGGTTAGAAGAGTCCATTATGAGTGAGTGGGTAAGTCACTATAACACCCTCCTCTCCCTTTCAAACTTCGGAATCTTTCTGTCAAATTTGAGAATTTGCATAGAATTTCAAACAGAACCTTTTATTTAATCCATGCGAGTTTTATGCTCTCGTTCTGTCAGCCATGAAAAAAAAAATATATATATATATATATATATATATATATATATATATATAAATGATAATCTGATGGATCTAGGTCAGGAAAATATGCAGGATGAGGCAAGATTTGCCAACTAAATTCTCCTAGGAGATCTTTGGTCAGTGGTGCCGTGTGAGGACGAGCATTATCATGATGAAAGATGATTTCCTTTCTGTTGATCAAAGAAAGTCGTTTTTGGATCAACATGGGTAAGAATATTCCAGAAAAATATGAATGATTCTTTAATAATCTGAAAAAACAAGTTATTAATTAATCGTGGTGATATGTTCAAGTAATGAAAATGTTGTTCAAGTAATGAAAATGTTGTTCAAGTAATGAAAATGTTGTTCAAGTAATGAAAATGTTGTTCAAGTAATGAAAATGTTGTTCAAGTAATGAAAATGTTGTTCAAGTAATGAAAATGTTGTTCAAGTAATGACAATGTTGTTCAAGTAATGACAATGTTGTTCAAGTAATGACAATGTTGTTCAAGTAAATTACAATGGTTCGAAATGCCTCTTCTAGAAACTGGCAAAAAAATTTTGCAATGACCTGATGAAATGGAAGTTTTTTTTTGTTTTTTTTTGTTTTTTTACATAACTCAATCTCAAAACATAACTGAATATTTATCATGTTAAAAAATTTTTTTTTTATAATTTTTTAAATAAAGTAAACTTTCTCTATTCAAAGTTTTTGATGAACCATTCCCCTTATGTCATCCAATTTACCAAATTTCCACTACTAACGATTAATGATATTGTCCCATTGACTACTGTGCACTCTTTAACCCTTATCCTTGAGTGGCATCTGGATCTTGATAAGTGGTGACTCCATCGTAAAAAGAAAAAAAGTTTCTGAATTTTTTTAGATGAAGTGGTGACTTTTTTTTTTTTTTTTTTTTATAAAATAAACTTTCTCTATTCAAACTTAAAAAAAAATTTTTTTTTTTAATTTGTAAATTTTTTTGCTTTATAAATTTTTTTGTTTTATAAATTAAAAAAAAATTTTTGTTTTTAATAAAATAAACTTTCTCAAACTTAAAAAAAAAAATTTTTTTTGTTTTATAAATTTTTTTTTTTTTTTTTGTCCTTTCAGTTAAAATGCCGTTTGGATCGTATGGATCGACGTTTGTCCATTCTGAAACAGAAAGGGGATCCGGTGAACTCTCACCACCCGTCTCCGCACTCTCACCCACACCATCCCCACACGATTCCCAAAACCCAGGCTAGCAGTGATGGCGCAACAACAACAACAACCACCACCACCACCACGACAACGACGACGACGACGCCCGGTGACAGAGGAAGCAAAAAGTTTAATTTTCTCAAACGAAGAGAAAGGTAAAATTTTTTTTTTTTTTTTTTTTTCACCTTCAAATGTTAATAATGTCCCCAAATATTTTCAGACTCTGTGATCATTCCATACATGATCACTGTATTATTTTGGCCAGAAGTTGATCCGCTGTAAATTGTAAAGTAGAATATTGCATATCAAGTAGTGTTAGGACGATGAATCGGAAGATTTGGAGATATCTGTAAAATGAAAAATTGATGCCTATTTTCCGATGCCAAAATGATTCTTTTAATTGTCTTTTTTTGTTTTTATTTGATTTTGTTTAAACCAAAATCTTCCATTTCTGGTAATAATGATAAAATAATAAATATTTATTGATTTTAAATGACCAGTGAAGCTAAAATCGATAGATCATTTGCCACAAGTGTATTTTGACGTTTAGGAAAATGTCTGCATATTTAACATATTTTTTTACGAAAATCAGGGGAAATAGCAATCTTATAGCTAAATAATTAGAGATTTATAAAGACTCGGAATCGGTAATTGTATTGGAATCAAAAATTTAGCACGGATTCGGTAATTGTATTGGAATCGGGGGGGGGGGGAAATATTGGAATCGTCCCATCACTAATATCAAGCTTTTTTTTTCTCACGTTCACCCTCACCATATATCACCACTTGGATGTAAGGGGCTCCTATATGGGACGATGCCTATGAAAGATTAACAAGATGTTGGTTTACATTACATTTTAAAAAAAAAAATGCTATGTAATCTATTCTACAATAAACAAAACGATGTTCGTATCTATCGTCCAGTCAGCCATCAGTTACGTCTGACTGCGAGACACGGCTCACGAGGATCAAAAGTTTTTGATTTTGCTGTATTTTACGAGGGTGGCAGGTCATCCGTGTGTGCTTATGATCGTTTGCCGGGAAAAATTATTTGTTTTGTCGTGTGAAGACGTTTCTTGAACTGTTGTGTTCTGGTGTGACCTCACGTAGCTCCTTACATCAAGTGGCTTCATGCCTTGTCTCGGGCAATTTCCACAAAGAAAAAAAAAATATCCTAGAGTCAATCTCTGAAATTCTGCATGAAAAGGACCTATGGCATATTATATAAATTACTTGAATAAAATTCATAAATTACTTCTGGAGGTTGAATGTTCGACTTTAACAGACTTTATAATTCGTTGAATTTTGATTTTTGCCTTGAAATAGCTTTATTTCTATTATATTACCTCAAGAAATCCTTGAAAATATGGAAAATGTCTTGAAAATTATATACTTTATGTCCTGTGAAAATTTGTGTCAAATATAAATTTCACCTGTTTAAATGTATGTATGTAAGTTTGTATGTCTGCATAAAACTTTCGACAGAGGTGATGGATTTTCACGAGATTGGTATCATTTTGAAGCTTGACCCTTCGGACGACAAATATCGAAAAATTGGCTAAAAACAATCATTCCTTTACCCTCAACTGGCCACTTTTCTACAGGGAGGTGGGTCGCTTTTTTTTTTTTTTTTTGATGATATTTTCGAAAGTCATCACCTCTTTTCAATTGACTAGCCTTAATTTAAACCTTCACCACTTCCGATTTGGCGATGGATGCAACGGCAAAGACTTTTTTTTTTTTTTTCCACATTCTTTTCCTCCTTCGCGGCACGCACTCAAGTCTGCTCACCTACCACCACTTTTTTTTTTCTCTCAACAGACAAGTTCAAACACCCGGGAAATGCCGGGCACCCAGACTAGTTAAAACTAAAATCGAAATAAATGCTATTAAATTCTTTTTTGAGTATGAATAAAAAATACCATTAAAATATTTTTTTTGAATATTGGAAATAAAATCGAAATACATTGTTCTGGTTTGCATAGTATTGTGTATTCAAGAATTATGTTTCTTTATCACAAAACTACTTTCGGTAGTTTTTTGAGAAAGATTAAAATTTCCATCTATTTTTGTTCACAATTGTAATTTTATTTTAGTGGGAGCAGAAGAGGAGGAGGAGTAGTACCGGTCACCATAAATAAAATTACCCCTCACCTTCTCTCTTAAAAAAATTACTTTCCTTGCGCAGTCGGGACTCTCCAGTGGCAAATACCCCACCGTGATAATTTAAAATTAGGCTGATTGGTTGGAAATGAAGTCATAAAGAATTTATATTTGAAATGAAATAAAAAATATTTGAAACTACTTTAAAAACACACACAAAAAAATTATGCATGTAGGTTGCAAAGTAACTTTTCTGAGCTACTAGTTTGAATGCCTGGCGTTGTGTGTGTGTGTGTGTGTGTGTGTGTGTGTGTGTGTGTGTGTGTGTGTGTGTGTTGAGCAAAAAAAAAAAAAAAAAAAAACGTGGTAGTATGCAGGCAGGCTCGAACCCGTACCACGAAGAGGGAAAAAAAATGTGACGTCTTTGCTGTTACGAACACCCTCAAACCGGAAGTGATGTAGGTTTAAATTAAGGCTAGTCAATCGAAAAGAGGGGACGACTTTCAAAAATATTGGCGAAAAAATTGACCCCCTCCCCATAGAAAAGTGCCCAGTTGAGGGTGAAGGAATTTATGTTTTTAGCCAATTTTTTTTATATTTGTTGTCCGAAGGGTTGAGCTTTAAAACCCGTGAAAATCTGTTGCCTCTGTCAATAGTTTTAAGCAGACATACAAACATACATTTAAACACAGGTGAGATTTATATTATAGACTAGCAGGGGTACCCGGCATTGCCCAGGTGTTTGGAGGTGTGTGTTTAGGGAGGGGGGGGGTAGATCAAAATAACCCTGTTTAAAAAAAAAAAAAAAAAAAAAAACGTAAAAGAAAAAAAAAAGTTTTAGTAGAAAGGAAGGCTCTAACCCGAAGCCTTGACGCGAAGGTGGAGACGAAAGTGGGAAAAAAAACCCAGCCACCTAACCATCTCGGCCACGAGGGGAGAGGAAGTGAAAGCTGTCTTAATTTAACGTTTATAAAGTGAAATTGACGGTTGCGAGAAAGTTAGGTCGCGTGATGTTTGACCGTATTAAGGTCAAATTAGTTTGACCTTAATAAGCAAGCCAGTTTGTTTCCCCAGCATTCGCTTTTTTTATACTGAAATGTGTAACGAAGACGCGGCTCTTGAAAAATATCTCGAAAATAACGAGTAAAAGTCGGGCAAATTAAAGATAGACACAACCCCCTGTTCTTAACTGGTAGATATTATGATTTAGACAGCATATAAAAAGTTTTAAGGAGTGAGCTGACCGAGAAGCCCGCGAAAAAAGCCTTTGGTGGACATACACAAAATGTGCGCACACACACACACTAACACACATTTTCGCTTTTATATATATAGATGGTAACATTTATTTGTTGTATATTTGATTTTTTACCATTTTTTTTTTTCAAATCGCTGTGGATAGTAAAACAAACTCCAAATTTTATTTTGACAACTTGAATTTTGTCCGGAGAAGGTCTTGAAAAACTTTGAAAAGTCTTGAAAATGGAAATTGAAAATCTGTATGAATTCTGTTTAATGCCGGACAATGCCAGGTACATCTGCTAGTATGCTATAAGTATGAAAGTATGAAATTAAACGTTTACAAAATTGAGCCTCACAGGCCGGAATTTGTTTCATCATGTAATAATTTTGAAATAAAATTTTAAAAAAAAAATTTTTTTTTTTTTTTTTTTTTTTTTTTTTTTCACTAGAAAATTTGGAGTTGATGCTGAGAATGTTCCCAAGAAGAAAAGTTCGGAATCGGGCAAATCGTCATCGTCGAAGAGTCATTCTTTAACAAAGAGCCAACTTTCCTATCGCGGCGGCAGTGATTCGCTAAATAGGTGCCAGGAATTGTCAGAAAATGGTGAAATGATTTTGCGGACGGACAATTTGTATTACGTTTCTTATTATGAACCCCCTTTCCCTTCAGAAAAAGTTTGGGTCAATATTCGACACACAAACGACGAAATAAATCCCGATGGATCAAAAGGTAAGTGCGAGAATGTCAAATAAATATTTGTGACAACTGAATTTTTAGCAATACAAAGTTTAGGTGCTTGTGTAGTATATCATTTGTAATGAACACATTTCAGGTGAAAACATTACGCATGTGTCGTTTCAAAATTTGTATAAAATGATTGAATAGAAAAATATGGTAAACCGATTTTTTCCTTTTTTTGTCTTTCCATCTTTTTTTTTTCTTTTTCCTTTCTTTTTCCTTTTTTCTTTCTTTTTCCTTTTTTCTTTCTTTTCCCTTTTTCTTTCTTTTCCCTTTTTCTTTCTTTTCCCTTTTTCTTTCTTTTCCCTTTTTTCTTTCTTTTCCCTTTTTCTTTCTTTTCCCTTTTTCTTTCTTTTCCCTTTTTCCTTTTTCTTTTTCCTTTTTCTTTTCCCTTTTTTTCTTTTTCCTTTTTTCTTTTTCCTTTTTTCTTTTTCCTTTTTTCTTTTCCTTTTTTCTTTTCCTTTTTTCTTTTCCTTTTTTCTTTTTCCTTTTTTCTTTTTCCTTTTTTCTTTTTCCTTTTTTCTTTTTCCTTTTTTCTTTTTCCTTTTTTCTTTTCCTTTTTTCTTTTTCCTTTTTTTCGTTTTTCTTTTTCCTTTTTTTCTTTTTCCTTTTTTCTTTTTTCTTTTTCCTTTTTTCTTTTTCCTTTTTTCTTTTTCCTTTTTTCTTTTTCCTTTTTTCTTTTTCCTTTTTTTCTTTTTCCTTTTTTTCTTTTTCCTTTTTTCTTTTTCCTTTTTTTCTTCCTTTTTTCTTTTTCCTTTTTTTCTTTTTCCTTTCTTTTTCCTTTTTTTCTTTTTCCTTTTTTTCTTTTTCCTTTTTTTCTTTTTCCTTTTTTTTCCTTTTTTTCTTTTTCCTTTTTTCCTTTTCCTTTTCTTTTTTCCTTTTCCTTTTCTTTTTTCCTTTTTTTTCCTTTTTCTTTCCTTTCCTTTTACCTTTTTCTTTGGTCTTTGTTTTGTTCCCCCCTCCCCAAACCTGTCAATTATGTAACTTGAATAATGACCTGGTCAGAGATAGGTAAGTTTGGAAGTACATTTCTGAAAGCTATCCAACACATGCCAGCATGTAAATTGGTTCTTGTCCAGAATTTCCCTTATATTAAAAAACAAAAATAAAGAAAAATCTGTATGGTGTACGTAACCATGATGAAATGAAAAATATCGTATTCCAAACATCATATAAATTGATTTATATATTTTATTTGGAAAACAAAAAGTTCATAAAACAAAATTAGGCACAAGGCCAATCAAAAAATTGGAGAGAGGGGGGGGGGGTCTATGGTCATCCTCATCACTGTGTCTTGAGTAGTTTTCATTTACTATTAATGCCACAAACACACCAGAGTGGTCACTCTACTTAAGATTCCCAAATCAATTTGTTTTTATTTTATTTTTATTTTTTTTGATAATATATAAATAATGTATGTAAAAAAAATATAATTTTATAAAATTCGTTTTATTCGTAGGCAAAATTTTGTTGGCGTGAGATTGGGGAAAGAAAAATCCCAAAAACAGTTTTAGTAAGGCCCTTCCAACTTTTTCTAGGTTGCCCACTATTTTACGATTTGATGAAAGCCAAAAACAAGTCGATTTCAGATCGGTCTGAATTCTAAGCGGAAATCAAGTAGTTTTATTTTTACAAAGAAAATAATTTTGAAGTAATGAATGGAAATTCGTAGGCATTACAACATTACTTAATTCAGACTTGTAAGATTTATCTCCTTAAAAAAAAAAAAATTTTTTTAAATTATACACATACACATTTGATATTGTAAAAAGTTTGTGATGGGGAGTGGGGAAAAGTAAAAAGTTTGATGGGGAAAAGCTAAGAAAAACCCAAGGGGAAAAGATTGAACCAAATAAAATGCCCTTTTTTTTTTTTTTTTTTTTTTTTTTTTTTTTTTTTTTTTTTAAATTAAAAAAAGTTAGATGTGAATACTCTCCCCATAAATAAAGAAAATAAGTTTTTTCTGAAACAACAAATTTTGCTTTCTCGTCAAGTGTATCCAATATGGGGGATCGATTTATTAGAACATTGTAATTAAAAACTGAGCACCCCTTTCAAATGTTTAAATATTGACATTTTTTTTTTTTTATGATTTGGTAGATGAGTGACCAATTGATAATGATCCGTTGAAAAAAAGGAAAAAATAAATGGGGGGGGGCATTGTACATATTAGTCATAATTTCAATTGAATTCCCCCAACTAAAAAAAAAAAAAAAAAATCATGTTTGTTTTTTTTTGTTTTTTTTTTCCGTTTCAAAATCTCAAATGTCGAAAACGTACTTTGTAATTTGAACTAAAAATCTTGTATTTTTTCGTCCATTTTCAGTAGAACTTCCACATTGGAGATTACGCCCTGTTGCCAATTGTTATACGTTAGAAGGAACAGAAGTAAGTTGACAGTTTTGTTATTTCGGATACCCACCTCTCTCCCGCCATTTTTTTTTTTTCTTATAAATTAAAATCGATAATGAATTTGCAATATAAGCAAGATAATTCCGGCATTATTCAAAAAAGTTTTTTTCATGTTGAATAAAAAAATCTTTTTTTTTTTTTTTTTTTTTTTTTTCAAGATTTCTAACTCCAACCATCAATTGACTGCGAATAACGGTTCAATGCGTATGGTAAATTACAAAATTCACGTCTCCAAGAATTTGCTGTTAACCTACATTTGTCAATTCATTGAATCATTTCGCAATTGTCAGCCATGACAAGTTCGAACATTCTTATTTCTTCAGTCTGCAGGAAACATTGTCATAAACGTTATTTACAAGATTTGTTGAACTCATTCGAAGAAGTTGGCGGCCATTTTGTTTCTAGGCCGCTGATTCTACATACTACTGTTAAAATGTTATGCTTTGCTCCATGACGGAACAAATAAAATATAAAGTAAAAAAATACAAGAGTCGAACGGTTGGGCTGAATTCACCCCATACTTTTTATTATTTTTATTCAATTTTCACCCCAAACAAGGCACAGTGCCACTTTGAAGTAGGGGGCTGCTATCGGGGACATAAGTTGCAGGGGCATTATGAAGGGAGATGAACAGCAAGATGTCTGTTCATATTGCACTTGAACTTCTGCATGTCAGTACAGTTGGGAATTCCGAAGTCTAGCAGTTCTGGGGGAGAAACTATTGGAGTAGAAGGATTTCTTACACGTAGGGATCTCTACTGTGAAGGGGTGGAATTTAGCTGCTTGTCGGGTTTGTTGGGGGTATTCATGTCGAGTGAGTACAAGTACTTGTAGTTCGTCAGAGCATTCACCATTAAAGTACTTGTAGAACAGGCAGAGGAATGCAACATTTCGTCGATGGGACAGAGGTTGAAGCCTAGATGACAGTTCAGGACCTATCAAGTTGGCGACTCTCTTTTGAACCCTGTCCAGGAGTGAGAGACAAGTACAGATGTACCAGCCCAAATGTGACAATACTCCATACATGGGCAATTGGTGGCCTTATAGAGGTATAGGATACTTTCAGGCGAAAGTAGTTTTCTAGCACGGTAGAGAGAGCCCACCTTCTTCGCAGCAGCCTTGGCAATGCTCTCAATGTATCTATTTCAGTTCATGCTCCTTGTAAACGTTAGGCCAAGGAGTTTAAAGGAAGTACTTTCAGATAAAGAGTCATTGGCCATTGCTATTGGTGGTAGAGAAGGTTTCTTGTAATTATTGAAGGATACAAGCTTAGTCTTGGCAGCATTGAATGTGACCATCCGTTTTGTCCCCATTCCACTACAGATTGGAGGTCATCCTCTAGTGTTTCTGCCATTTCCTTTGCTTTTTTACTATTTTTCCAGCTGGGGGGGGAAAAAGGTTCTTTAATACAAAAAACTGCGTTTCAATAACTTCCAACACGTCCTGTCCAGATGAGGTGTCAGTTGCACTTTGCATAGGTGTGCATATCAACACATTCTTGATTCTATTTTTTTAATTTTTCATTTCGTCCTTTCTGCATCGAGTTGAAATGAAAGATAGTCAAAGCAATACCTTCAAGCTACATCTTTTTTTTTTTTTTTTTTTCTTCTTTGGTGGGTTGCCTAGAGAGAGAGAGAGAGAGAGAGAGAGAGAGAGAGAGAGAGAGAGCTACATCTGCTGCCAAAATATAGAAAAAAAACATCAATTCTTTGATTTTTCAACCAATAAAAAACATTTTCCCACTCCTTCAAACCTAGCAAGCATGTGTGAAATACTAATTTCTATGAATAAAAAATATCTTCACAACCGAAAATTTAAAAAAAAAATTTGTGTGCATGCATATTTGGTGGACATACACACAACCCTTGGACAGGCAGCATAAACTCTCATCGCATGTTATATTTCACACACGAGTTTGTTGATAATCAACAACAATAAAACTGAAAGGAATAAGAAAAAAATGTTGTTTCAAAAACAAACACAAAATGGAGATAAGTCATTGCTGAACAGTCATAGACTTAATAAACTTACAGAATAGAAAACTTTTCGGCATTACATATACTGGTAGCAAGAAAAAAAATATAAATTATGCTGAGTAATAGCTGAAGTACAAGCGGTTAGAAGGAGGTTTCACTTTACATATGTGTGCATATCAGGACATCAAAGACAAAGATTTTCTGCGTTGTTTTGGAGGGTGCAGCATCATTTTTTTAACATTAGATCCTCTGTTGTTCTGTCCGATGTAGAGTGCACTGAAGGCCGATTTTTGAATTTGGGCTGCCAGCGACATTGGAAAATCTTTAATGTCAACCATTCAGCAGATCCACCTGTAATGTCTCTGGGATGCGTGTATTTCATGGAAATGTACACAACCTTTGGACAGTTAGCATAAACTCTTATCGACAAACAAGATTTTATGGTATGGTGTATTTTTGGTCCCCCGATTTATCTGAGAGGGACTTATTTATTCAGTGACGTCCGTGCGTGCATCCGTTAGTCTGAACAATTGCCAGATAACCGTCCAATAGTTTTCCTGAAATTTTGCCACAGATTGTATTTCATTAAATAGATGTGCGCATTAAAAAATATTTTTGCGAAAATTCCCGTTGTCCCCCAGGGGCTAAAAAGATGTAAAAAATCACACGTTTTGCCCCATAATTTTTTGATCCATCCATTAGATTTTTCTGAAACTTTGCCAAAATTTGGAGACCATTGTTCTTAATATAAGTCCAGTATGGGTGACCCAAGCAAAATTCTGGTTCGCGTCCCCGAGGACTTTTAGTGCTAAAAAGCGCTTCTTTTTGTGGCTCTTTTTTCATATTTCTCAACAAAAACTTGATATGTCTGACTATATAGCGTTTTTTTTTTTTTTTTTTTTTTTTACGGTGGTCAACTCAAATATACATGTGTTAAGGCCTGAAACTGCACCGTTATCCATTTACTCTGTGATTCGGCATCCCCAGGGGCTCCAAACAGGTAAAAAAAATGCCCCAAAATGGCAAAAAAATTACACTTTTTACCCCATCGCGTTAGATCCATCCATTAGATTTTCCTGAAACTTGGTCAAAATATTTTGTGACGTCATCTCATATGCAGCACTAGAGGGAGACCACGTACGTGCGGCTTGTTCAGTTTTATTGATCGTCAATAAAGGTAAAATAGAAAATGGATTAATAGCATTGCTTCAGAAACACGGAGATACAAAATGAAGTCATGGCAGAGATGAGGAGTTTTCTAAGACTCTAAAGAATTGTAGACTTAATAAACTTACAGAATAGAAAGCATATATATTCTCCTAGAAAGGAAAAAGAATACAAATTAAGTAACAACTGAATTATTGATGAGGAGGTAAAGTTTTTTTATATAAAAATAATAATGGTACTTGTTAGTCGACAGATGGATTTTTTTTTTTTTTTTTTTTTTAAATGTGTTAAAATAGTAATATATTCAAAAATTATGAAAATTCATCAAATACAAAATTATTTATAGTCGGAAGTAATTTTTTTTGGAAAATTGCATTTTCCCTGGATGTGGACACTATTGAAGATTGCAAATACATGGGACATATCTTTTGATAAAATTTACGAAAACAGTACTAAAATTACTTGGACTTAATAAACTTATAGAATAGAAAGCATTTCTTAAAACTTTTTATATACTCCCTAGATTATAATATCTATGGTTTACGAAGGGACGTCGTCTCTATCTTTTATTCGAGTGACGTTTACAAAATTCACACTATTATTTCCTCTCGCGTGTTTGTTTGTCTTTTTCATATAAAAGTGAAACTGAATCGAAACAAATACCATCTACCTGACTCTCTGCCAGGGACGGGACATTCACAAAGGCAATAAGCTTTGATCAATGTGGCGTAAACCCTTCATATCAGACAATTGTTATTCATTTGGACAGTCCCCTTTTTGTGGGGTGCTGGTTTTCCCCAACATCATGGGGGGAAACAAATAAAACCTTAGCTGGCTTGAAGCCAGAATTGACTGCGTCATTTCATCCCCCTATGGCGTGATGTTTGACCTAATTAAATTTACGCACTTGTGTCGACTCATTCACTTAACTTTTTAATCGTTTAATTTAAACCATTCTCACTTCCTCTGCCCTCTTAGAGTCGCGGTAAGATATCACGTTTTCTTTCACTTTCTTTTTCGCCTTCGCCTCAAGACTTTGGGTTTGAGAACGCCGGGCAGCCCTGCTAGTCTGTATGAAAAAAAAATTATTTCTTCGTAAAAATTAAAATGAGCATTTCACTTTGAAAGTCATCCTCAACCGTCTGTCGTCGACCGACACAAAACTGCTATGAGCGTTGCTAGTACACGACCGTCTGCTTTCGATAGTCCAACGCCTCGACTGTTTAAAACAATATTATAATTCAAGTTTCCTCTCTTTCGATGAAGAAAGTGAGTGAAAAACATGTTTTATTCTTTTCAAATTCAGCTGCAAGCATGCAAGGCTGACCTGATTTTGACACTGCCGGATTTTGCAAACAGCTGTCAGTCAAATCTGGTTGATATATTCTAATATTTTGAAAATCACACAGCACCTGCATGACATGCGCGTGCGCTTCCTCACAAGTACAGAACTAGTAAAAAGCCCCCAGCTCCCCAAAATGGGAGCCTCTTCATTGCACCACAGGTGCAAAAACTTCTGCTTTTCGTCAGTCG
The DNA here is from genome assembly GCF_053919585.1 of Euprymna scolopes. Taxonomy (NCBI): domain Eukaryota; kingdom Metazoa; phylum Mollusca; class Cephalopoda; order Sepiida; family Sepiolidae; genus Euprymna; species Euprymna scolopes. The sequence continues at coordinate 4,490,335 of NC_136520.1, read as the reverse complement.
CTCAACTTTACGTTTTTGCTGAATTTTATGGTAATCTGAACATTAATAAAACAAAATCTCTAAATATTAAGATTTTTAACTGGTGCTACCAGATCAGGCTGTCTGAAGATGTTGGTTTCCTGAGACGAAATGCACCTAACATTGATGCGTTTTGTTTTTCGACTTTTTTTTTGAAAAATTTAATTATGTTCTGCAAAAAACAAAAACAACCCACCTTTATTTATATATATATATATATATATATATATATATATTCGCACTAACAGACGTTGCACTTTTCTACAATAGATTTCAGACTTTTTTTTTTTTGTGTCTGTGTTTTCATGAAGTAAATCTTCATTGTATAAATCATTCGAATCGTTTCTCAATGATAATTCATAGATTCGCATCTTGTTTAAAAGATGGGATTTCTTCTTTTTTTTTTTTTTCTTTTTTTTTCTTTTTTCTTCTTTTTTTTTCTTTTTTCTTTTTTTTCTTTTTTTTTTAACAACTAAATGTTTTGCTTTTTAGAATTTGGAAGATGAAGTTTTTACAAAAAGGCACCAAAAACCAGAACTTGAAGAGAAAAGACGAAAACGGTAATCCCAATCTTTTTTTGGTCTCTTCTACAACAATGATGCATGAGAAACTGAAATTTTTTTTTCTCTTTGGTTTTTATTTATTTACAAAAAAAAATTTTTTAGTTATTTACAAAAAATTTTTTTTATTTATTTACAAACAAAAATTTTGATTTATTTACTAAAAAAAACATTTTTATTTACTAAAAAAAAAAAAATTTACTAAAAAAATTTTATTTACAAAAAATTTTTTTTATTTATTCCCAAAATTTTTTATTTATTTACTAAAAAAAATTTTTTATTAAAAAACATTTTTTGTTTATTTACTAAAATATTTAAAATTAGTATAAAATTAGTTTTAAAGAGCTGCCATATTGGAAATATGCCAGTATGTCAGCTAATTTACTAATTAAATTTTTTTTTTCTTTTCCAACGGATGCTACCAGATCAGGTGGTTTAAAAAGGCTTCATCTTCGTGGCTTAAATGTTTTTTCCTTTCCCTTTGCAAAACTCAGTCATGTTCTGCAACAAATTTTCTCTACAAAACAACCAAACTAAACTTTATGAAGATATAAAGAACTTGAAGCTTAAACATTTTTTTAAAAAGATGTTAAATAATCTGAATAAAAGGGTCGATATCCTGTAAAACAAAACAATCAACCAATTTTTTTTTTTATTATTACATGCATAATTCTAACTTGATTTTAACACCAATACTTTCAGCATGTCATAATCTTTAACAGAAAAAAGACAATTTTTGAGCCACCACATATAGCCAATTCGATATAAATTATGTTTTGCAGTTACTCATATTTTGTATTTTTTGTTTAAAAGGAAACCTGGATACTTGACTTTTTTTCTTTTCTTTTATTTTTACTTTTATAGTTTTTTTAGATGTCGATTTTTTGCAAAAATGATTTTCAGTTTGACATTGAAAAGCTTGAAAACTGATTTTTGAAATGTCACTATAGGAAACACGTGTTGAACATTTTAACAATTTTTTTTTTTTTTTTTTTTTTTTTTTTTTTAGTTGGGATCTTCAACGGATGCGTGAACAAAAACTATTTGAACGTCTCCGGGAAAGAGGAAAACCAAATTATCCGGAATCAATGAAGGATGAACCCCAATATATCACATCTTTTTACCCTTCTCTCGATGATAGTAAGTTAATTTTTAAATGGCAGCCATTTTGAAAGTACAAAAAAAAGAATGGTTACTCATTCTGTGGTTATCATTTTCTTTCTTTTTTTTAATTTTTTCTAATTCCTTTTCTCTACCCCCCCCCACACGCACACCAAACAAAACATTATACTTAAAACCGCTGGGACGAGTCAACAAGTACCGTGAGGGAAAGTTGAAAAGAACTTTGGAGAGAGAGAGAGAGAGAGAGAGTTCAAGAGAACGTGAAACCACCCAGGGGTAAACGGGTGGGACCGCTCACCACAATTGCGGGGGACTCAGTCCGATGCTGCCTAGGCTCGAGCCCAAACTCGATGTGCCCTTCAAAAAGAGGCCGTCGCAGACGGGCGTGTAGGAGGGCGTCGATCGGGAGAAGTGTCGTGGCAAAGTCGTCTTCCGATACAAGAATAATATGGTTAGAGTTAGGGTTAGTGTTAACTAATCCTAACTTTATTTTATGAGTATGAGTATTATGAGTCGGGCTCTACGGACAAAATTATCTTTAGTTGACCTTTGACAACCAAACATTTTTGTTTACTATCCAAATAGAAAAGTCACTAGCCAAACTCACATGATTTTTAGAATATAACATCTTCGTTCTGTGATGAGTATGTATATCATAAAGATTTTTCTGTGATTTTTTTAAACAAGTGTAATTCTAAATATACAACAAACTTTATATTGATACTTGAAGGTATAAACATTCTAATTTCTTCAGATATTTTTTAAACAGGCTTCGTTAAAAAAAAAATATTGTTCTATTAAACTTTTATTGTTTAAATAATTTAAACTTTTTTCTTTTCTATTAAAAAAAAAAAAAGTTTAAGATATTTTTCATTCAGTAGTGAGCTTTGGAAGATTGTCAGTGAAAGAATTGCAATCGCCAAAAGATGAACGTTTTCATTTATTTTTAGTCGTCACTTTGAAAAATCTCTCAAATGCGACTGTTTCACTCGCAATGTAAAGCCCTGTGAGTACTCTTATTTTATGAGTAACAAACCCACCATTTTGAAAACATTGTGAGTACTCTTATTTTATGAGTAACAAACCCACCATTTTGAAAACATTGTGAGTACTCTTATTTTATGAGTAACAAACCCACCATTTTGAAAACATTGTGATAGTCAAATAACTTATTATAACTAGTTCTTCAGCTTTTTTTTTTTTTTTTTTTTTTTTTTTTTTGTCAAAACAAAATTCCGTTTTTGTCCAAGATTCTGCCTCCGTTAAAAAGCAAAAGTAAGAAAAATCTTTGTATGTACTCATATTCCAAAAATCATATAAATCTATCAAATAGCTTTAGTTTTAAATAAGAAAATCGAATTTCATTAATAACGAAGGAATGACTATCTTAACTACCACTGTGAAAAAAAAAAAATCTC
>NC_136520.1:4319717-4482217 GCF_053919585.1 Euprymna scolopes | reverse complement strand
AAAAAATAAAAATAAATAAATAAAAGCAATACCCATGCGAAACCTTACAAATCATAACAAAACAACATTCCTACAATGGAACTGCAGAGGACTAAAACCTAATCACAAAGAAATACTAAAAATCATCAACAAACATAATCCAGCAGCAATATGTCTACAAGAAACACTACTCAAAGAAAATCACAACTACAAATTCAAAGAATATAACATGTACGACAAAACCCATATATCTACAACAAATAGAGCAATCGGAGGAGTGTCCATACTAATTAAAAATACTATACATCACACAATCCTCCAATTAAACACTGAACTACAAGCAATAGCACTAACGGCTAACCTACACCGCAAAATCACAATCTGCTCCATATACATTCCACCAAATCAGCCAATAAAAAAAGAAATAGACATGCGAATTAACCAACTTCCACCCTCTTTTATAATAATGGGAGATTTTAATGCGCACAGCGACCATTGGGAAAGTAATCAAAACAACAACAAAGGCAACATAATAAATGAAATCATAAATACAACAAACCTATGTATACTAAACAATGGTAAAAATACCTACATGCACCCAGCCAATGGATCCATGTCTGCAATAGACTTAACCATATGCACTCCATCCATTTATATGGACTTCCATTGGGATGTACTAGAAGACCAACACGGAAGTGATCACTATCCCATCATACTTAAAAGTAATCAAAAAAATATCGGAAGAAAAAGTCCCAAAATGGAAATTACACAAAGCCAACTGGGAAACATTTACCAATCTATGCAGAACAGAATTAGACACGAACATTCTAAATAAAGAAGAACCACTAAAACATTTTATACAAACCTTAAACAATATTGCCACCAAAACAATACCCAAAACTTCAACAAACCCCACAAAAAAATCAAACCCTTGGTTTAATGAAACCTGCAAAAAAGTTGTCAAAGAAAGAAAAAAAAACACTTAAAAAATTCAAGCAAAACCCTACAACAATTAATTTAAGAAAATATAGAGAGATGCGTGCCAAAGCATGATACACCATAAAACAAAGCAAAAACAACATCCTGGAAAAACTATATTTCACAGCTAAACAACCAAACACCAACTAAAAAAACATGGAATATAATAAAGAAAAAAATAGCTGGAAAAGAAAAAGAAAATACCATAAACCATTTAATTAAAACTGATGGAACAAAATGTATAAACAAAAAATAACTAATTTACTAGCTGAAAAATTCTACAAAAATTCATCAAACAAACAATACTCAACATCATTCCAAATTCATAAAGAAACAGCAGAAAGAGAAAAACTTAATTTTACAACTAATAACGAAGAAACATACAACATACCATTCAACATAAAAGAACTAAAAAGAGCAATAAATAAAAGCAGAAATACAACTCCAGGTTCAGACGATATACGTTACCAATTCCTAAAACAACTACCAGGATCATCTTTGAAACTGTTGCTTAACATGTATAACAAAATATGGAACACAGGAGAAATACCAAAATCCTGGTTTGAATCAACCATCATACCAATTGCCAAACCAAATAAAAATGCAAATAACCCAACCAGTTACAGACCCATATCCCTAACCAGCTGCGTCTCCAAAACTATGGAAAGGATGATAAACAACCGCTTAATGTGGTACTTGGAAAAAAACAACCTCTTATCAAAATATCAGAGTGGATATAGACAAAAACAAAGCACAAACGACCAAATAGTATGACTCTAATCATTTATTAGAGACGGTTTTGTACGTGGATACCACGTGGTGGCAGTCTTTTTCGACATCCAAAAGGCCTACGACACAACCTGGCGATATGAAATTCTAAGAGATGTACACAATATGGGAATAAGAGGAAATATGGCAATATTTATACAAAACTTCCTCAAAGATACTACAAAGTAAGATAAGGAAACACACTATCAGATGAGTATGAAGCAGGAGTGCCACAAGGTAGTATATTATCCACCACCTTATTCTTCATTAAAATAAATGAAATTACACAAATTGTCGACACACAATTTGAAAGATCATTATTTGTAGATGACTTTTCAATTGCATATTCTGCATTAAATATAACAAGAATTGAAAGAAAGATGCAGCAATGCTTAAATAAAATAGAAAACTGGATCGATAAAAATGGATTCAAGTTGGCACAAAACTGTGTGTTCATTTCTGCAGAAAACAAAAATATCGTCTGGACCTACAAATACAAGAAAACCCAATCCCAATAGTACAACACGAAATTTCTAGGTATTACACTGGACAATAAACTTAATTTCAATATGCATATTACTAAGTTAAAGTAAAAATGCCAAAAAGCAATGAACATTTTAAAAGTAATATCAAAAACAGGCTGGGGAGCAGACAAGACACAATGTTAAAAATATACCAGACACACATGATCAAAATTAGATTATGGATGCATCACATATAGCTCCACCCGTAAATCCTATCTCCAAAAATTATTATCCATACAAAACCAAGGATTAAGACTTAGTCTGGGAGCATATTAAACATCACCCATGGAAAGCCTATACATAGAAGCCAATGAACCCCCTCTACATTTAAGATGGCAGAAATTAATAACACAATACGCAATAGAACTACAAAATGATCCAAACAACCCAACACACGAAAAAGCCTTCAACCTACAATATACAAAGAAACCTCTAAAGCAGCAACCTGAGTTTTCTTTTAAAAATCTGTTCTGTTAGTTTTTTACTTAATGTTTGTGCAAAATTTCAAAAAATTCCAAGTTATTGAGAAAAGGACGGACAAGGGTGAATTTACAGGTCCACTCTCCTTTTGCCAGGGGACCAAAAAGACAAAAGAATCATTTTTGGCATTGGAAAATAGACACAAATTTTACTGATACCAATTCCAATATCCTCACAAGTCCAGATTTTTCTGATTTCGGTTAATCGTCTCAACATTAGGTAAATGAACTTTAAAATTATCACAGTTTATATTTTACAGATAATGTTTGAACGTCCTGGCAAGTAGCATTTCGCGTTATTTGCGCAAAATGCTAAAAGTTAAAAATGGAATTTTCCACATAGGTTAGATTAAGCAGAAAAGTGCAAAATTCCATTAGAAGTGAAATATAAGTTTCTAGTACTTGTACAGTTTAATCAAGACATTAAAAAATGAAAATATCGGAAAAAAAAAAAAAAAAAAAAAAAAATTGTACGTATCCATTATGGAATGAAGTTCGAAAAAAAATTTCACTTAATTTTATCAAGTTTTTTTTTTTTTTTTTTTTTTTTAACAACGAAAAAAACAATTTGTTCTGATACCAAGCAAAAGGTTCGATTTTTTTTTAGGAAGAAAAGCTAGAATTAAAGATGGGGAGAGAGTGTCGGCGCTTTACATGGAGTTATCTCCCCATGGCGTGTTCAACAAATTTCAAAGAGTCTACCTTCAACGCGCTGTCATAAAAACGTGTTTTTTTCCACTATAAAAAAAAAAATACTCAATGAAATTAAGTGAAATTTTTTTTTTCGGAGATCTTCAGTGCCAAACGGATACGTACAATATAACCTTTTTCGATATTTTCATTTTTTAATGTGTTGACTAAACTGTACAAGTACCAAGTTTCTTGCTGTTTGATTTTTTTCTTTTTATAATGTTTCCTCTTTTTCTTTTTATAATTTGTTTCCTCTTTTTCTTTTTATAATTTGTTTCCTCTTTTTCTTTTTATAATTTGTTTCCTCTTTTTCTTTATTAGTGATTTTGAATTGCCGTGGGAACTTGGTGAATGGCCTACCATGTCCAGCTCAAGCGGTGATGACAGTCGGCACCAGAAACATCGGCGGGTTAAGCGCAAGTGACCCGAAGTATCCAACTCCGACTCCCGAAGCGAACTCGATCCGATTTTCAAGCAGCAAACAAAACGCGACGATGAGGGAAGTTTTTTGTCGGCCACGTTGAAATCGGCGGCGAATGAAAGACTAAAGTGGTCCTCGAATCGGGAAAGGCTTTTGGATCGGAGGAAATGGAAGAACAACTTTTTTTCAACGCGCAGATGCGCAGCACGGAAATCGGGAAAGACTTGTCGCTGGCGACCGTCAAAAGGAGGAAAGACGGGTCGAACAAAAATAAAAGATCCTTTTCGTCGCAAAGGAAAATTGCAACTGTCAAAAAGAACAAAAACACAAAAAAAGAAGTGAAAAAATTTTTTTTTTTTTTTTCACTTGTAACATTTCACGCGGGTTAAACAAAAAAAAAAATTGGGGTTCTTGTCCAGAATTGACCTTATATTAAAAAAAAAAAAAAAAAAAAAAAAAAAAAAAACAGAAAGAAAAATCTTATGTCAAAAAAATATATTCCGAAAATCACATAAATTGATCAAGTTGTTTTATTTTTATAAAGAAAATCAAATTATTTGGAATCTGCAGATTACTGTTCTCATCTTGAGTGTCATTTTCACAACGTTTCGGTTGATGTAACCTCCGACCTTCTTCAGGTGTATGTTGTCGAACTTGAGAATGTTTCTGTCGAACTCTGGAATTTGGACGGAATTTTAAACAGTGCCCTTTATTTACTTCACAGGGGGGTAACATGCTCTCGTTTGACAAGATACACCTGAAGACGGTCGGAGGTTACATCGACTGAAACTTTGTGAAATTCACACAGAAGACAAGAACAGTAGTCCGGAGATTCCAAATAATACGAATAGTCAATCCTCATCTCAAAATTTAAGAGAACCAGCTGTCTTGCATTGCCATTTTGAAAATAACCTCAAACAAGGGAGATAACTCCACAAGAATTCAAACTTGAGATTGATGTTGAATGGCTATGAATTCCCATTAATTGCTTAAAAATGTCTGCATCTTTTACATTGATTATTAATATGGTGGCATCTTGTTTAGAATTTCCGTATATTACAAAACAAAAAGAAAAATCGATATGATGTGTGTACCCGTGACGGAAAGAAAAATACCGTATTCTAAAAATCATGTACAGTGATCGAGTAATTATACTTTCATAAGGAAAATCATTTTTTAAGCAATTAATGGGAATTCATAGGCATTACAACAAAAATTTTGTCAGTTTAAGTTATCTCCCTTTGCTTCCCCGAGACTGTTTGCAAAAATGACAATGCAAGATAGTCGCTCTTTGTTTATTTATAAAATTTGATTTTTTTTTTCCTATTCTAAAATAAAACTGATCAATTTGCGTGAATTTTGGAATATGATATTTTTGTTCCGCCATGGATATACGTACCTTTTCTTTCTTTCTTTTTTCTCTTTTTCTTTCTTTTTTTTCTCTTTTTCTTTTTTTCTCTTTTTCTTTCTCTTTTTCTTTCTCTTTTTCTTTTTTTTCTCTTTTTCTTTTTTTCTCTTTTTCTCTTTTTCTCTTTTTTTTCTCTTTTTCTTTTTTTTCTCTTTTTCTTTTTTTTCTCTTTTTCTTTCTTTTTCTCTTTTTCTTTCTTTTTTTCTTTTTCTTTTTTTATGATAGGCTGAATTCTATACAAGAACCAAATCTTATGCTGGGTGGGGTTCCAGGCTTGGCCTCGTATTTTTGTAAATATGTTTTATTTAACATTTCTGATAGCATTTTTTTTTTTTTTTTTTTTTTTTTTTTTTTTTTCTGTCATCATCTTTCTTTGAACAAAATGCCGATGAAGATGAGGATTTTACGAGAAAGGTCAACTCCCTTGTCCTCCCTCTTGACCTTGCGTGGTTGCGGCATGTTTTGTTGTACCCCGTCCCCCCTCGCTCATCAAATTATTCCGTCTTTCTTCCCATAACCCCATCTCCCTCTTTCTTGGTTCAGTTAAAAAAAAAAAGGGTGCTTATTTAGAATTACACTTACAAAAAAAAAAAGAAAGAAAGAAAGAAAAATCTTTATGGTGTACGTACTAGTCATGGAACGAAGATGTCATATTCCAAAAGTCACATAAACTGATCAAGTAATTATTTATTTATTTTTGTTAATTAAGAAAATCAAATTTTACGATTTTTAGTGATTAAAAAGTTTTAATTATTTGGAATATAAACAAAATCTCTGTAGTCGAATTGAATTGTCGCCATTGAATTTTGGCAAAATTTAAATCAAAAACTATATGGCTGCTCTCGGCTTCATAGAATTTTTTTTCTTGGTTTTCTAAAAAAAACAAAATACTGCGCTTATTAAGATACAATCAAGAAATGAAGTTTTTTATAAGAAAAAAAAATGTTTTAATCAAAAACAATATTACGTATGTCGAAAATAGTAATATATCCAAAAATTCAGAAAAATCGAGTAGAAATTTATTTCTAGTTAAAAGTAATTTTTACGGAAAATTGGATAAAATCATTTTTCTTAGACGTTATGAAAATTAGACAGAACGAGTCTACACACAGGGGACATAATTCGGAACGAATATTTCAGATTACTTGTGTCATGGCTGGGATATTTGTTGTCGATAACAATAGACTTTTTTTCTTTTTTTTATACTAAAAACACAATAGCAGTTGTTCCCGATGAGTTTTCATAATTTTTGGATATATTACTATTTTCGACATGATAATTAAGTACGTAATATTGTTTTTGCTTAAAACGATATTTTAAAAATCGATTTGTCGACTATAGATTAATAAGCACAAAAAAAAAAACTTGATCAATTTATATGATTTTTGGAATATGATCTTTTCATTTTATGACTAGTATGTACACCATAAAGATTTTTCTGTATTTTTTTGTTTTTTAAATATAATTCTAAATAAACACAAAGAATTTTTTTTTTTTCCCTGTGGTGCCATTCTGCCTCAAACCTTCCAAAGTGACTGAAAATTATTTTTTTTTTGTCTTCAAAAAAAAAAAAAAAAACTTAATTTTTTTTTTTTTTTTTTTTTTTTTTTTTTTTTTTAAAGAAATGCATATCTCAAAAATCCGAGGCCAAAAATGGCAGAGAATATGGAGGGGGAGGGCGGTTAAGGGATGAACACTTGTAATGAAAAAGAGGGAGGGGAGGCATGTGAGTTGGGAGGGAGGGACACTTGTTAAAGAACGAAGTGGAGGAACTGAGGACTTTCTAAAAAATGAAAATATGGAAAAAAAAAAAAAAAAAAAAATGTGAAATAATTTTTTTATATATATATATATATATACATATATATAAACATAATTTCTCTCTCTTTCTTCCGTGTTTCTTTTCAAAAACTTTTTTTTTCTTTTTTGCTTTTTCAGGGATTGTATTACACAGTGCAGTTGACAAACGGAAAAAAAATGGTAAAAAGAATAATCGCAGTGACATCAGGAGAAAAGAAGAATTTAGATATTCTTCGCGTCTTGGGCGTTCTTAGCACAACGTTTTGGTCGCTGCAACCTGCGACCTTCTTCGGGTGTTGAAAACATGTTTCCTTTTCTCTACTCAGGAAAAGAGAGGTTAGCTTTGCATTGCAAGAATTCGAGCCGTGGCTTTTAGGGTGGGTCCGTAGATCATAAAGAAAGAGCTAACCCCTCTTTTGTTTAGTAGAGAAAATTAAACATGTATTCAACATCCAAAGAAGGTCGCAGGTTGCAGCGACCGAAACGTTGTGCTAAGAACGCCCAAGATGCGAATAATTGTCCGATTAATCAAAATAATGCAAACATTCACATCTCGCCTGAAAAATTCAGAATCGCAAGAATTTAGATAATTATCAGAAAGAGCGAAGTTGGGGCAGGCAAAGTCTAAGTTGGAATCGCGATGATTGGAGAGATCAAACGAAAAAAAAAAAAAATGATTTAACGAGAAAGAAAAGAACAAAAAAAAAAATTGCGATGTAAAAATTATCCATGTTTATATTTTGCTGACAATGTTTAAACGGCCTGACAAGTAGCATTTTGCGTTATTTGCGAAAAAATGCTAAAAGTTTAAAATGGAATTTTTCACGTAAAGTTAGATTAAGCAGAAAAGTAAAAAAAATTCCATTAGAAGCGAAATATAAGTTATTTTCTATCTACTTGGCTCAATTTTTTTTTTTTGTGTATTTTTAAATAGTTTCAAATTTTCAGCGCAAATATTCACTTTTTTATGACTTGGAAGCCAAAAGATGGTTGCCGACATACACTTAAAAAGGAAATTAAAAGAACATGAAAACCACAAAGTCCAAAACAAGGCTTGTTTTCCATGAGGAATGTCGGCAGCCATCTCGTAAAACTAAATATTTGCGATGAAATAAAGAACATTTAAAACTATTTAAAAACACAAAAAAAAAAAAAAAAAAAAGCCAGATAGGAAAGTAACATTTATTTGTTGAATATTTTTATTTTATCTTATTTTCTTTTATCGTCATTAATTGGTTTCACTGCACAATCCTAGTAATATTTAGGAAGCCATTCTTAATTGCACAATCCACGTTTTTTTTTTTTTTTTTTTTTTTCAGAAATAATTTCAGCCAATTGAAATACGAGTTACATAAGGTGTGGAGATGGTAGTTGCCACAAAGAAAGAAATCTTTTGGGTTTTTCTTCAGAATTTCCTGATGATAAAAAGAAAGAAAAATCTTTATGATGTATGCATCTGTCACTGAACGGAAATATCAAATTCCGAAAATCATGTAAATTTATTTATTAATTTTTTTTTAACGATCTTTATTAATTATATTGTAGCTTAGTACCAGTTTGATTTTAAAATCTCAATAGTTCGAATTGAGTTGTCTATTAAATATGGTGGATCAAGTCACTTCACTTGCCACTGGTATTTAATAATGTCGACTCAGGAGAGGTGTGGTTGGAGATTGTTGCACAACTCTTGCCACAAAAAATTTCACATGCAGGCACCCTTACTGTGGCGTATCCATAGTCTGTCAAGACTGAAGGAGCCTTTTCTTTTTCTTTTTATATATTATATTATATATTTATAAAAACCTCTCTTCCCTGAATAGAAGGTATAGCTGTCTCATATGTGAGCACTCTTGTTATAGCTGGATCTATATAATTTATTGGTTGGACTTTTATCAAATGCATGCGAACTTATATTCACGCTCTTATTCGCCATGGTTTTTGAAATCAAGAGACAAACTTGTTACGTCTACAATACAAGTTTTATTTACAATTCAGCTGATAGCATGACGAGAGAGGTCGGTCGGTCGATATGTGGGTTTGATGTTGGTGAAGAGCAAGGGCGACTAGAAATGTCGCTGCTCTCTCTCCTCTAAGATGTGGGTTAGTAGTATGGTTAGTCAATGTGGGCAACAGTAGAAATGTCACCTAACTTCTCTTTCATGTTTTTGTTCGTCTTATATTGAAATTCGATCAGAATTATTTTTTACGTTCTTAATCAAAATTTTTATGGTTTATTTGTTTAGTGTTTTTTAGCAATTACAATCCTGGTTAGATTATATGCGGTTTGATTATTTGTTTTTTTAGGTCATTTTCCATTGCTCCGAACTCTTCAATTGGTATGTAAAGTTGACGTCATCACTCAGCAATCAGATTTAACATCTGGCTTTGCCTGGATCCTGAATTGCATGTGTGCAATACATCCGATATCATCTGTCACCGATGCAACGCTTTGTCACGACTCGGAAAGGAAACTGTTTATCAGCTTATTCGTTACATTGTGTCGTAATGTGAGATGTGGTCTTAATTATAATCTTGTAATTTCTAATGAAATTTTCGACTTGCGAATTATAAATTAAGACATAAAATCTACTGTGCACGAAACAACTTTCATTCGATTGATTAGCAGAGTAGTTGGGAATAAGTTTGTTTCTTTGTAATTGTATTTTCATCCCCAAACATGGCACAGTGCCACTATGGTGGTTGTGGTAGATTACTATGTAGAAAGTTGAGCAGCATGATGTCTGTTCACATTACACTTGAACTTCTGCATGTCAATACAGTTGGGAAACTGAATACCAGAAAGGAATTTCAAAGTCTAGCAGTTCTGGGGAAGAAATCATTAGAATAGAAATCTTTTACATCTAGGGATCTCCACTGTGTGCAGGTGAGACTTTGCTGCTCGTTGGGAGAATAAGGCCTTGTAGTTCGTTGGAGCATCCACCATTACAATACTTGTAAAACAGGCAGAGGGATGCAATATTTTGTCGATGGGACAGCGGTTGAAGCTCAGGGCCTATCAGGTTGACGACTCTTTTGAATCTTGTCCATGAGTTAGAGACTAGCAGCAGATGCGCCAGCCCAAATGTGACAACAATACTCGATACACGGGCAAACGGTGACCTTGTAGAAGTACAGGATACTTTCAGGCATAAGTAACTTTCCAGCACGGTAGAGGGAGCCCACCTTCTTTGCAGCAGCCTTGGCAATACTCAGGATATATCTGTTCCAACTCAGGTTCCCTGTGAACGTTAAGCCAAGGAGTTTAAAAGAAGTATTTTCAGGTAATGTATCTTTAGCTATTGGTGGTTGAGAAGGTTTCTTGTAATTATTGAAGGAAACGAGCTTAGATTGGCAGCATTGAACATTACCATTTTTGTCTCGATTCCACTACAAACTGGAGGCTTTCCGCAATTTCCTTGGATATGGGTTCGTTTGTTTTCCCCTCATGCCTGTTATAGGTCATGGTGTTGTCAGTAAATACAACCATCAGAGACTTTTAACAAGGAGGTAATTTATGAAAATAAGGAATAATAAAGGTCCAAGGATCGACCCTTGAGGTACACCTGCATTTATATCATATTTAGACGTACGGCCATCGAGGAGAACCTGGATTCTTATTTAAGAAAAATTTAATTATGGTAAGTATTCGTCCAGTAATACCATAGGATTTGATTTTCCTGAGAAGACCATCATGGCATACCCTGTCAAAAGCCTTAGATATATTTAGGGCTACTGCCCTCCCCTCCACTGATTGAATATATACGTTCAGAGATTACAGTTAGAATTTTTTTTTTTTTTTTTTTATTACATGGAGGTCACCACTTGTCAAAGCCCGGAAGCCACTTGGGGATAAGGGTTATTGCGTGTACAATAATCAATGACGTAGTATTTGTTAGTATTGGAGATTTGATAAAGTGTCTTACTTAAGGGAGCGGTTCATCAGGAATTTGTTTATGTTGGACTTGAAAACATCCAAGTTGTAGTCAGATGGGAAACAGGCAAACGGAACAGAGTTCCAGTCGTGCACTTCTAAGAAAGAAGCTTTGCTCATGGAATCTACGCTTTGATTTAGGCACAGATAAAGAGTGGGGAAAATTTTTGACAGTGGTTTCAGCTAGATGGGTGTTTATTGTGAAAGATTGGCAAGGGGAGACCAGAGATTGGAGCTCAGACAAGCACTTACCATGGAAATAATGATAAAACAAAGACAGGCTCGCAACGTCTCTTCTGTGAGAGAGAGAGAGGTTGCAGGGAAGAGAAAGGCCACAAAGTCTATTTTGTACTCCATCAAGGCAGTATAGGCTGTTTTTAGCAGCTCCTGCCCAGATGTGGCAACAGTACTCCATCTTTTGGTTTTTATACAGATAGAGAATTGCATCAGTAGTGAGATCTTCTGGAGCGGTAGAAAGATCCCATCATCTTCCCAGCGACCTTAGCAACAGATTTGATGTACATGTTCCATTTCAGATCAGGAGTAACGGCCAAACTCAGAAGCTTGTCAAAACATGAAGCCTTCCCAAGACAATAGCAATCCATTCCAATTGATGCCAGATGGGGATCAGAGCGTTGATGATGTAAAGATAGGAGCTTGGTTTTAGATGCATTAAAAGTATTCAGCCACTTCCTCCCCCACTGTACCACATGCTCAAGATCAGAGAGAACTTTGTCATTTACGACCTTTGATGTGTTAGCATAGATGGTTGTGTCATCAGAATAGATGTCAACGAATGATTTAAGTATGTGTTTTGGGATATTATTGATGTAGATCAGGAAGAGAGTTGGGCCCAGGATGGACCCCTGAGGGACTCCAGCATTGATACTGTGGGCCTCTGATTTCTGCTCATCAACCACTACTCTTATGAGCCTATCAGAAAGGAATGATTTAGTAATTGAGAAAACATTTCCAGCTATACCGTAGCTAGAAATTTTGTGAAGTAGGCCTTTATGCCATGCTCTATCAAAGGCCTTTGATATGTCAAGAGCAATTGCCCTAGAAAGGAAGCCTTTGTCGAGAGATTCACTAATCCTATCTGCAGTAGAATGGAGCTTGCCTAAATCCATATTGATGATCGGACAGAAGTTTAGCAACTGTAATGTGGTGGACTCAAGCTTCCTTAATTATGGACTCAAATATTTTGGCAAAAAGAGGGAGGAGGCTAATGGGGTGATAATTTAATGGATTTTTTTTAAACTGGTACCATAGAAGCAATTTTCCAGCAGTCAGGAAAGCAAGATTCGTTAAAGCATTTGTTGAAAAGCTAAGAGAGAACTGGAGCAGAGCATTTTTTTTTTGATAGTACAGCTGGGATGAGATCAGGTCCATGTGCTTTTTAACTTATCACTGATTAATAAAAAAGAATATAAGTATTCTGTTATATAAATGGCAAATGTCTGTATGTCCAACTAAAACTCGAAAAATACATAACCAACAAAATAATATTCTAAATTTTTTTTTAATTCATTATTTGGGGGTGAAATGGCCATTTATATTTTTTTAATGTTATCAAGTCAAACTTTTAATGTTATGTAAAGGAAAGTAATTCTAATCTTTTTTTCAGTTATTTTCCTTGTATCGAATTGAGTTGTGTGTGCATGGCCAGGAAGAGGAATGTAGGGAGGGAGAGGGATAAAAGAAGGATAGAAGTTATGTTACACCTTTGCCCCGGGTAATGCTGGATAGTCCTGCTAGCCTCTATATAAACCAATATCACTTCTCAAATATACCTGAAGTATAAGCTGAATCTAAGGCTCCCAATTTAATATCAAATCTATTGCCATTCTGTTTTTGGTCCTCCAAAAAAAGGAGGGGGGGGGGTACCTGTGAATTCACCCTTGTTCATTTGTCTGTTCGTCTGTCCACACCTTTAGCAACGCCTTGGAATTTTTTGAAATTTTGCACAAACATTAAACATGATATGAGTAAAAAAAAGTAACAGAACGGATTTTCTGGGAAAACTCTGGTTGCTCCCCCTAGGAGTGTCTTTTTGTTTAAAATGGCTAAAATTGACACTTTCGTGCTTATTAAAATAAAATTGATGCCTTGGATTTTTATAAAACTTTCTGAAAAGTTGTAACTAACTGATTTCTATATAATTTTGTTTGTCTATACTTCGTGATAACTCTTGGGTGTGCCCCAGGGGCTATTTAGGGCTAATAAAACTATTTTATTATATTTATCCAAAATTTTCTGTGTATGTCTAGTAGTTTTGCATGGTGCCGAACTCAAATTTAAATATGTTAAGGCCTTGGGGACTTGGTGTGTGTGTGTGTGTGTGGGAGGGGGGGGGGATGATGGACTTAGTTTTTTTTTTTTTGTTTGCATGGTTTAGAACTCAAATTTACGTATGTTAAGACCTAAAACTGCACCGTTTGTTCATTTTTACCAGGATTTGATGTCCCCTGGGGACTTTTGAGGACAAATGGGGGGGGGTGGGGGATGCTGAACTTAGTCATTTTTTATGCCATCATGGGGGATCATGCATGCTTCACTTTTTTTCTTTTTTTTTTTTTTTTTTTTAAGTGTTAACCATTACCAATCGTTTTAATATGAAAAACTTTGTTTGGATAGGTAAGCATGTTATAGTTAACCTCTGCAAACCTCTAGAGAAATTTTTTTTAACATTGGATGGATGAAAGTTTATAATGTGGAATTGTGAGAAAAAAAAAACAAGTATATTGGTAGCTCCTTCGACTGATGACTTTTCATAGAGATTTAACAGGTTGATCTACATCACGTGACCGCTACTAAGCGCTATTTCGTTATTGACAACCATTGGGGGATGAGCAGTCTTCAGACACGGAATTTTCAACAAATTCAAATTTTGAGGATAGAGTTAAAAAAAAATAGTATGTAAAACTAAAGTTTTTAAAAATAATTTCAAGTGTGATGTAAACAGAGATCTTGCTGCTCAACTCCCTACATAATATCACTATTTAATGTAAAATGTTTGCTTCGAAAAACAAGTAATATATAGAGCTTCAAAAAGGTCGAGGAAAAATTGCCACAATGTCTCTGAAGACTTGATAATCACTTCAAAATAAGAAGTGAAAAATGGTGGTAAGAGCCGACTCAATAAATGTTACCGTCACATTTATTGGGTTTCTTCACTAGAAACTTATTCAGTTAGGTAGAAAAGTAACTTATCTTGCCTTTGATAACATTTATTTGTCATATATTTGTTTTTTGTTTTTTACAACTTTTTCGTACCACAGATATTTTTTTTTCTCATTCTTTAAAAATAAATAGGGGTAGATATAAAGCCACAAAACATTTTAACAAACAAACGATAATTGTTTTACGTTTGTATAGTTTTGTTTTTTTTCTACACAAATGCAAAATGATAACTTTTACTCAGAATTTTTTATGCAAAAAAACTTTGGAATTATTTATTAGCCGGCCGCCTGGCATTGCCCGGTCGTAAAATATGCTTAAATATGATATTTTGATTAATGCAGATTCTGTATCTATTATATTATATTGGACCCAATATATAGTAATGATTTCAAAAGTTAACAAAAATGACTTCTGTGCCACCGCCGAGAATCGAAACCAAAACCTTTTTATTACGATTTACTTTTTACAAACAAGGCACAGTTCTACATTGATGTCAGGGACTACTATTTGGAACATAATTTATAGGGATACTATGAGGGGAGTTGGGCAGCAAGATGTTTGGTTACATTACACTTGAACTTCTGCATGTCAGGGAAACAGGGGCCCTGGGAGGGAATTCCAAACTCTGGCAGTTTGAGGGAAGAAAATATCTAAGATTTTATGGTATCTAGAGATTTCTAAAGTGTAGAGGTGGGATTTTGCTGCTTGAGTTTGTCAGGCATGTTTTATGGCGACAGAGAGTTAGTTCTTTGAGTTCATCGAAGCATGTTCCGTTAAAATATTTATGAAACATTTCGATGATGGGACAGAGGTTGGAGTCTTGTGTCCATTTGAGTTTTTTTTTTTGTGTCGATAAAAAGATTTGCAAAAAAAAAAAAAACGCTCATCTATTATATAACAGGAAAATGTTGGTTTGTTCAGCTAAAACAAGCTTGAAAAATACATAAATACCCATAAAATTTTTTTATTATTTGTTTTTTTTCTTTAAACTCTGAATTTATAATATTAGTTCAAAAAAAAAAAAAAATTATTTGGGGGTGAAATTGCTTTAATGTTATGAAAAGTCAGGTTTTATTCTTTTTACATTTACGTCGACTTATGCGTGTGTGTGTCTAGAGAGAAGAATGGTCTGGGAGAAAAAAGGTTGATGGATAGAAGAAAGAGGGGGGCGGAATAGGAAAGGGTAAAAGAGGGAACGGGGGGGGGGGGGAAGCGGCAGAACAGAAAGGGTTAAATAGAAAAATGGGGAAATGAGGGGGGAGGGAATCGGAGAGGGTAGAAGAGGAAACGGGTGGGGGGGTTGGGGGTCAAAGCGGCCGAACAGAAAGGGTAAAAGAAAAAGATGGGGAAACAGGAGAGGGCAAAAGAGAGAAAGAGGGCGGGGAGATCATGTAAAGGGAAGTAACCCTCCCTCCCCAATTATTTCCCTTATGTTCATTCAAGTTAACTGTGTACATCCAGAGAGAGGAATGGGCTCACCGGAGAAAGAAAGAGGAAACAGATCAGAGAGGGAAAGAGAGAGAGAGAGAAGTGAGAGCATGACCAAAAAAATAAAAATAAATTTGCATCAGTGATTTTCGAAGATAAACCTATCTTTTAACCCTTTATGACCCGGTGGTTGAACTAATTTGTTCAGTCGTAAATAAATTAATATAACGACATAAATAAAGTGGAAAGTGATTCAAACACGCTTTGTATGTATTAGTTCAGTATCATGATAGACGCCAGGTGTAACCAAGTTATGGGGTTGATATGCCGTTATAGAGAAAGAGCCAAAAGAACGAAAAAATAGGACGATCAAATGCCGTAATTGGAGTGGAAGAGTTCTGAGGTCGACGATCGTCTCAACCGACCGGCTGAAGGGGGTGACACCAGGTACGTCCAGATTGCAACTGCCGATTGCTTACATTCATTATGCCGTGATCAGAGAGTGGACGATTTCGTCATAAACATTTTTCCAAACACTACGGATAATAATCAAGGTAAGTTTATGCAATGCAAAGATTCTAAGTGGTCGTTTAACTATTGAACTTCATAACGAAAGATTGGCAAGGGGGGGGACCAGAGATTGGAGTTCAGACGAGCACCTGCCATGGATACCTCCAGATTGCAACTGTCCATTGCTTACATTCAGTATGCAGTGATCTGACACTCATCTACCTACAACAACTGCCAACAATTTCCTTCACTTTTTGTGACTAAAACTAAACAAAAATTGGTCAATGTGCACTGGTTGTCCACCTTGTTTATTCCGAAAGCTGTTCTTAACATGGGGAGGTTGAAAATAAGAAAATACCTTTCAGAATAAACACTACCAACCTCCCATTGGTAAGAACGGCTTTTGGAATAAACAGGTTGGACAACTAGTGCACATTGACCAAAAAATTCTATGAGTAAAGTTGGTTTCTTAGAACTGACTGTATTGAACACAATACTGTAGGGCTGCTTCCCAGCTGACTATAACATGTTCGTTTTCAAGTGGAGGATTTCGTTTGTTGTCAAACACTTTTTCAAGCACTATGGATAATAATCAAGGTAAGTTTATGAAATGCAAAGATTCTAAGTGGTCGTTTAACTATTGAACTTCATAACGAAAAATTGTTTCCTGAAAAAGTCGTAAAATCATTGTAAATCATCAAACTATAAAATTAACAAGAAATAATTTTTTTTAATCATCTACGTAATAATTCAGGTCGTAAACGGTCAAAAGAAAAATATATAAAAAAAATAAAAAAATAATTCAGGTCGTAAACTGTTACATAAACTGAATATAAGCGAACGAATTAGAAGAAAAAAAAAAAAAAAAAAAAAAAAAAACTTCAATGTGTTTTTAACCAAAAATGAAGTTGTCGTTTTCATATTGTGGAAGGGAATATTATCGGATATTTTCCATAGCCGAATTGCCAATGAAATAATAAAAGGTTCTACGCAAGTCAAATGACAATGGAGCAAATTTGGTGGGCAAATTTTTCGTTAAATAAAAAAAAAAAAATAATTTGCAAACACAGAAAAAGGTAAATTAATATCTTTTTCTAGGAAACTTGAATTGAGAAATTCCCTTCGTTTCCATTAATTATCTCCCCTTCTTTCAAAGAGTTACTTCCCTTGACAAGTTTTCAGAAAAAGAACTAATTAAAAGAAATTTTGATAGATAGATAGACACATTTTATTTTTATATATATATATATATATATATATATATTTTTTATTTTATTAAATCTTTTTATTTTCTCAATTCAAATTTTGTAGATAAAAATAATTGAAAACTGGAAAAATTTGGCCAATTTTTTTTTTTTCTTACATCATGGAATTTATTTTTTTTAAATAGAAATAATTTTGAAAGTTTCGCCATGACATTAAAAAAAAAAGATGTTAAGTTATTTTTTTTTTTATTATTGCACTCCCTAAACCACCGAGTGTAGAGGGCAGCATGAGGAAACATAATCCTTCCAATTAAGGTAAACTTCCTAACGTAAAGGAGTCGTTAAACTTGCGGCAGAATGAAAACACAAAGAAGAGCAGTTGCACGGCAGTCCTTACTCTCCCTCCTTGATGTGCGTCTTGTCAGGTTAACAGCTTCTTTTTCAGAATTTCATAGACCATTAATTGCCGGAATTGGGGCATGTCCGCCTAAAACAGGACGAGAAAAAAAAAAAAAAAAAATTAAAGTATCGTTCAGATAGAGAACAAAATACTTTGTCTTTGAGAAAAAAAAAAAAAATTGCTACTCAATTTCAAAAAATAGTTTGAAAAATATAATTTTTAAATTTAATTTAAAAAACTCAATTTCGCAGGTTTTTCTCAATTTTAGATGTATAATACTAACAAGAGTTTAATAGGAAAGATTCCCCATTTAATACTATTTATTAATAATAATATAAATTAATAATTAATAATATTTATAATTAATAATATTTAACTAGCAGGACCTGAAAATTCCACAGCGGACTCTTTCATATGTACTGATGTTGGTATTCTGTGGATGTTCAGTATAAATGGAGATGCTCTGATATTATTGTAGCTCTTTTGTTAAAACTGCAAAAGTATTTGTCTAAGTCAGCAGGGTTGCTCGACGTAGCCCGGTCGTAAAGTACGCTTAAATGATATTTTCATTCTTTCAGATTTCGTATATATTATTATAGAGTTAATGTTGTATCGATTTTTATTTATTATAAAGTTGCGATTTCAAAAAATAAAAAATATATATCCATATGATTTGGGTGAATCAGCTTGAATCGAAACCAAAACTCATGAAAAAAAAAAATATATATATATATATATATAATTTGAGTCCCATCAGCTATAATTGAAACCGAAACTTATGAAGAATTCTTGGTAAAATTATTTATTACACGAAATGCAAATCCATAACAATTAAACGACAGTCACTCGGATGTAAGCGTGACACACAAAATAAATAACACACGCAATCCTACTGATATATGGATGAAAAATAAGTTGGCATTCCGTGGATGTTCAGCATAAATGGAGATGCCCTGATATTGTAGCTCTTTTGTTAAAACTCCAAAAGTATTTATATAAGCTAGCAGGGAAGTCCGGCGTAGCCCGGTCGTAAAGTACGCTTAAATATGATATTTTAATTCATGCAGATTTCGTATATATTATTATAGAGTTAATGTTCTATCGATTTTTATATATTATAAAGTTTTTATTTAAAAAAAATATATATATATATATATATATATATATATATATATATATATATATAAAAATATATATATATAATCTCCATATGACCTGGGTCCATCAGCTATAATCGAAACCGAAACCAAAACTTATGAAAAAAATATGCACATATATATATAACACTACTGGAGTGCCATCAGCTATAATCGAAACCGAAACCAAAACTTATGAAAAAAATATGCACATATATATATATAACACTACTGGAGTGCCATCAGCTATAATCGAAACCAAAACTTATGAAAAAAATATGCACATATATATATATAACACTACTGGAGTGCCATCAGCTATAATCGAAACCGAAACCAAAACTTATGAAAAAAATATGCACATATATATATATAACACTACTGGAGTGCCATCAGCTATAATCGAAATCGAAACCAAAACTTATGAAAAAAATATGCACATATATATATATAACACTACTGGAGTGCCATCAGCTATAATCGAAACCAAAACCAAAACTTATGAAAAAAATATGCACATATATATATATAACACTACTGGAGTGCCATCAGCTATAATCGAAACCAAAACTTATGAAAAAAATATGCACATATATATATATAACACTACTGGAGTGCCATCAGCTATAATCGAAATCGAAACCAAAACTTATGAAAAAAATATGCACATATATATATATATAACACTACTGGAGTGCCATCAGCTATAATCGAAACCGAAACCAAAACTTATGAAAAAAATATGCACATATATATATATAACACTACTGGAGTGCCATCAGCTATAATCGAAATCGAAACCAAAACTTATGAAAAAAATATGCACATATATATATATAACACTACTGGAGTGCCATCAGCTATAATCGAAACCGAAACCAAAACTTATGAAAAAAATATGCACATATATATATATAACACTACTGGAGTGCCATCAGCTATAATCGAAACCGAAACCAAAACTTATGAAAAAAATATGCACATATATATATATAACACTACTGGAGTGCCATCAGCTATAATCGAAACCGAAACCAAAACTTATGAAAAAAATATGCACATATATATATATAACACTACTGGAGTGCCATCAGCTATAATCGAAACCGAAACCAAAACTTATGAAAAAAATATGCACATATATATATATAACACTACTGGAGTGCCATCAGCTATAATCGAAACCGAAACCAAAACTTATGAAAAAAATATGCACATATATATATATAACACTACTGGAGTGCCATCAGCTATAATCGAAACCGAAACCAAAACTTATGAAAAAAATATGCACATATATATATATAACACTACTGGAGTGCCATCAGCTATAATCGAAATCGAAACCAAAACTTATGAAAAAAATATGCACATATATATATATAACACTACTGGAGTGCCATCAGCTATAATCGAAACCGAAACCAAAACTTATGAAAAAAATATGCACATATATATATATAACACTACTGGAGTGCCATCAGCTATAATCGAAACCGAAACCAAAACTTATGAAAAAAATATGCACATATATATATATAACACTACTGGAGTGCCATCAGCTATAATCGAAACCGAAACCAAAACTTATGAAAAAAATATGCACATATATATATAACACTACTGGAGTGCCATCAGCTATAATCGAAATCGAAACCAAAACTTATGAAAAAAATATGCACATATATATATATAACACTACTGGAGTGCCATCAGCTATAATCGAAACCGAAACCAAAACTTATGAAAAAAATATGCACATATATATATATAACACTACTGGAGTGCCATCAGCTATAATCGAAACCGAAACCAAAACTTATGAAAAAAATATGCACATATATATATATAACACTACTGGAGTGCCATCAGCTATAATCGAAACCGAAACCAAAACTTATGAAAAAAATATGCACATATATATATATAACACTACTGGAGTGCCATCAGCTATAATCGAAACCGAAACCAAAACTTATGAAAAAAATATGCACATATATATATAACACTACTGGAGTGCCATCAGCTATAATCGAAATCGAAACCAAAACTTATGAAAAAAATATGCACATATATATATAACACTACTGGAGTGCCATCAGCTATAATCGAAACCGAAACCAAAACTTATGAAAAAAATATGCACATATATATATAACACTACTGGAGTGCCATCAGCTATAATCGAAATCGAAACCGAAACCAAAACTTGTCATAAATAATTTTACCAAAAATTCTTCATTACAAGAAATAGAAGTCCATAACAATTAAACGACGGTCACTCGGCTGTAAGCGTGACACACAAAATAAATAACCCACACGCAATCCTATTAAGATATAGATGATTCAAGAGAAAATAAAATATAAATTTATTAATTCAATAAAGAAAACAAGTTATAGAGACCCTTCTAATATCACGGTTTTTCAAAGCTTAAGGAATTGTCAAATAAAGATATCTATATTTATTTTGGTCTTATTGCTATGTTATTGCTCCATTCTTAAGTGTTGAACTTGTATAGCAAGAGAGTTCGAATGAATTATGAAGAATTCTTGTTAAAATGATTGAATATAGAAGTCCATAACGATTAAACGACAGTCACTCAGATATAAGCGTGACACACAAAATAAATACATAACACCCGCATTATCCTATTAATATATATCGATGATGAAAACATAAAACTGTAAATTAATAACCTTTGTTCGTTAATTAGGAAGTAAATAAAGAAAATATACCTTTCTTCGTTAAATGATTTTATGTCAACGGTTGACAAAAGAAAAATCAATTAACATTTTGTTAGCATTTACGCTCACAGAGACGCAGAAAGAACACGTCTGTTTATTCACATGGTTACAAAATGAAGAGGGGAAACACACCATACACGCGTTTTTATATTCAAGCAATCAAAGGGCAGATAACTCAAAGTTACCCAATGCTTAAAGCACACATCACAAATGAGAAAAGGGAAGGCAACTCCTCACATGATTCAAGAAAAAAAACTAAATCTATAAATGTAAAAGCGAAAATGTATGTATGTGTGTATATGTATGTGTGTGTGTGTGTATATGTATGTGTGTGTGTATATGTATGTGTGTGTGTGTATATGTATGTGTGTGTGTGTGTATATGTATGTGTGTGTGTGTATGTATGTGTGTGTGTGTATGTATGTGTGTGTGTGTATGTATATGTGTGTATATGTATGTGTGTGTGTGTATGTATGTGTGTGTATATGTATGTGTGTGTGTATGTGTGTGTGTATGTGTGTGTGTGTGTATATGTATGTGTGTGTATATGTATGTGTGTGTATATGTATGTGTGTGTGTATATGTATGTGTGTGTGTATATGTATGTGTGTGTGTATATGTATGTGTGTGTATATGTATGTATGTATGTTTGTGTGTATGTGTGTGTGTATGTGTGTGTGTATGTGCGTGTGTATGTGCGTAATATCTCAGTTAACGAAGCTCGCCTGCCTATTTAATTTGCTCGATTTCGGGAAGATAAATATTCAATATTTGTCGCTCGCCGCATGTGGGTTCGTCTTTTTCCTTTCTTGGGGGGAAAAAAAAAGAAGCGTTCAGCAGTAAATGAAATCCCGCAGTCAAACTTGGCCTCATTCACTCATTAAAACGGGCACCTGCCAAATCGAAGTAATTAAATAAATTCAAACGTGTTTCCGTTAACCATTGCCCCACCGCGAGATGCTAACGTCGCACGTTTTTTTTTTCACACTTTAATTTACAACTTTGCCTCAACGGTTCGGGTTTGATCCTCATACTTACTTTTTTTTTTTTTTTTTTAAACCCCTCCCCCAAACACTCGGGTAACGCCGGGTACCCCTCACTAGTTAGTAATAAAACCCGACTGCAGTTAAAACATTATCTCACATTGATAACTCCAACATAAACTATTTTTAATGCTGAAACAGATGTTTTTTTAGCATTCTTCCATGACCGCAACCTTTATAAATTAGCCTTAACCATATATATTAATATAATATACATATTTTCTTTTCAGAAATAGCGTTTCTTTATAATTTCTTTGTTTTCGTGTTGTCACCCCAGACTTAGGGTTAGTGTTTGAGGTAACAAACATTCGTTCCTGTTTTGCTTTCATCTTTGTTTTAGGGACCAAAAAGTCCTTCATAAACCAAAACACTAACCCTAATTGCAGTAAACTTGACTTTTAATGGTCCTATTACACCCAGGTTGTGTGGAACTTTTTTTTATCTAAAAAGAAAAATATTTATGCAGAAAAAAAAAAACAACAAAAAAAACGGAGATGTTTCTTCTTTTTTATCATCATTGCTTTCCTAAGTGTAACAGATAGACAAACTTAAATCAAGCTGTGCCAACTCAGGAGAAGAGGATATTCTTCCACAAATGTCGTTTATAATTTTTTTTTTTTTTTTTTAATTTTACATAAAAAAATGCTCACCTGAGTGAATGAGATAGGAATTTCCCGTGTGATGTAGTCAGCATATTTACACGCAAACATTCCGCAATCACTTCCATTCATTTGATGGGGAACGTCCTTTTGAATCAAAAATTGAGGAAAGAAAGGAAAAAAAAAACATTAAATAAAAAAAAATAAAAAAAATTGGTCACATTTTTTAAAATTCACACTTTGTACAGTTAATTGGAAAATTCATACTTTTCGCCAAATATCATTTTTGAGCTCGAACCTTCACCCAACAAATATTAAAAAATTGGCCCAAAACATTAATTCCTTCACCTTAAACTATTTTTGTACAGGGAGGGGGTAGCAAAAAAATGTCCTCTCATGACAAGTTCGCTTCTACGCATGCGCAAATTACGTCAGAACATGATTTAGTTCAAATATTAAAAAAAAAAAAGACCCAATTTCGTTAACGTCCTCTTAGCTCACTCGATTAGAGCGCTGCGTCATTATCTAAAGGTTGTAAGTTCAAATCCTGGTGTGAAATGTCTTTTTTTTTTTCTGTAATGGCAGTCTGAATTTAAAAACATTGTTGTTATCGGTAAAACAATTTTTTAACCCTCACACAAGCTAAACTATGAACTTCTACGATATAACAAAATTACCAAAGTTATTAGCACGTTAAAAATAGTTAGATACGATAGTTAAACGAAAATAACAAGCCAAAAATGTGAAGTAAAAAAAATACGCTTACAAAAAATATTAACAATCGAAGTTTTTTTTTTTTTCAATTTTTAAAGTTTTAATATTGAAACAAGGTTATTAAATTATTTTTCACGTTTTTTTTTGTTTTTATTTTTCAGATTTTTTAAAAGAAGTTTACAACGTTCGTTTTTCTGGGTTTTTTTTCCATCACATTAACGTTTTTTTTTTTTTTTGTTTTTCAGATTTTTACATTTAACATCGTTCGTCTCCCTAACGTTAGTTTTTTTTGTGTTTTTTTCGATTTTTTTAAAGTTTTAACATTTATTTTATATAAAATATTTAATAATTTAATATTTAAAAATATTTACTTTGCTTATTCTTATGTTTTGATTACCCCCCCCCCCCCCCCCGAGCGCACACACCTCTAAACACCCAGGCAACGCCGGGTACCCCCCGCTAGTATAATATAAATCTTGCATTTATGTTTATATGTCTGCCTAAAACTTTCGGATTTTTACGAGATCAGTATCGTTTTGAAGCCTGACCCTTCGAACGACAAATATCGAAAAATTGGTTAAAAACATTATTTCCTTCATCCTCGACTGGGCACTTTTCTACAGGGAGAGGTAACTTTTTTTGCTGATATTTTCAAAAGTCATCCCCTCTTTTCGATTTACTAGCCTTAATTTAAACCTTCACCACTTTTGGTTTAGTGATGGACGCAACGGCAAAGACGTCACGTTTGTTTTTTCACATTCTTTTCCTCCTTCGCGGTACAGGTCCGAGTTTGCCTGCCACAACTTTTTTTTTATTTTTTGCTCAACACACACACACACACACATCCAAAACACACACATCCAAAACACACAGTAACACACACACATCCAAAACACACAGTAACACACACATCCAAAACACACAGTAACACACACATCCAAAACACACACACACATCCAAAACACACACACACATCCAAAACACACAGTAACACACACACACATCCAAAACACACAGTAACACACACACACACATCCAAAACACACAGTAACACACACACATCCAAAACATACAGTAACACCGGGCACTCAGGCATGTTAAATTATAAATGACAGCAAAAACAGACAAAGGTTTTGGTTTCAATCTCAACTAGAGTTTGTTTTTTTTTGTTTTTTTTTACGTACAAGAAGTGAATTGTTAAGAAAAAAAAAAAAAAAAAAAAAAAAAAAAATTCACCTCAGTTTTTTACCGCTTTTTTTATTTTTTTAAATTATTTTACTTCATTTTTTTAAAAGTAATTTAACGTTACATTTAATACTGAGCAACTGCGTGCACAATTACTAGTATTTTTATAGTTTGTCGAGCGAGTTGTCTTATATGGTGCTGTATCTGATGGTAGTTTATTCAATTTAGTGTCAGTTGTTAATTTGGTTGTTCTTTTTATTTTTTATTTTATCATGTGTATTGAGTTTAGGAGGTTTTCTATTTTGGTGAATAAATTTATTTCTTTTGAAAAGTCTTTATTTTTGGATGGATCTGTTTTGTTGAGATCTTTATGGTTGAACTCTTGATATGAAATAAAGTCAACACACTATATAGCGGTTGTAGCTAGATGAGTGCTTTTTTTTCTTTTTTTTTTTTGCAAAAGTTCAGCAGGTCTTTTATGTCTCTCTCTCAAGTCTACCTTTATAACTTCTCCGAAGGTTTCCGTTTCCTTTTCCCTGTGAACTGGACCTGCTGCCTCAACTGTTGTACATTTGTTAACCCAAGAACTATCATCCATTCTTCGAACATGGCCAATACCATCAGTCTCCTGTTCTGCACACGTCTCCCGATATACTCGACAGATTTCATCATCCTCTGAAGTCATCAGATCTAAGAGTGTTTTTATGCTTCACTTCACACATTCATCGTATCATTCGCATATCTTTTCTCTCCATGCAACACATGTCCTCAAATTTCCCTCTGCAAACCTTCCCTGAACTCATCTTTTCACATATTCGCACCAAAAATAACCAAAATGTCTCATGCCATTCATTTGTTGGAAAAATAAAAAAAAAAAAGATAAAATAAATAAAATCCTCACCCGAGCAATTTTTGTGGTCCAGCCAACCAAATGAAAAATTTTTTTCTTCTTGTCTAAACTTTCGTCACATAAATATTTTCTGAAATACAAGCATAAAAGAAAATAAAAAATAATTCCAAAAAATAAAATGTATTTAAAAAAAAAAAAAAAAAAAAAATAAGTTTTATTTTTGCAAGAAACAAATTAAAAAGATAAAATAATATATATATATACATATACATATATTAAAAAGATAAAATTATATATATATATATATATATATATATATATATATAAATAAATAAAAAGATCGCATTGAGAGAAGAATGTAGAAAGAAAAATTTGCATCAGCATTAAAAATTTTTTTTTTGTCGTTGTGACGAACATGCGCGAAAGTGCTTAAGAATTGTATGTCAATGCCTTAGTCAGGCCTACCTACAGCGCAACTGAGTTTGTCCTAGGGCTATAAAAAGCCGTTACTAGAGTCATTTGAAGAGTAACTGCAGAGGTTACTCTGGTGACATGTTGTGTTGAATCAACAAGACGTGTCCCGGCTCGAATCAACAGCAGTGTTTGGGCTCGCATCAACAAAGGTGCCCGGGCTCGCATCAACAAAGGTGCCCGGGCTCGCATCAACAAAGGTGCCCGGGCTCGAATTAACAGAATTGTGTAGGATCGTGTTGGATTGCGTGGACGAAATTGTTCAGGACTGTGCCGGAGTGTATAGACAAAATTTTGGGGACAGGCATAGTTTGCTCTCGTTCAGCAAGCCATGACTGTTCGTATGTTACCCATTCTAGTTAAATTGACGGGTTAGTTTGGCAAACTTCAGTCTATCTCTCTCTTGTAAGAGTCAATTGTTTCAGCAAATGAAACCTTTAAGGAACACTCAGCAAATGTCATCTTGTGTCTTTTCTGCACAAAAAGAAGACACTAGACGAAACAATCAAAGAGAAATGGTCCCATCAGAAGACAACGAATTAAGGTGTCACACGTAGCATAATGAACATTCGGAAAAATTTGATTCATTGAAAATATAAGAGTTTTTATTAAATATTTTGAAATGAGTATTTAGAGTTAAAATAGAGTTAAAATCCTTATTTTTATTTATTTATTTTTTTTTTTTTGCAAATGATGCAAAAAAAAAAAAAAAAAAAAAAAAAAAAACTATTGCCAGCAAAAATGTTGCAAAAAATCTCACTTTATTGTCTCGAGGCACTGGTGATCCTTCCCACCCATTGAGTCGTAATAACAAATTGTTTTCTCAGCAAAATTCACAACCTGAAAAATTTAAGAGAAAAAGTTGTTTTTTTTTTTTGTACATAAAAATTAAAATAAAATCATTTTTAAACAATTAATGGGAATTCGTAGGCATTACAACGTAAATCTAGTAACTGAATTATTGTTGAGTTATCTCCCTTTGTCGTTTGAAATGTCTTCTTTTCCAAAAATGTCAAAGAAACGGGACATATGCAGTTTGTTTTTACAAAAAAAATTTATAGTATACACAAGTTGAGTTAAAAAAGAAAAAAAAAAAAACTTCAGTCATTTTGATTTTTGCTTTTCATTTAGCAGGAGTTATGCCAGTATATAACGAAGAAAAGTTCTGATTAATATTTACAAATAATATTTACATAACTCCAGTTTAATTTTAAAACTTTACATAAAAAATGCTTCTCTTTTGGAATGGTTTTATTTTGAGTAAAATACTAGCAGGCCATCCAGTATTGCCCGGTCATAAAATACGCTTAAATATATTTTAATTCATGCAGATTTCATATTTTTTATCAAAGAGACAATTCTCTATTGATTATTATATTGTACCCGATAAATAGTAGCGAGATTAAAAAAATAAAACTACATAACTTGCGTGCTATTCGCTAGAATTAAAACCATACAACTTTCCACCCTCATTTCTTTAGCTTCTGAGCTAGTGTGTGCGTTCGGTTTCTTGATCCGACGCGGGGATGTGATGCGTCTAGTATGTTAGGTACAAGTTAGCGTTAAGTTCAGGCTTGCATGCTTTCTCGCTTTCAACTAACACCGCTGGCTAACCTCACAGTGAAAAGGGAGCAGCTATGCATAAGTCTTCCCTGCCAGTACATAGCTTCTCAATAATCAAGACTCCTACAGTGCCTCCACGTTGGCCACACATGGTAACTGGGTGCCTTGCGGCCCCAGGCTAAACTTGTAGGAGATCTCTGAGTAGTAGGGGACCCCAGAGGTAATGCGTGATGGCCCACCGATGTGTGGACATGCTCTGGCACACTAGCAACCCCTACCCCACTGTCTTGTGGGTGCCCTTAGTTGGGCGATAACTAAGGGAACCAACCCCAAAAATCAAACACCACTGCCTTGTGGGCCTTATTACAGTAAAAGGCTAAGAGATGGGAACTGACTTCAAATCCTACTGCTGCCTTGTAGTTTTCCTTAAAAGCTATGGAATCTCATCCAGAAAGAAAAGGCATAGTAGCGGACACGATAGGGCGACTGTCAACCTCACTGAGATTACTTTTGGCCAGAAGCTGCAGCCTCCTCCGCTGCCAGTTGTCGCAGGTTCACTCCACTGCACATGAGCATTGAAGGTTCAGAGGGTGTCTATCTGATGCGCAACAGATACTACACCTAAACTGCACAAGCAAGTTAGGAGCCAAGAGCTAAATCCACACACACACACACACACACACACAGGGTGTCCAAAAAGTCACTGAAGGACTTTAAGACATTAGAAAATTAAACAAAAACAGCAAAATTCAAACCATTTTTATTAATGAAAAAATAATGTCTTTTAAATGTTGCCCATTTTCAGCTTTGCATATTTGTGCTCTTTCCAAAACATTATTCATGACAGATTGCAGAATCTCAGGATTGCAATTTACCTCCCTTATTTCATTCCTGATGTTTTTCTCCAATTCTTACAGAGTTTAGGGTTTGTTTAAAATAGACTCTTTCTTTAAGATATCCCCACAAGAAAACGTCGAGGCTAGTCAAGTGTGGGGAATGTGGTTGCCATTTGAGCGCAAATATGCAAAGCTGAAAATGAGCAATATTGAAAAGACATTTTTTATAAATAAAAATTGTTAGAATTTTGTATTTTTTTTTTTTTTTAATTCATAATGTCTTAGTCAGAATATGTTAAAATTACAAAAAGATATCAAAAATAAAGAATTTTATTAAGTTCAAAACTCTTTAGTGACTTTTTGGACGTCCTGTATATTATATATATTCATCCGTCATCTTTTTTTTTTTAAAAGATAGAATCGCTCGATAGTCGAAGACAAGATTCAAGCCAGGGCGGACAGTCCAGTTTTAGAATTATATAGATTTTATAATCAAAGCATTTCTAATAAAAAAAAAATAAAAAAAATTTTAAATGTACATTTAAATATTTCTTTTTTTTCAGAATTTATAAAAAAAAATATTTTATTGCTTATTTGTATTATTATTCATCGGACTACTGTTCTCAGCTTGAATGAGATTTTCACAACGTTTCAGTTGATGTAACCTCTGACCTTCTTCAGATGTATCTTCTCAAACTCGGGAATGTTTCTGTCGAACTCGCCAATTTGGACGGAATTTCGAGCAGAACCCTCGTAGGGTAGTTTGTCTCTTATTCCGTCAGCCATGACTGGATAGAGGTCCTAAGTAATTCGCAAATGTATTTTTCAGTCGTTCACACTGAGGATTGAACCTTCAACCTTCGAATTACTTAGGACATCTATCCAGTCATGGCTGAGGGAATAAGAGAAAACTACCCCCCGTAAAGTAAATAAAGGGTTCCGCTCGAAATTCCGTCCAAATTGGCGAGTTCGACAGAAACATTCCCAAGTTCGAGACGATACACCTGAAGAAGGTCGGAGGTTATATCGACCGAAGCGTTGTGACAATCACACTCAAGATGAGAACAGTAGTCCGATGAATGATAGTACAAATAAGCAATAAAATCCTCATCTCAAAAAATTCAGAAACGTTTAATGGACGACACAAAAAATAATCATCACTTTGAAACGCTTCTTTCTAATATCTTGTAATAAAAATATTTTTTTTTTTACTCTTTCCTTGATTTCTTTCAGAATGATTTTGTATTATAAAAAAACATAATGGTGGTTTACATAAAAACTAATCTTTACTTTGAACATTTTTTTTATTACAAAAAAAAAAAAAAAACCCTATTCAATAAAGAATATTCATGAAAAAATTGACTTTAATTCGTCGGCAACAGTTAAACTCTTGCAGATGTCTGAAAGTTTCATGTGCTCGTCCCTAACAATTAAAAAAAAAAAAATCTTTCATTTTGGATTCCAATTCCATAGAATAGTTGTAATAAAAGAAACATCTAAAATATTTTTTTTTTAGCAAAACAAAAAAAAACAAAAAAAAAACAAACAAAAACAACACAAAAAAAAACAACAAAAAAAAAAAAAAAAAAAAAAACAACAAAAAAAAAACAACAAAAAAAAAAAACTGAAAAAAAAAAACTGAAAAAAAAAAACTGAAAAAAAAAAAAACTGAAAAAACGTTAAATTCACTGTTATGAGGAAACTTGAAATCATTACGTAAACATTGATCAAAAGAGACTTTCCGTTTGCACATACTGAAACAGATATCTAAATGACAAGTTTTTCAATCTTGACGTATACATGCTTACACATAAAACCATGGTACAGGATGTTGTCAGCAGGGCAGTTATCTAAATCTGACTCTCTTTGGTCCAAGTTCATTTTGCACGTAAAACTAGCTAGCGGCTTCATGGTTCGATGTGTCGCAAGTTATAATTCTAACAGCGTCTAAATATCGTCACGTACAAACGCCGTCTAAATATCGTCACGTACAAACGCCGTCTAAATATCGTCACGTACAAACGCCGTCTAAATATCGTCACGTACAAACGCCGTCTAAATATCGTCACGTACAAACGCCGTCTAAATATCGTCACGTACAAACGCCGTCTAAATATCGTCACGTACAAACGCCGTCTAAATATCGTCACGTACAAACGCCGTCTAAATATCGTCACGTACAAACGCCGTCTAAATATCGTCACGTACAAACGCCGTCTAAATATCGTCACGTACAAACGCCGTCTAAATATCGTCACGTACAAACGCCGTCTAAATATCGTCACGTACAAACGCCGTCTAAATATCGTCACGTACAAACGCCGTCTAAATATCGTCACGTACAAACTACGTCTAAATATCGTCACGTACAAACGCCGTCTAAATATTATTACGTACATATATTGGTCAAAACAAGGACGGAAACAATAATCTGAATAAACCAAACAGTACAAATATAGACAACATCAAAAACGGGATGATTGGTCAATATTCTTTTTTTGTTTAAATTTTATTTTACAAGAGAGTTACCATTTATCAAGGTTTGAAGGCCACTCGAGGATAAGGATTAATGAGTGTATGATGGTCATTGAGACTTTGATCGTTAATGGTGGGAATTGGGCAGAATTTGATTTTTTAATGAGAGGGTTGTTACATTCTCATCCTGTGTATTAACTGACTGCGGCAACAGAAAGAAGTTGGTATGAAAGGTTGCGAACGAAAAGTATAATCCAGTTTTTTTGTTGTTTTTTTAGTGAAGAGGGAGTGGGTTGTTTTTACTTACAGCAAGGCACCAGTGCATACCCAAATGCACAGGAATGAGTAAATATTTTACAGCAAAAATGTCCACTTTCCGCGTCCACCGTCGGACGCCATCATATCCGGAACTTTGAAGTTTGGGATAAAAGAATGTGTTAAACGAATGAACTTTGGCCCCTTGACCATTTTGACTCCTTTCCATCAGCAAACTCATGTAGAAGTTGATTATCTGGGAATATGAAAAAAAAAAATAAAAATAAAAAAAAAAAAATAAAAATAAAAAAAAAAATCAATATACAGTATTTTTGGAATTTGATATTTTCCTTTCGTCATGGGGTCAACTAACGTACTTCCTAATTTGGGATGCTGAAAGCAACGCAACTTGGAGGAATCTTTAATATTAAAAAAAAAAAAAAAAGTGATGCAATGATAGCTGCACAAGTCGTCGTGGTTATAGTCAGCTAACGTACTTCCAAATTTTCCGGCATAGTTGCTACTGAAAGCAATGACAAGACAAATCAGTTCCTTCACTTTTGTTGTTCTTCAATATTTCAATTGTGAAGCGATTTATTGAAATAAAATATAAGAAAATGACATTATTGAAAAATATACAATAAAAATTATTAAAATTATAAAAAGATAAAAATAACAATTAGTTTTTATTTGCACTTTTAACAACAAAATAAAATAAGTTATTTGACTTGAATTTAAGAAATATGCTTATGAAATTATAAAAATAATTTTTTTTTTTTTACAAGTTTGAAAAATTTTTTTTTTTTTGGAATTTATATAAAAAACTATGTTCATAAAAGTATAAAAAATTTTTTTTTTTTCAAATGTTAAAAAGAAATGTTTTTATTTGAATTTATATAAAAGAATATGTTTATGAAAATATAAAATTAAAATTATTGGAACTGATTTGTCTTGTCACTGCTTTTGGTAGCACTACACTGGAAATTCGGAAGTATGTTGGCCGACTAAAACCCGTCACGTGTATGTACATCATACTGATTGTATGCATATTTTTAGTATAAGGGGAATTTTGGACAAGAACCAGAAAAAAAAAAAAAAAAAAAGAAAAAAAAAGAAAAAAAAAAGAAAAAAAAAGAAAAAAAAAAAAAAAGAAAAAAAAAAGAAAAAAAAAAAAAAAGAAAAAAAAAAGAAAAAAGAAAAAAAAAAAAGAAAAAAAAAAAAGGGGGAACATAAATTAATCAAGTAGTTTTATTTTTATAAAGAAAATAATTTTTAAGAGATTAGTGGCAAATCTCGCAAGTATCAATTATTGTTGAATTATTTCCCTGAGTTTTTTTTTTTTTTTTTGTTAAAATACATTGTTTTCAAAATGGTGGACAGTACTAATAAATTTTGACTTTTTCTTATTAAAAAATAAGATTATTTTATCAATTTACATAATTTTTGGAATATGATGTCTTTGTTTCATCACAGGTATATATACCTGTATATAGACCGTAGAGATTTTGTTTCAAATTTTGTTTTTTTATTTAAATACTACCATAGGTACTCAGCATTACCCGGGTAGAGAAAGGTGGTATAGTAAGGCTATTGAACAACCAACTGTTGAAAAAAAAAAAAAAAAAAAAATTGTTTCAAAGAAAATAACAGTGAGTACCCGTGCGAACACAAAAAAAAATTAGCCAAGTTTGAACCTGTAACGCGAAAGAGGAAAAGGAGGTAAAAAAAGCAAACACATTAGTTGTTTCGCCCACGGTTACTTTATGACGTCATGGGCCTTCGAAATAACATCTTTTAAATGTATGTTGAGATTGCTAGGCGTACAGCTTGCAAAAAATGTCAACTTGCAAAAACTGACCCCTCCTTGCAAAAAACGGCCCCGTTGACCAACACAGAATTAATCTTTTTGGCCAATTTTTTTAGATATTTGTCATCCGAGAGATCAATCTTTCTAACGATACCAATTTTGTCAGTGTTCATGGTGTCTACAAAATTATTTTTATTGCAGACTATTATCCTCATCTTTCTCAGTTGTTATTTCACAACGTTTTGACCAACTATTCCTCTGGCCTTCGTCAGGTGGTAACCGCAACGGGATAGAAACTCCGAATCTCCTAACTGCATTCTCAGCAATTACTGCCTTCCATAGTTGTTGTCTTACCATATTTTTGGCCAAGTAAACCTCTGGCCGACTTTGGGTAGGATCGAAACCGCTATCTTCAGACAATCTGACGAAGGCCAGAGGAATAGTTGGTCGAAACGTTGTGAAACAACTAAGAAAGATGAGGATAATAGTCCGCAGTAAAAATAGATCAATAAATAATGAATTCCAATTAAATAATGTATATTCATTGTGTCTGTTGAAAGTTTGTGGGAAACAAACACAGATACACACACTGACACACATTTTGCCTTTTATATAATAGACTAGCGAGGGGTACCCGGCGTTGCCCGGGTGTTTTGGGGGGGGGGGTTAAAAAAAAAAAATAAAATAAGTATGAAGATCGAACCCGAACCCTTGAGGCAAAGTTGTAAATTAAAGTGTGAAAAAAAAAAAAAAAAAAAAATGTGCGATGTTAACCATTGCCCCACTGCGAGATGCTAACGGAAACACGTTTGAATTTATTTAATTAGTTGGATTTAGCAGGTGCCCGTTTTAAATGAGGTCAAGTTTTGCCTGCGTGATAGTATTCATTTACTGCTGAACGCTTTTTTATTTCCCCGAAGATGTTATAGGAAAAAGACTAACCCACATGCGGCGAGCGACAAATATTGAATATTTATCTTCCCGAAATCGACCAAATTAGACAGGCGAGCTTCGTTGTTAACTGTGAGATATTACGATTTGTATGTGATATAAAAAGTTTTAAAAAGTTGTGAACCGACCGACCGCTTCTCTGAAAGAAGCCTTTTGTAGACGCACAGAAAAAGCGAACATACATACATACATTTTCGCTTTTATATTTATAGACTAGTGGGTGTACCCGGCATTGCCCGGGTGTGTAGAGGTGGTGCAGTAAGGATATTGAGCAAGGACGAGGTGGGGGTGAGGGGGATAAAAACAAGAAAAAGAAGCGAACAAAAACATCACAAAAAAAAAAAATAAATAAAAATAAATAAATAAAAAAAAATAAAAATTAAATAAAAATTAAATAAATAAGACAAAAAAAATAAAAACAAAAAATAAAAATTAAAAAAAAAAAGATAAAAAAAAAAAAAACAATCTGTCATGTGGGTGCAAAGTGAAACCCGGAGCTAACAACGCGGGGCCCCCAATATCCACAACGCGGGGCCCCCAATATCCACTGCTCCATGCCAACATCGAAATAACGTCGTGTTTTTTTCTATTTAAACCAATTCAAGAAAAAGTGCTAGACATGCATGCATGGTTGCCAAAGTCGGTTGTCTTAAAAAAGTGATAGAAGTAGGGGCTGGTATCAAAACGGGGTTTAAAAAAAAAATTTTTTTTTTAAAAGTGGTAGTAGGCAGGCAAGTTTAAATCCGTAACACGAAGGAGGAAAGGAATGTGAAAAAAAAAAAAACAAAAAAAAAAAATGCAATGTCTTAGCCAACACATCCATGGAAGTTGCGAGCGTTAGAATTTTTTTTTTTTTTTTTTTTACAAGGTGGTCACCACTTATCAAGGCCTGGAAGCCACTCAGGGATAAGGGTTATTGCATGTACAGTATGTTAGTGTTCAGATTTAATAAAGTGTCTACTTAAGGGGGTGGTTCATCAGGAATTTGTTTATGTTGGACTTGAAGACATCTAGGTTGTAGTCCGGTGGGAAGCAGGCAGACGGAACAGAGTTCCACAGGCGTGCAGTTCTAAGAAAGAAGAATCTACGTTTTGATTTAGGCACAGATAAAGAGTGGGAAAAATTTTTGACAGTAGTTTCAGCTAGACGGGTGTTTATCGTGAAAGATTTGCAAGGGGGGGACCAGAGATTGGAGCTCAGACGAGCACCTGCCATGGAAATAACGATAAAACAAAGATATGCTCGCAACGTCTCTTCTGTGGGAGAGAGGTTGCAAGGAAGAGAAAAGGACGTCCTCCACTAAGCCACGAAGTCTATTTTGTACTCTAGGGCTAGTCAATCGAAAGAAGACAATGATTTTTGAAAATGTCGACGAAAATAAAAAAACCCTCCTTGTAGAAAACGGCCCAGTTGAGGATGAAGATATTGTTTTTGGCCACTTTTTCGATATTTGTCGTCCGAATGACCGAGGTTTCATCACAGTCCGACGCGCATGTCGGAAGTTTTTGTAAGACATACAAATATTTTGCCTTTTATACTGCCTGGATGTTTGGAGATGTGTGTTGAGCAAAAAGTGGTAGTAGGCAGGCTCGAATAGGCTCAAACCCGTAGGAGGAAAAGAATGTGGAGAAGAAAAAAAAAAAATGATGTCTTTGGTGTTGCGTCCATTGATAAATCGGAAGTGATGAATGTTTAAATTAAGGCTAGTCAATCGAAAAAAGGGGATGACTTTTGAAAATATCGGCAAAAAAAAAAAAAAAAACGACCCCTCCCTGTAGAAAAGTGCCCAGTTGAGGGTGAAGGAATTAATGTTTTTAGCCAATTTTTCGATATTTGTAGTCCGAAGGGTTGAGCTTCAAAACGATACCAATCTCGTAAAAATCCATCGCCCTGTTAAAAGTTTTAGGCAGACATACAAACATACATACATTTAAACAGACAGGTTAGATTTATATACTTGCCTGGGTGCCTGGCATTGCCTAGGTGTTTGGAGGTGTGTGTTGAGCAAAAAAAAGAAAAAGAAAAAAAAATGTGGTAGTAGGCAGGTAGGCTCACACCCGTGATGTGAAAGTGGAAAGAGAATCTGACGTCTTACCCCCTACTCCATGACGCGACCAGAAGTTTTTTTTCCCCAACAGATGTTGGAGAGGGGGAAACCAGCTCCCAATTGTCCAGATTGAATAGTAATTGTCTGAATCCTAGATATTATTATCTATGGCCTATATAAACAGTTCTAAGCCATAGTACCCCCCCCAGGGAGCGTGTGCGAGAAAAGCCTTTGCGAGACATACACAAAATGGTCACACATATTTTGCCTTTTATATATATATAGATAGATAGATAGATAGATAGATGGACTAGCGGGGGGGGGGGGGTACCCGGCGTTGCCCGGGTGTTTGGAGATATGCGTGTTTTTGGGTAAATCAAAACAAAAATCGTTGCCCAGGTGTTTGTTTTAAAAAAAAAGTTTTGGTAGGAAGGATTGAACTCGAAGCCTTGACACTCAGTTGGAAAATAATAAAGTGTGAAAAAAATGTGCAACGTTTAACGGAAACAGGTTTGAATTTATTTAAGTAAGATTAAGAATTGGCAGGTGCTCGTACTTGACGACTTAATGAGGTCAACTTTCAGTGCAGAGTAGTATTTTATTTATGTATTTATTTGCTTCCTCACAAAAGCAAATTAGCCACAAGGTCGTTACTGCAGGTCTGTTCGCTTTTTTTATACGACAAAGTCGAAACCACATGCAGCGATCGAAATATGTTGAATATTTAGCTTTAAATTGTGGAATATTTAACGTTTCAAAGTCGGGCAAATTAAATAGACAGGCGACTCCCGTTGTTAACTCGTAGATATTACGATTTCGACGTGATATAAAAAGTTTTAAGTTGTGAGTCGACCAATCGCTTCTCGGAAAAAAGCCTGTCTTGGACATACACGAAAACGCACACACAAACATTTTCGCTTTTATATATATAGAAGACAAAAAAATTAATAAGTAAATAAAAATCAAAAGCAAATTTCAACCAAAAATTAACACACATCCAAGAGTGGCTTTTTATTTGTTTTTTTGTTTGTTAGTTTATCCGTATTGTATTTATTAATTTATTTGTTATTGTGTTTTATTTGTAATTTTATTTGTAATTTTATTTGTTTTTTTCTTTAACTTTTTTTTATCTGTAAATGCCAAAAAAGAAATGTTTATCTTAATTTGTTTTTATTTTACCTGTAAATATCACCTTTGAGGGTGTTTGTTTTGTAGTTTATTTTTTGCTTTAGCTGAACATACAGACAACTACCTTTTATATAATAGAAGATATATTAAAAAAAAAAAAAAAAAAAAAAAAAAAAAAAAACACATCCAAGAGAGTTTTTTTTTTGCAATTTAGTTAAAGGAATTCTATTTTTTTTGGATAGGAAAAAGAAAAAAAAAATTGAAATTCTGCTAAAAAAGCGAAGACCTCACGTCCTTGGTGTATCGACTAATTTTTAACGGCATCATTTTTAGTTCTACAAAATGTTCTCCTTCCTCGACTC
Source organism: Euprymna scolopes (assembly GCF_053919585.1). Classification (NCBI taxonomy): domain Eukaryota; kingdom Metazoa; phylum Mollusca; class Cephalopoda; order Sepiida; family Sepiolidae; genus Euprymna; species Euprymna scolopes. Next base: position 4,444,346 of record NC_136520.1, on the reverse strand, counting down.
ATACTGAAAGGATACGCCAACTGACCTCGTCATTTAACCAGTTCAATCCGGCCAACGTGTTCATGTCTTGCCGTTTAATTTGGATGCGAAAGCCTTCGACGAGCACTTCAGTCAACGGTTGTGGTTTCAAAGCAGACTCAATTTCAGCTTTCATGGCAGGCGTGATTTTTGGTAATGATGGTGCTTTTTCAATTTCTTCTTCAAGAATGGCAGGTTCTTTCTCTGATAATCGGAGACGATTTTGAATCTGGTTGTCAAAATAAATAAAATAAATCTTTTAAAAATTGAAAGGATACTGCAATTTGCTTGCAGTGTGAAAGGTGTTGTCTTTGAAGACTACTACAATGCAGCTAGTGGGAAACACAGGACACGAATCAGTGTATAAAAGAATAATGAAAATACTGAAATAATTTCAATACTCAGGGCTTTACATTGCGAGTGAAACAGTCGCATTTGCGAGTAATTTTTCAAAGTGGCGACTAGAAATAATGAAACGCTTATCTTTTGGCGATTGTATTTCTTTCACTGACAATCTTCTAAAGCTCACTACTGAGTGAGAAATATCTTTGCAAATTTTTTTTTTTAATAAAATGAACAAAGTTAAATTATTTAAACAAAAGTTTAATAGAACAATATAATCTTTTTTTTTTTTTTTAACGAAGGCTGTTTAAAAAAACATCTTGAAGAAATCAGAATGTTTATACTTTCAAGTATCAATATAAAATTTGTTGTATATTTAAAATTACACTTGTTTAAAAAAAAAAAAAAATGCTCGTCACACAATGAAAATGTCATATTCTAAAAATCATGTGGGTTTGGCTAGTAACTTTCTATTTGGCTAGTAAACGAAAATATTTAGCTGTCAAAGGTCAACTAAAGATAAATTTGTCCACAGAGCTCTGATACTGAAAAATCTTTATGCGGTCATTAGTCTTTTATATACTAACTCATGTCCACAGTGTTTCCCCACAAGCATTGTAATAGCCTCCAAACACAACTACTTAAAAAAAAAAAAATTTTTTTGGTGCTTCTTCAGAATTGGGATGAGATTTTGTAGTCAATAAATGGAGTTTTCAGATAAAAAACTGGTTTGTACTGATTTGACCAAGAAGAAATTGGAGTTATCGCCCTTTGACAATGGTGCCGTCCGTGTAATGCAGAAGTTCTAAATTTTCAAATCACATTAATTTGTTTTTATATTTCAATTAAATCTCACAAAGTTAAAATAGTCTAGTAATTTTAATGGCAGAAATTGACAGGGGGACATAGATTTGAAATTTTGGTGCTTCTACAGAATTGGGACGAGATTTTGTAGTCAATAAATGAAATTTTCAGATAAAAAACGATTTCAACTGATTTTTTTTTCAATTCAAATAAGTTACAATGGTATCTCCCAAATTATGCAGTTGAAATTACCTGAATATTACTGAATTATAAAAAAAAAAACTTTAATAGTGTTAAGTGAAAAATTGCCGCCATCTTGTTTAAATGAAAAATGAAAATTACCTCCTTTTTGAACAGTGTCTTACGATTGTTTTCAAATTATATTTTTTTATTTTCTTGAATAAATAATTTACTTTATAGATTTTCGAAATTTTTGGATATAATCTTGAAAATATGAGGAATACATATACACCATTGTTTTCATGTGAAATTCAGTTTTACGATTTCAGAAATTTTGTCCCAAATAGTGTAGAAGCGCCCAATTCTTTTACAAAACAAAAACTTAAGAGAAAAAGAAAAATAGGAGCAAGTCCAGAGTTCAACCTAACTACAAAAACCATTTAAAAATACAACATCTTCGATATATGTACCCACGCCCAAAAATGTCTTACTGCAAAAATCACAAATCAATCTAGTATTTTTGTTTTATCTAAAACCATATTTTTAGCAATTTTAATAGTAAATTGTAGCCATTATATTAGTTGGTTGTTTTTGTTTTACGGCATATCAACCCTTTTCAGGGTATTTAATGCCAAATCCAGTTATTTTGAAGAAAAATCTTTTTATAGAATATATATATTTTTTTTTTTTCCAGTCAGTTTCTATTTAACTCATAGTTGGGACCCTAACAGGTACTACCACTCTGGGTCAGAGTGGACCTGGGAGCAATTGCAATTAAAGGGTGACTCCACACTCCCCAAAGCCCACAAACTGGGGCCTCACCATTGGATATAGTTTAAGGTTATATCCAGGACCTGTAGCCATTACAAGGCTGATTTTAATCTCGATAGTTCGAATTGAGTTATCTCCCCCTTCTTGATGCAACATGGTGGATCAAGATAACATCTCGCTTCCTCATAAAATTTGATTTTCTTTGTAAAAAAAAAAGAAAAAAAAAAAAAATTAAATAAGACTACTTGATCAATTTATATGATTTTTGGAATATGACATTTTCATTTTGTCATGGGTCCATACACCATAAAGATTTTTCTGTATTTTTGGTTTTTAATCGAGTTGAACACTGGACTTGCACCAAAAAATGTTTTCACACTATTTTTAATTTGTCCAATTGAAATCGGAGAAACAGATTTTTTTTAAATTACAATCAATAACTTCAGTGAAATAATTTCATATTACATAGACTTATTTGATATTTGGAGTTTTAATGATACCAAAAAGTAAGTGTAGTATCTGTTCTGTTAAAACTCAATCAAAAAATACACACAATTCCCATTGCTCCAATATAATGGCTTAATTCCTGAGAAAAATTCTTTCATTTATTTATGATTTATTTAAATAAATATTTCACATGTAGTATAATCACATGACATCACAAAAGAGTTCCACATGTTCGTTTGAAAGCAGCAGCTACCATAACAGACTGTAAAGTTACCAAAATTTATTTTTTTTACTTGGGGGAGAGGATCATATCAAGGTACAGAGGTTACTCGAGGATAAGGATTAATGAACGTTAGGTAGATGGTGAGACAACACTGATGATCAATAATGGTAGAACTAAAGTGAGTCTTAATTATTCAAGAGGACAGCTTAACAATAACTTGTTTACATTAGACTTGAAGATGACCAGGATAAATATTTACATGCTGCCCATTTCAACATGTGAAACAAAATCGGAAGGTGACGTGTTCAAGCCAGTGCCTCAAAGGAAGAACACCCTAGCCTAATAAAAATTACTTGGATAGTCCTGTCAGCATTCCCCAGTAGGGGTGTCTTAGGCAGTAAGCAATAAACTTACTCCACTCGAAAGCCAGGTGGCAAGGCCTGGAAGAGTGGACCTCCTAATTATTACCTAGGCAATGTACCTCAGTTTGACAGGTACTGGGTTAGTTTCTGGTCCCTCACCTGTCAGACTGATTGTCAAGAACAAATTCTTGACAAGTAGTTGAAGTAGCAAGGAAGCTCATCCTCTTCAATATAATGATGGCATAGATGTATAAATGATCGTGTTATAGTTGGGAAGCAACCCTGCGGTATTGCGTTCACAGACGGACAGTTTTAGGAAACAAACTTTGCTCATGGAATTTTCGTATAGTTTTAAGCACAGACAGAGAGTGAGGGAAATTGTTGACAGTTGTTGTAGATAGAGAAGCATTTGTTATAAATGTATCACGGGGGGGGAGGGGGGCATAGATTTTTTTTTTTTTTACAAAGGTGTCACCACTTATCAAGGCCCAGAGGCCACTCAAGGATAAGGGTTAATTGAAGCTTAGTCGAGCACTTGCGATGAAAATAAGAGCAGAAATAGATTTGCAACATCTCTTTTGTGAGAAACATGTAGGGAGGCAAGCAAGTCTGATCATCTCCTCAGATGCGGCAACAATACACCATTAAAGGACGTTTTTGATTTTTGTACAGGATTTTCTTTTTAATAGAATTTGCTCTAGAGCAAGGCATGAAGCCACCTGATGTAAGGAGCTAACAAGTGCAAAAACTGATTATTGCAAAGACAGGAGATGCCTATTGACAGTTTTGAATAAAAACAATACTGTGGATTAAATAAAGAGTTCTGCTCAAACTTGCATCACATCCATACCTATTTTAATACTAAAATAATTTTTTTTTTTTTAAATAAAAACTAAAGGAAAGTACCTCTTCATCAAGTTTTTCGTCCTGTGATTTTCTCTACAAAGAAAAAAAAAACAAACAATTGTAATTAAAAAAAACAAGAAAGAAAAAGTGAAAAATTAAGGTTATAAAATATTTTTGTGTTTCCAATTAGAAATGAAAAGAAAATATTTAAATCTTTGAAACATCTGAGCTAATATAAAATTTATGACAGAAAAAAAAAAAAGTATTATTTTATTTTATAAAAAAAAAGTATTATTTTATTTTATAAAAAAAAAGTATTATTTTATTTTATAAAAAAAAACTCTTAATCCAATATTTTTCATAAAATTACAATAAAATTATGTTTGAAGGGATTAAAAAAAAAAATCTATTGAATAAAATTTTACTTGTAATAAAAAAGGTTTAAAAGGAAATATTTTACCTTTTCTTCAAAAATTTTTATTTTCAGTTGTTCTTCCTCAATTTTACGTTTTTGTTCCCGTGTCGAAGCTGAATATCTTCTAACCCTGAACACAAAAATAAAATAAATAAATATAAAAAAAGTGAGAGCAAAACAAAGAATTAAATATCTTACGAGTCACAATTCTCAAAAAGGGACCCTGTGGCTCCCCAGAATTAGCAAATACCAAAATGACACATTTTTGGTTTCTTTAAATTTCCGTTGAATTATAAGCAAACAATTTCCATGTGTATGGATGCCCTCTCAACAATAACTGCCATTGTCACCACCGTCGTCGTCGTCTCATATTGCCAATTTTTGAGGTGAGTACGGGTTTACAATTATAAAAATAAAGCAAAAAAAATAAAAATAAATAAAATACAAAGGCACATTCTATAAATATCCTTTGTACTGTATGTGAAATCATCAACCCTCTAAACACTAACATCCTCAACTTAGTTGTTTGTCGTAGCCATGTTTATCAGTAGGGCTAGGACAACAGCATATTCTTTTCATTGTTTTGACTCGAGTGTATATCCATTAATTTCTTATACGCTTTTATATAGTGATGTGATTTTCGGTTGATTAACTGTGTCTAACAGGTTATCTCCCGATTTGATCCAAGCCATAACGGTCTCCAACTGTAAATTGTCGCAAAACGCATTGCCTCCTCTAAAACTCTCCGTAAACTAACTTTAAATATATTGACCTCTATTGACTTTTGTCCCAATAACTGCCGCATCTTGATTAACAATCCTATTTCAGCTGCTTTTGTGTTCCTTGGTGATCCCCCCTCCCCATTGTCTTTCCACCAACCAACTAGACTTCTTATACTTTTGTTCGGTTGATCAACTTAACACTTGGAGAGGGGTGGGTATGAGGTACGGTTCTGGGAAGTCCTATTAGACCCCCCCTCCTCCCAAGCCTTACTTCCCGTCTTTCAAGTGGAACAAGTTTGTTTACTACCTGATGCTGATAGGGCTGCCCAGGCAATGTTTTTAATGGCCAGAGTGCTTCTTCTTTAGGGGCACTAGCTCGACTTTCCCCTCACTTTCCGACCTTGTGTCACATGCAAAAGTTTATCAAAGACAAACGTAAGAAAGACATAATGAAACGCGACAAAAAAATTTTTTTTAAATATCAAAGATGTGGTTATTAATGGAAAAAATTCATATTAAGCAACAATTGAAATAAACATGAATTGCCAGGGTAAACAAGAAATAGATAACACATATAATGTAAAGATATATTTGATATTATCTGGGACTATTGTAGGATTAAATCATGTGACCAGCAGAAAATGGCTGGGGCGCCACAAGTCTAATTGATCCTTAAAAAAGTCTACAGGGTTTCTTTTGATTCGCTTGACTAAAAACAAACTCGATTTTTGTTATAAAATTGAATAAAAATTAAGGTTAAGCAACGAATTATGTTTAGCGTTTTTGTAAACATATTCAATATTGATGATTTCAACAAAAAATCATTGGTTATATAGTCAACTAACAAACTTCCTAATTTTCAGTGTGGCTGCTACCGGAAGCAGTGACAAAGCAAATCAGTTCAGTCGCTTTTTCTCTCACGCCTATATCACCCCTCTGCATGTACTTTTTTTTTTGTTTTTTTTTTAATTATGTTTTTCAAACTGTTCTGTTTATATTTAATAATCATTGAAAAGATTTTTTCGGTCTAATTAAGAATTATTGAAATCAGTTTATTTTTCTTAAAAGAATTGTTGAAAACAGGTTTAAAATTTTTTAGAATTATTTTGGGCATAATATGTATTGGGTACGTTTTTTTTATGATGTTCGACATTTGATTATTTTGATTACAATTTTATTTTTATACGTTCATAAGCACATATAAATAAAAAAAAATAAAAATTATTTTTTAAATTAATAAATAAAACTTTAATTTCATAAACATCTTCTATCATATAAATCTTACCTGTCTGTTTAAATGTATGTATGTTTGCCTAAAGCTTTTGACGACTTTTCACGAGATTGGTATCATTTTGAAGCTTGACCATTCCAACGACAAATATGAAAAAATTTGCTAAAAACATTAATTCCTTCACCTTCAACTGGGCACTTTTCTACAGGGAAAGGTTGCAAAAAATCGTTCCTTCATGATAATTTAGCCAAACATGCATGCGCAAAAAAAGTTTTCTTGAATTAGTTTAAAAAAAAAAAAAATTAAAAAATTAAAAAAAAAAAAAAAAAAAAAACCTAATTCCACTCAAACAGTCATAGACCGGTTGGTAAGAGAACAGCGTTGTTTTCTTAAAATTGCACGTTCGAGCCAAGATGTTAGAAATATTTTTTTTTTTGATTTTTTAAAGTTTTAATATTGAAACAGTGTTATTTATGCCATTTTTGCTTTTGATTTTTTTTTTTTATTCTTCCATTACGTTCATTGTTTTTTTTTTCCGATTTTAAACAAAAGTCATATTTAAACAAGGTTATTACGTTCACTTATTCTTTATTTTACATTTTGTTTTGATGTAAACCACCACCCCCCACCCCCACACTCCTTCATCCGGGCAATGCCGGGTACCCCCGCTAATTTCTTATAAAATTTAAAATAAAATAAAGACTTATTTTTTCTATTGTCATTAGATGTAGAAATAAAGACTAATTGTGTTAATTTTATCTTTGTATAATTTTTGCGATTTTTATTGTATACTTTTCGATAATGTCCTTTTATTCAATTTTATTGCAATAAATCGCTTCACAATAGAAATACTGAAAAACAATACAAGTGAGGGAACCGATTTGCCTCGTCACCGTTTCCGGTAGCAGCTACACCAGAAGTAGGTTAGCTGACTATAACCAAAACGTTTAATTAAAATAATATAATTTTTTTTTTTTTAAATTTAAAATGATGAATAGATTACTAAAACTCTTTCTTAAATGAAACTATCATTGCCAGCTATGAGGCATAAGCAAGATGCGAAAAGAGAGGAAAAACGTGGCAGACGTGTTCTCTCATTAGCAGCCCCGTATTTACTAATTGTTTTTAATTTTTTAATTTTTTTTTTTTTTTTTACATAGGCGTCACCACTTATCAAGGCCGATAGGCCACTCAAGGGTAAGGGTTAAAGAGTGTAGAGTAGTCAAAAGGACAATATAGTAATCGATATTAATGGAAGTTCGGTAAATTTGTTAACTTAAGTGGAATGGCTCATCAGAAACTTGTCCACATTGGACTTGAAGACAACCATATTATAGACAGCTGGAAAGCAGGAAAACGGAAGACAATTCCACAGGCGTGCAGTTCAAAGAAAGAAGCTTTGATCATGGAATCTATGTTTAGGTTTAGGCACAGATAAAGAGTGGGGAGAATTATTGATAGTGTTTTCAGCTAGTCGAGTGTTTCTTGTGAGAGTTTGGCAAGGGGGGGACCATAGATTGAAGCTCAGTCGAACACTTTCCATGAAAATAACGATAAAGCAGAGACAAACTCGCAACATCTCTTCTGTGAGATAGAGGTTGCAGCGAAGAGAAAAGGACATCTCCCACCAGGCCACGAAGTCTATTTTGAACTATATCAAGGCAGGACAAGTCTTTTCTAGCAGCTCCTGCCCATATGTGGGAACAGTATTCCATCCTTGGACGTATTCAATGATTGTTTTGATCCTGTAGGCAAAATGTTTCGTATTTGTTTTTCTTTTTTGCTACCAGAATTAATTTTCAACAAGTTGTCATCTCTGTCGATATCGTAAGTTTAAAAAAAAAAAAAAAAGAGCCCACATAAACGCACTAATCGCTCAGGTGAATTGATTTCTTTTTTCTTTTCATTTCTTTACGATCTTATTTAAAATATAAATAAATTTTTATCAAAACTAATAAAATGTTAAGGTTTATCCACTCATTTGAATAAAATTTTAATGCTCCGTTTGAAAGAAAAACTTAATGAGTGAAATGTTTGTTATTTGAAATTAATGTTTTACATTTTTTTTTTTTTTTTTTTTTACTTTATAGTAACCATTCATGAAGGCTTGGAAGCCACTCAATGAGTACCATAATAATTTATTTTAGGGGACAGCTCTTTAAGAACCTGTTCACGTTGGACTTGAAGTCATAGTCAGCCGGCAGGCAGCTATGTAGTATAGAGTTCCACAGGCGAGCAGCTCTTGGTTAAAAACTCGGCTCATGGAATTTTTGCTTAAATTTCAAGTTTTAAGTATTTCAAGTCAAGAACTTTGTGAAGCGATAGTTTTTAATGTCTTCAATAAGTCAAAGATCGGTGAAAATCCTGACGAGCAAAAAATGAAGAGCAACAAATGCCGTGTTCTTTATACTTACAATTGAGTGACCCAGTCTTCGGCCAAATACGGATTATTCTTAAGTCGAGTACATGGTGGGGGGCTGCTCAAAAAAAATTAAAAAAATAAAAAGGAAAGAGTAAATAAATAAAGGTAGTTGAATTAATATACGAGTTGTAGGGACCTTCACCTTCCTGTCCCCTATTTCTAACAAAATGAAATTTGAAAGTCAAGTTTATCAATGTTGAAAGGTCAAACTAAGAAACATTAAAGAAATTCTGGGCCTCAAAGAAAAATCTCCATGATGTACATACCTGTGACGAAACAAGAATATCATATTCCAAATATCACATAAATCGATCTAATAGTTTTATTTTTAAATAAGAAAATCAAATTTTATGAGTAACGGAAGAGCAGCTGTTTTGTTCTGATTATTTTTAAAAACAATTTTTTAAAATAATCAGAACAAAGGGAGATAAATCTAATTTGGATTGTGGAGTTATATTGTAATGCCTAAAAATTCCCATTCATCACTTAAAAATGATTGTCTCTATAAAAATACTCGATAAATTTACGTGATTTTTGGAATATGATATTTTCATTTTGTAACGAATACATACATGATAAAAATTTTAAATTGCAAATTGATCAAGTACTTTTATTTTTTACTAGCGGGGATCCCCGGTGTTATTTGGGTGTATGGAGCTGTAATAAGGAATCCCAACAAGTGGTAATAGCGCAGGAAGGCGGGGGATCAAAATAACAGTAGGCAGTTTTGGGTAGAGAGAGGTGTTAAAAAAAAAAAAAAAAAAAAAAGCTCGAACCCGTAATGCAAAGGAGGAAAAGAAAATGAAAAAAAAAATGTAACGTCTTAGCTGACGTCTCCATCGCGCAATCAGAAGTCGAGTGCGTTGAAATTAAGCGCAGTCAATTGAAACAAACGACTTGCAGAAATGTTGATGAAAAAAGCGACCCCAGCCGAATTAAAGGTGAAGGAATTAATGCTTTTGGCCAACTTTTCGATATTTGTCATCCGAAGGATGGTGCTTCAAAACGATACTGATCTCGTTAGGATCTGCTGCGCGTGTCAAAAGTTTTTGCGAGACATACAAAGACACACATTTTGACTTTTATATATTAGTCTAGTCGGTGATACCCAGCGTTGCCCGGGTGTTTGGAGGTGTGCGTGTTAAAAAAAAAAAAAAAAAAAAAAAATGTTGGCCGGGTAAAAGAAAAAAAAGTTTTCAGAAGAAGATAGGCTAGAACCTGAAAGTCTTGACGCGAAGGTGGAAACGGGAGGGAAAAAAAGCCAGACACACCCATCTCGCCTACGAAGGGAGGAACTGATAAGCACGCTAAGTGAAGGGTTATAAAGCGAAATACACAGCTGCAAGGAAGTGGCGTAATGTCTGACCTAGTTTTGCACTGCAAGCCAGATCATTCGCTTTTCGAAGACGTGGCGAGCTGGAAAAAGTCAGGCAAATTAAATACACACGCGACCCTTGTTGTTAAGTCGTAGTTATTATGATTTAGACGCGATATAAAGTTTTAAGCAGCGAGCCGACCAAAACATGCACAAAAAGCAAACATATATACATTTTCGCTTTTTTTATATATATATATATATATATATATATATAAAATACATATATATATATATATAAAATACATTTTCGCTTTTATATATATATATATATATATATATATATATATATATATATATATATATATATATAAAATACATTTTCGCTTTTTTATATATATATATATATATATGTATATATATATATATATATATATAAAAGAAGACTAAGAAAATCAAATTTTATGAGTAAGCAAAAAAGGGCTTTTTTTTTTTTTTTTTTTTACACCACTTATCAAGGCCCGGAAGTCACTCAGGGATAAGGGTTATTGCAAGTACAGTACGTTAGTGTGGAGATTTGATGAAGTGTTTACTTAAGAGGGCGGTTCATTAGGAATTTGTTAACATTGGACTTGAACACATCCAAGTTGTAGTCAGGTGGGAAGCAGGCAGACAGAACAGAGTTCCACAGGCGTGCAATTCTAAGAAAGAAGCTTTGTTCATGGAATCCACGTTTTGATTTAGGCACAGATAAAGAGTGGGGGAAATTTTTCACAGTGGATTCGGCTAGACGGGTGTTTTTCGTGAAAGATTGGCGAGGGGGGACCAGAGATTGGAGTTCAGACGAGCACCTGCCATGGAAATAACGATAAAACAAGGATAGGCTCGCAACGTCTCTTCTGTGGGAGAGAGGTTGCAGGATAGAGAAAAGGGCATCCCCCACTAAACCACGAAGTCTATTTTGTACTCTGTCAAGGCATGATAGGCTGTTTTTAGCAGCTCCTGCCCAGATATGGCATCGTCATCTTGAAAAACTGAAAAAAAAATGTAAGAATCAGACAACTGCGTTTTATATATGAAAAAAAGTTGGAAACGTTCTCTCGGTCATTAAATCCTAATAGGCTTATTTATAAGAGTAGTCGTTGATGGGCAGAAATCAGGAGCTCAATAGTATCAATGCTGGCGTCCCTCAAGGTTCCATCATTGGCTCAACTGTCTTCCTGACTTTTATCAACGATCTCCCAAATCACATTCTCAAATCTTTCGTAGACATTTATGCTGACGACACCATAATCTATAGCAACACTTCAAAGGCCAGCAATGACCAAGATCTTTCTGATCCTCTCTCTTCTGATCTTGAGAATGTGATGCAATGGAGAAAAAGGTGACCAGTTAATTTTAATGCATCGAAAACCAAGCTTCTAGCTTTTCATCAACGTTCTGACCCTCATCTGACCCCAACAGAAATAAATGGCTCTCATCTTGGTGAAGCTTCATGTCTTGACAAGCTTGTGTGTCTAACCCTAACTCCTGATCTGAAATGGGGCACAAACCCTAACTCCTGATCTGAAATGGGGCACAAACCCTAACTCCTGATCTGAAATGGGGCACATTACATCAAATCCGTTGCCAAAAATCTCTGGAAAAATGGTTGGATAACGATCGTTCCAGTATGTATCTCACTGCTGATGCAATTCTATCTGTATAAGAGTCACGTACTCTCTAAAATGGAGTACTGTTGCTGCATCTGGGCAGGAACTGCTTAGTGTGCTCTATTCAGCCTTGATAAAGTTCAAAACCGACTTTGAAATCTAGTAGGTGATGCCTTTTTCTCCTCCCCGCAATCTCTTTCCCCACATTGCGAGCCTGTCTCTGCTCTATCATTATTTTCATCACAAATGCTCGACTGAACTCCAATCTACGATCCCCCTTGCCAAACTTTCAAAAAAATACTCGACTAGCTACAACCGCTATAAGGGACCCCCCCCCCCGCTCTCTATATGTGCCTAAATGTAAGCGCAGATTCCATGAATGAAGTTTCTTTCCTAGAACTGCCCGCCTGTGGAACACTGTTCCGCTGGCCTGCTTCCTGGTTGAATACAATATGGTAGCCTTCAACTTTAATGTAAACAAGTTCTTGTTCGGTCGTCCTCATAAATAAACAAATTCCACCCAATTTACACCATTACCGATTATCACACTATCACCTTACATTCATTCACCCTTATCCTCGAGTGGCCTTCGGGTCTTGATAAGAAGTGACTCCCATGTAAAAAAAAAATAAATAAATAAATAAATTAAAAAAAAATAAATAAAAATAAAATAAAAATTTAAAAAAAAAAAACAGATCCTGAGTTCTGGTTAGATTATTTGAATCAAAAGAAAAAAAGTTTGTATGTGTAAAGTCAGTTACATTAATTAGTCTCTTTCCGCTCACTATATATCTCTTTCTTTAATAATTTTTCAATATAGGAAAAGGAAGTTAAGAGAAAAAGTGATCGAAGGGAGAACAATAAACAATATAACATAAGAGCAGGAGGGGGGGGGCAACATACAGCAAGAGAGAGTGAAAATGATAGTTGCTTAGTTAATTGCAAATTACAGATAATTAGAACAATTATAAGTTTTTTGTTTTTTTTTTTCAAACATACATTGTAACATGTATTTGTCCTAGTGGAGACGATGCCTAAAGAAAAGTAATTCCAAATACATTAACACCAAAGACCATAACCGTGGATTGTCCGATGCAGTGAGCTCTGCCCTCAAGTGTTGAAGCCCCAGATTTGCAGTTTGAGGGTGCTGGCAATGGTCCTGTTGTCATAACTTGGATCGGTAGAGAGAAGGAGTTGTATAGCAACGCATCTCCGATCTCGCTCGTTGAACATTGTGTCACTTTCAGACATGATAGAAGGCGCCTATTGCTCTTGGGATTTGTACACAACTGACCAACTAGTGGATGGTTTGCAACAAAAAAAGAAAACCGGTTTTCATCAAATGGAAATGGAATCAGGTTGTCTTTTCTAGGGCGACAATTTTATCGTTCCACCTTGTAGAACAAGTGAGTCGGTTTTGACATGGATGTAAAAAAAATAAAAAAAATAAAATGCAGCTCCACTTTTCCAGTGCATACGAATGTAGATTTGTTTAAATAACAAACAGTTCTTGTTCATTAACAAGTTAGTTGCGCTTTCATAGAAGACACGAACGTCTGAATCTATCATGTGCTTCTTCGGATAACCCCTCTCTACGATTGCAAAACATGGCCAATGAAAGCTGCAGATCTCAAAGGCAACAAGTGTTTAACCAACATTGTAATGTTGCACACAGGACCCAACACGTTGTAGCAGAATACATCGCAAGGAATATAGTACAAGTAGTTACTTTTTTTTTCTTTTTCTTTTCAAACAAAAACATTTTCAATACTTTACCAAATAAAACATGATTGTGCTCCTCCTGTCCTCTCAAATGTCATCCATAATCTCTAACATGATCGTCTTCTCTAATGTGATCCTCTCTCTGTGCACACGTTCTTTTTTTTATAGTCTTTTTCTCTGCTATGATATCATTTTGAACATAGCTCGGCTTTTGCATATGCACTATACTCTGTTGCAACTGCATCTGCCAAATTCTGCGTGTTTGCCGGCATTATTTTGTCTCCAGCACCCAAATTGGAACACGATGCAAGATCGTCCTCTTCTAAAGTGGAGACTTTGCCGGTTTGGCCACGATAGGCACCGCAATCCAGGAGAGTTCATCCACAAAACAACAGCTCATAAAAATATCTCCAAGTCTGGCAACGATACCCAGGAGGTCAGCTAAAGGCATAGAACCTATCTCCGATCAACAAGTCTACGGTGTTTTTTGTTAGACTGCCTACCCGTCACTATTTTGGCCGCTTCAAACTGTTTTGCATGGTGTGTGTTCGTCTGCAATGCTGTACGTTCCACAAGAGGAGGTAACAACCTGTTTTCGATAGTGATATCGTCTCAAGTACAATTAAATAAGCAGCTTACATGTAATTGCCTAAAAACAGTAGAATCTTTGTTTTTTTTGTTTTTTTTTTTTTGAGAATCAGTACAGAATGCTGGGTGCCAATAATATTTTTTATAAAAATTATATTAAAGTCTAGAAAAAAACATTTAAAACTACAAATATTCACGTGCATTTGTAAAATCTAAAAAAATTTTTTTTTTTGTCTTTTTTGAGAATCAGTACAGAATGCTGGGTGCCAATAATATTTTTTATAAAAATTATATTAAAGTCTAGAAAAAAACATTTAAAACTACAAACATTCACGTGCGTTTGTAAAATCTAAAAAAATTTTTTTTTTTGTCTTTTTTGAGAATCAGTACAGAATGCTGGGTGCCAATAATATTTTTTATAAAAATTATATTAAAGTCTAGAAAAAAACATTTAAAACTACAAACATTCACGTGCATTTGTAAAATCTAAAAAAATTTTTTTTTTTGTCTTTTTTGAGAATCAGTACAGAATGCTGGGTGCCAATAATATTTTTTATAAAAATTATATTAAAGTCTAGAAAAAAACATTTAAAACTACAAACATTCACGTGCATTTGTAAAATCTAAAAAAAAAATTTTTTTTTTTTTTAATTGGATGCTTTTGTAATATAATGGGATTTCAAACATGCATTTCAGATAAAAAGCACATAATTACATGTTAGGTTGAAGTCGGTATAAATTTATAAAAAAAGCATCCAGTAGAAAAAGTCACACATGTTGAAATCAGTATAAATTTAAAAATTTTTTTTTTTTTTTTTTTTTTTTTTTTTTAAATCATCCAGTAAAAAAATAATTACAAGTAAAAAATTTTTTTATTGAATTATAGAATTTTATCGCATATTTTAATGTGGATTTTTTAATTCCAGGGGAGTTAACTGCAGTCTATAATTTTGACTTATCTCCCTTGATTTTAATTAATAATTCACCATTTCAAAATGTTAGAGGAGGACTATGATCTTTTGTAAAAAAAAAAAAAAAAAAAAAAAAAAAAAAAGTTATCAGGGCTAGGACAACAGCATATTCTTTTCATTGTTTTGACTGTTGAGTGTGTATATGTTAATATCTTATATGAGTGATGTGGTTCTCAGTTGATTAACCGTGTTGGATATATATTAGAGAGTCAAAACAACGAAAAGAATGTGCTGTTGTCATAGCCCTAGTTATCATACATTTTGGAATTTATACTAATTTCAACATAGCACACACGTAATAGTTACATGCCATACTGAAGTAAGCATAAATTAAAAAAAAAAATTTTTTTTTTTTTTTAAATCATCCAACAGGAAAATAATTACAAGTAAAAATAAAATTTATTGAATTATAGAATTTTATCGCAGGTTATGGATTTTTTAAATCCAAGGGAGTTAATTGTAATCTACAATTTTGACTTATCTCCCTTGCTTTTAATGAATAATTCACTATTTGAAAACAGATGGATATTTTTTTTTTTTTTTTAATTAAAAAAAAAAAAAAAAAAAAAAAAAAAAAAAACATCTAGCACATTTTATACTGGCTCATTTATCATAGATTTTAGAATTCATACTACTTTTGACATGCAGGTAAGTAACAGTGTTTTTTACGTAAAATGTATTTTTTTTTAAATCCGAATATACTGCGGAGGCACCAAAAAATTTAATGACAAGTAAAGACAAAAGAGGCAAGAATCAAAATTTTACCTGGATTTGGGGCTTGCGGTTTCTGATGATATTTCTTCAGGTTCTGACTGTGACTGACCTAGACAAAAAAAAATAAGAATAAAAAAATAAAATAAAATCTTGTTTTGGATTAAAATGTTAAAGTTTTGGTCCACAATTCTCTATATATTTCCGTGAAAAAGCAAAAATAACATATTCCAAAAACCATGTAAATTGACCAAGTAATTTTATTTTTATAAAGAAAATCATTTTTAAGCAATTACTGGGAGCTCAAAGGCATTACAACGTAAATCTCACAAATTTAAATTATTGAGTTTTTTAAAAGTTTTTTTTCGAAACGGTTGAGAAGAGAGGTACTCTTCTGTTATCATACAATTTGATTTTCTCATTGCAAAATAAAAATGAAACCCTAAAATGAGGTACTGTTGCCACATCTGGACAAGGGCTGCTCAGTGCACCCTATCCAGCCTTGACAGAGTTAAAACCAGCTTTGAATGAATAAGTAATGCTCTTTTCTCTTCCCTGCAACCTCTTTCCCACAGAAGAGACATTGCAAGTCTGTTTCTATTCTATCGTTATTTTCATAGCAAGTGCTCGACTGAACTCCAATCTATCATTCCTCCTTGCCAAACTTTCACAAAAAAAAAAAAACCACTCAACTAGCTACAACCACTATAAACGATTTCCCCCTACTCTGTAAATATAAACGGAGATTCTATGAACAAATCTTCTTTCCCAGAACTGCTCGCTTGTGGAACACTGTTCTGTTGGCCTGCTTCCCGATTGAATATGACATAGTAGCCTTCAAATCCAATGTGAGTTCTTGTTGAGCAGTCTCCTTAAATAATTAAATTCTAACCAATTTACAGGATTAACAATTACTACACCTTAGATTCATTACCCCTTATCCTCAGGTGGCCTTTGGCCCTTGATAAAGTGGTGACTGTCAAGTAAAAAAAAAAATAGTTGATCAATTTACGTGATTTTATATTTTTATTTTGGCAATTTACATTTTGTACATTGTGCAGAATTTTACTTTTATTTGTTGATATCAGAAATTCTATCATCATATATATACTAGATTTTTTTTTTTGTAATGCCTACTGATTCCCATTAATCACTTAAAAATGATTTTCTTTATAAAAATAAAACTAGTCGAGCCATTTATCTTGTGACATGCCATTACACTCATAACTTTTCAACTATTCACCCCCACACATTGTCTGGTATCGTCGCAAAGGAACCAACAAAATAAAAAAAAAAAAATAAAATAAAAAACGCATTTCATTATCATTTAAAAAGTCTTTTCGCACACACGTGTTTTGCAACGCTCTGCCATATAACATGTTTTTTAAAAGTCTCTCTTCCCACTAGTCCTTGTCCATCTTCCCCAGCATGCATTTTTCTTCTCATCACGTGATGTATTTTTTCTTTTTTTTCTCTTCTACATTCCATGACGTCAGCATGTGCATACTTGCTTAATTTGCATATGTGCTAAGACAGCTGCTGCTGCTAATATTTTTGCTAGTCAGCTATTCTATGGCTGCTGCCGATTTTCTCATCGCCCATACGGACCACTTCGCAACGTGATCTTATTCTATTAATTATTACTACCTCCGGTCGGAAATAGTTGATGCACAAAAATTTTCAGTTTGGTCGGAAATACAAGTTTCAAGTTTTTTTAAAGGCAGTACTTTTGAAAGGAAATACAGGTTAACTAAATAATTATAATTAATTAAATTGACAATTGATTGCACGTACATTCTTACAATGTATGATTTAATAAATATACAAAAAAATAATGCAAAAAGCTAAAACATCAAACTATTCAACTGTGTTAATTTATTTTTCAATTCTTCTGATATCAAAATTGAAGTGGGAAGTTTTCTTTTTCTTTCTAGCTGTGCTTTTGACATATGCTGAAGCCTGTAATTGTTGCCACCATCAGCCAAAATTATTTGTTCCATTGTCTCCTGCAATGTCAGGAAAATGTTGTTCAACTTTGATTTTTCTAATTCTTGAAAGCTGGTTTCAACTGCTTCAATTTATTCATCACTATTCTTTGGAGCCTTTTGGTGTTGAATGGATTGGATTGAAGTGACCTAGGTCAAGCACATTCAGATCCGGACTGTTTACAGGCTGGTTAACCAGTTCAATGTTCAGCCCTAATCTCTCCGATTCTTGTTTGAACACCGGGTCCATTGGATGTACGTGTGGCTTAACATTGTCTCGTTGAATTAGGATCCGCTGTGCAATGGATCCACTTGGCCATTTATTCCGTGTGGAAACAAGGACCTTTTCAACAAGGAATTCATGAATCTGAATTTTCGTGATTGTATCCATGACTTTAGTTACCATTGTTCCAGCAGGCCTGTTTCTGTTGTTACGTTTAGCCGCCTCTTGTTTGACAAATGGCCAAATTCCAATCTTCCAGTCAAAGTAACATTTGCGATGTGGATCCCAACGGGGTCGTGCCACGGCAGCAAGAAACATTATCTTTGTACTGAAACGCTTGCTTTTAGTGGTTCTTAAAGGGTCATGTTCGTCTTTGCCTAAATAAAATTTCCTTGCATTTTACGTCATATAAAACCATTTCTCATCAATATGTATGAAATCATACATTTCTCTAAAAGTTCCTCGATTCAAATCCAACTGCGAACTGTAAAAATCAACGCGACATTTCATGTTTTCTATCGTGAGAAGCGGTTTTACAGCATATGAATGTGCCTGAATTTCGCCATCTTTCATCCTTGCAATCAACATTGTCTTAGATATTCCACATGATTGAACAGTAGACTTCAAAGTGGTTCTTTTTCTCAAGGGAATGGTGTTTATTTTTGCCAACTGTGAACTATAGCCCTTTTTTCGGCCACAGAGAAACTTACGGCTCAAAGAATCCATTGACACCGATATATCGGACGAACTGTCTAGTGCTCGTGACCAAATTCTGCCGACAGTATTTCTTCCTACACCGAATTTTGTGGCAACATCTTTGATTGCACCTCGGTCTAGGATGCGCCCTTTAGACCTTTGTAGCAACGCTTGCAGAACTGTTGTTCGTCTTGAATTTGTAAATTCTCTCTTATCACTTCTGTTTTTACCTTCCACATTGCCATCAACTACATTTTCCATATTTATATAGCCACTGCAGGTATTTTTAAAAATAGATTATATAACAGTCACAAAGTAATGTGCATAGATTAAACTCTAAATAACTTTTAGAACGAAAACTGTTCTTTTTCAATTAAGCACGCTCTAAAGTACTACCAGTTACCTCCTAAAACATTGAAATCGTGCGTGACAAAACCTAAAATGTGGACAGTTTTAATTCTGCACCAACTATTTGCGACTGGAGGTAGTACGTGATAATATTGCAAAAATGACGTGAATTGATCGAATAAAATTATTTTATTTATGAAAAATAAAACTAAGTGATTAATGGGAATTTGTAGGCATTACAATGTAAATCTTGCAAGTTTGAATTATTGTCAAGTTATTGCCCTTTGTTTCTTGACTGTTTTTAAAATGGCAGACAAGACAGTCTCTTTGATTATGCATAAAATTTGATTTTCTTTTGTAAAAATAAAACTACTTGATCAATTTATGTGATTTTGGGAATATGATATCTTTGTTTCATCACAGGTGTATACATTGCCCAGATCTCTCTTTATTTTTTGTTTTTTTAATATGGGGAATTCTGGACAAGAACACAACTGCCTATCTTCGTAGATGAGGCAAAGTTTTGCGATCAAGTTAGACGGGGACAACTTTTGCGATCAAGTTAGACGGGGACAACTTTTGCGATCAAGTTAGACGGGGACAACTTTTGCGATCAAGTTAGACGGGGACAACTTTTGCGATCAAGTTAGACGGGGACAACTTTTGCGATCAAGTTAGACGGGGACAACTTTTGCGATCAAGTTAGACGGGGACAACTTTTGCGATCAAGTTAGACGGGGACAACTTTTGCGATCAAGTTAGACGGGGACAACTTTTGCGATCAAGTTAGACGGGGACAACTTTTGCGATCAAGTTAGACGGGGACAACTTTTGCGATCAAGTTAGACGGGGACAACTTTTGCGATCAAGTTAGACGGGGACAACTTTTGCGATCAAGTTAGACGGGGACAACTTTTGCGATCAAGTTAGACGGGGACAACTTTTGCGATCAAGTTAGACGGGGACAACTTTTGCGATCAAGTTAGACGGGGACAACTTTTGCGATCAAGTTAGACGGGGACAACTTTTGCGATCAAGTTAGACGGGGACAACTTTTGCGATCAAGTTAGACGGGGACAACTTTTGCGATCAAGTTAGACGGGGACAACTTTTGCGATCAAGTTAGACGGGGACAACTTTTGCGATCAAGTTAGACGGGGACAACTTTTGCGATCAAGTTAGACGGGGACAACTTTTGCGATCAAGTTAGACGGGGACAACTTTTGCGATCAAGTTAGACGGGGACAACTTTTGCGATCAAGTTAGACGGGGACAACTTTTGCGATCAAGTTAGACGGGGACAACTTTTGCGATCAAGTTAGACGGGGACAACTATTGCGATCAAGTTAGACGGGGACAACTATTGCGATCAAGTTAGACGGGGACAACTATTGCGATCAAGTTAGACGGGGACAACTATTGCGATCAAGTTAGACGGGGACAACTATTGCGATCAAGTTAGACGGGGACAACTATTGCGATCAAGTTAGACGGGGACAACTATTGCGATCAAGTTAGACGGGGACAACTATTGCGATCAAGTTAGACGGGGACAACTATTGCGATCAAGTTAGACGGGGACAACTATTGCGATCAAGTTAGACGGGGACAACTATTGCGATCAAGTTAGACGGGGACAACTATTGCGATCAAGTTAGACGGGGACAACTATTGCGATCAAGTTAGACGGGGACAACTATTGCGATCAAGTTAGACGGGGACAACTATTGCGATCAAGTTAGACGGGGACAACTATTGCGATCAAGTTAGACGGGGACAACTATTGCGATCAAGTTAGACGGGGACAACTATTGCGATCAAGTTAGACGGGGACAACTATTGCGATCAAGTTAGACGGGGACAACTTTTGCGATCAAGTTAGACGGGGACAACTTTTGCGATCAAGTTAGACGGGGACAACTTTTGCGATCAAGTTAGACGGGGACAACTTTTGCGATCAAGTTAGACGGGGACAACTTTTGCGATCAAGTTAGACGGGGACAACTTTTGCGATCAAGTTAGACGGGGACAACTTTTGCGATCAAGTTAGACGGGGACAACTTTTGCGATCAAGTTAGACGGGGACAACTTTTGTGATCAAGTTAGACGGGGACAACTATTGCGATCAAGTTAGACGGGGACAACTATTGCGATCAAGTTAGACGGGGACAACTATTGCGATCAAGTTAGACGGGGACAACTATTGCGATCAAGTTAGACGGGGACAACTATTGCGATCAAGTTAGACGGGGACAACTATTGCGATCAAGTTAGACGGGGACAACTTTTGCGATAAAGTTAGACGGGGACAACTTTTGCGATAAAGTTAGACGGGGACAACTTTTGCGATAAAGTTAGGATAATTTTATGGTTATAATAAAAACACGGTGCAGTGCGTATTGAAGTACAGAAACAAAATTACAGAATACAATTTAGATATAAAGGTTTCTTTTGTTAAATGACTTATCCAGAAAATACTCTGCTAGAAAAACAAAAAATAACATTTATCAGATACTAATTACTAGTGATGGGACGATTTCAATATCCCCCCCCCCCCGATTCCGATACAATTCCCGATTCCAATTATTTATGAATCTCTAAATATTTAACTATAAAGTTGTTATTTTGTCCTGATTGCTGCAAAGACAGTTAAATGTGCATATATTTTCTCAAATGTGAAAACACACTTGTATATGTGTGTGTGTGTATGTGTGTGCGCGTGTATGCGTGTGCATGTGTTTGTGGGGGAAGGGGACTATGAATTTTAGTTTTATTGGTTGTTTAAAATCAATAAATATTTATTATTTCATTATTACCAATAAATAGTGGAAGTTTTTGTTTTAAAAAAAAAAAAATTAAATAAGACAAAGAAATCGTTTCTGGCATCGGAAAAAAGGCACAAATTTTTATGATTCCAATACCCCCAAAAAGTTTCTGATTTTTTTTTTAAAATTATATTTTCACCCCAAACAAGGCACATTGCCACTTTGATGTAAGGGGCTACTATCAGGGGAGTTGGGCAGCAAGATGTCGGTTCACGTTATACTTGAACTTCTGCATGTCAGTACAGTTGGGGAAGCAGGAACCCGGAAGGGAATTCCAAAGTCTAGCAGTTTTGGGAAAAAACTCCTGGAGTAGAAAGCTCTCTTACATCTAGGGATCTCTACTGTGTGAGGGTGGGATTTAGCTGCTTGTCGGGTTTGTCCGGGGTATTTACGTTGAGGGGGTACAAGTGCTTGCGGTTCGTCAGAGCATTCATCGTTAAAGTATTTGTAGAACAGGCAGAGGGATGCTACATTTCGTCAATGGGACAGAGGCTGAAGCTTAGATGACAGTTCAGGACCAATCAGGTTGGCGACTCTCTTTTGAACCTAGTCTAGGAGTGAGAGACTAGTAGCAGATGCACCAGCTCAAATATGACAACAATACTCCATACATGGGCGAATGGTGGCTTTATAGAGGTACAAGATACTTTCAGATTCCAATTAATCGTCCCAACACTAATAATTACAATGAAATAAAAAATTGGAAAAAAAAACAAAAAAAACAAAAAATATAACAACAGCCTACCATAAGTTTTCATGAAGATTAAAATTTTTTTGTTTTAAATAAATACAAAGTTTTTTTTTAGGGTTAGGGTTGGACCGAGACTACCAAAAAAGCAGTTTCAAAGGTTGTCACCTGTGGGTGGTAGTGGGAATAAGTTTATCATCAATTATCTCCCTTAATAGCTGGCTTTACTAAAACAAGGCCGATAGCCATTAGTTGCGTGCTCTCGTGTAATGAATGAATGTGTGAATGTGGGATTGACATGAAATTCTTAAAGATAAACTAAAATGACCGAAAAATGAGCTGAAATGACTTAAATAAATAAAAAGTAAATGACTTAGAATGACTTTAATGAACTTAAGGATGAATTGAATGACCTTAAGAATGACTTGAATGCGTAAAAATAACTGGAATCCTTCAAAAACAACTTGAATGATCTGGAGAATGATTGTAATGGCTTTGAAACTGACTCATAAAGTGGGTGATCATTTTACATTAAATTAATACACAAAAGTGATCCCCCACTTTATATCACAAAGTTACAAACATAAGTACAGCATGTAGTAAGAACAGATGCTACACTTTGATCTTGGCCAAAAGACCAAGAAAAGGGTATTTATTTGCTCCCCCACCGAGCAAATTAGGCACAAGGCCGATTTTTAATGTGAGGAGTGAAGGGGAATGAGGACCAACTCCTCGAGGAGTAGGGGAGCTGGATAGTGACAATTGGTATGAAGGGTTGCCCCTACATTGACCGAGGTCTTATATGTGGGATTTCCCCCCACATATGGTCTTTACTTGCAGTATATGCCGGAACAGATACTACACTTTGAGATATTAAATTTTTTATTCACAGGAAAAAGATACAATCGGGAAAATGAACAAAAAACTTAGGCACAAGACCAACTCAAAAAGAAGGGGGGGGGGGGATTGATCCATCTTGTCTCTGTTGTACATTTTAAATGATTTTTCTCTCGGCCAGCCTGTTTTATCATGGTTACCCCTTTAAATTTGTATTTATGTGGGGGTGGTGGGAGGAGAGGGGGTGCCTACTTAAGCCCAATTTTAAAACATTTTATTTATATCAAAAAATACAAAAAAGATAATCTTAATAAAATAAAAAAGATACTACACTTTGATCTTCGCCAAAAGGCCAAGAAAAGCTTAAAAAGCTAAGAACAGCATGTATTAACAACAGACCTTTGATCTTAACCAAAAAGGCCAAGCAAAAAAGTGTTACGGACAGATCGACTGACGGAGTGACTTATAGAGTCGCTTGCACACGACTAAAAAGAAATTAAAAATTTAAAAACATTTTTTCAAAGTAAAAAAATCACTTACTTTTATCTGAAAATACAATTCTGTGTTTTGGCAATGGCATTTCTGATAACGAAGACTCGTTGGAAGCAACTGTCACCATCGGAGGTAGATCAATTTTCAGCCCTTCTTCACTTTTACTCTCTTGGCTTGCAACCGATGAACTTCTTTTCAAAAAGCAACATAAAAAAGAAAAACGAAAGTGGAACAAAAATTCAAATAAGTCAAGAAACACACAAACAAAAAAGAAATGGATCTCATTAAAAAAATGAAAATATTATCTAAATAAAAAAGAAAAAAAATCTATTAATACGATAGCGTGTGTGCTCTTTCCTATGTCACGCTTACATCCGGGTCGTTTAATTGTTATGTACTTCCATTTCTTGTCATAAATAATTTTACCAAGAACTCCTCATAAGTTTTGGTTTCCATTATAGTTAATGGCATTCCAATAATCTATTTTTTTAAAATAATTTTATCAATTCTTCATAACCCTTTACTTCGGTTTTAGCTGATGGCCCCTTAGTAATGTACGTTTTTTTCATAAATAATTTTATCAAGAATTCTTCATTTGGTTTGGATTATAGCTGAAGGAACTAAAGTTATATATATATATATATATATATATATATATATATATATATATATAAGTTTGGGATGCGGTTTTGATTCAAGCTAATGAACTGAAATCATATATATTTTTTTTTTTGAAATTGCAACTTTATAATACTAGCATTTTAGCCCGGTATTGCCTGGGTGTTTGGAGGTGTGTGTTGAGCAAGGGAGAAAAAAAAAAAAAAAAAAAAAGTGGTAATAGGAAGGCAGGCTCAAACCCATACCGCGAAGGAGGAAAAAAACGTGTAAAAAAATGTGACATCTTTGCTGTTATGATCATCGCCAAACCGGAAGTGACGTAGGTTTAAATTAAGGCTAGACAATCGAAAACAGCAGATGACTTTTGAAAATATTTTAGCCAATTTTTCGGTATTTGTCGTCTGAAGGGTCGAGCCTCAAAACGATACTGATCTTGTGAAAATCCGTCACCCCTGTTGAAAGTTTTAGGCAGACATGCAAACATACATTTATATATTGGTAGCTCAAATTTTCGCCCTAAACCGATTAACTTTGACCCCTATTACGACCCCATAACATTTGTTTTGGGCTCAAATTAAGTTATTAAGTTAGATCCATGTTTGAAGAACCTATATCTAAAATTTCAATTGTTTATACCCAAAATTGGTGGAGGAGTTTGATAGAGTTCTCAAAGGTCAAATCGTTGAACTTTGACCCCTTAACAGCCAAATTACTGGCTGAAAACGGATTACAAAGATTTTCCCAAATCTCACTGCCCTGTATGTCAAATTTCGAGTCTGTAGACTGAGATTATTATAGACAGAGTTATTGTGTAGGGAAATGTACACAGACAGACACACACACGGACGGACAGACACTTTCATAGATATAAAAATCGATAGAACATTAACTTTATAATAATATATATGAAAACTTGAAAGAATTAAAATATATTTAAGCGTATTTTACGACCTGGCTACGCCGGGCGTCCCTGCTAGCTTTTGCAGTTTTAACAAAAGAGCTACAATAATATCAGAGCGTCTATTTACGTTGAATATCTACAGAATACCTACATCAATATATTGCATATGAATTAGTCCCCTGTGGAATTTCCACAAGTCTCACTAGTTATCTAATTTAAAAAAAAAAAAGTTATCTAATTAAAACAAAAATTAAAAAAGGAAAAAATATCTAATTAAAAATATATATATAAGTAAAAAATATTATTTACTTAAGAAAATATCAAATTAAAGAAAAAGATTAATTAAAAGTATTAAAAATTTTTTTAAAGTATTTAATTAAAAAAAAAGATTCTAATAAAAAAAAAAAAGAAAAAATGATTTTTTGAAAAACACAAAACTTTTTCCAGAAAAAAAAAAAAAAAAAAAAATGCAAACTCTTTATGAGTAATAAAGGAATGAGTAATCAAGGAATGAGTAATCAAGGAATGAGTAATCAATAAATGAGTAATCAATAAAGCAAAAGTCCTACAAAACCTATCTAAAAACACTGCTAGGCATATAAAGTATCTCTGTGTGAATTTCATAAAAATCAGTCAATGATATATAATAATAATATAAGAAAATAATATAATAAATCATTAAAACAAAAGTCATACGTGAATGTTTTTCGTTCTTTAAAAAAAAAAAAGACATAAGTTATGGTTATCTAAGTTAAATATTTCGATTGATGCCTCCATTCAGTTTTGAAAGACAATGGATACCCCCTGTAAGGGTAACTAAGGCAACAGTTGTGGGCACTGCTTGAATCCAGTGGCAAGAGGAAGTCCATAACAACTGGAAACAATGCCGAGATAAGCGGAGAGAGCACATACAGCACCTGGTATTCCCAAATGGTCACCCATTTTAGTACTGACCAGACTCAACGTTGCTTAACTTCAGTGATCTAACGAGAACCAAAGTATCAAATGTGATGATGCTGTATATCTAATCTTTAACTGTCATAAGAATGAGTGAGACTAGCAATGGATGCACCAACCCAGATGTGGCGGACAATATTCCATGCATGGGCGAATGGTGGCTCTCTGGTGTGAATAATTCTCTAGAACGGTAGGGAGAGAGACCACATTCTTTGCAGCAGCCTTGGCAATGTCTTCATTGTATTATAAGTTACTGTGTATCTATTAAAAAATGTCTCGAGAGACAATGGCTACCCCCTGTAAGAGTGTCTGCATATGTAATTGTGAAGCAAGGGTTGCGCAATCCACAAAAAAATCTCTCCTGAATCAGAATTGCCTGATTCCAGTGGCAAGAGGAAGTCCATGACAACTGAAAACAATGCCGAGATAAGCAGAGAGCACATACAGCACCAGGTATTCCCAAATGGTCACCCATTTTAGTGCTGACCAGACTCAACGTTGCTTAACTTCAGTGATCTAACGAGGATCCGGTGTGTTCACATGATTACACTGTATCCGGTGTGTTCACATGATTACTTCCTATTAAAATAAGTGACGCGGACAGACATTTAAGTAACATTCAACTCAGATTGTTCTACAACTAGCAGGGAAACCCGACGTTGCCTGGGATTGAATGATGATCAACAAATGTTTCACACTCTTACATTTTTATCGTCATCGAAATCGGTGAAATTGTCAATTTTTTTAAAATCAAGTCGATTGATTGCCTGCTCTAGCCAGGGACTTATCGAGGTGCACATCAAGGGAGCTTTACATGCCTTTCCGCAGGGACTTTGTCCACAACACATTGTCGTCTACCTTGCAACGTTGGAGAAGGAGACATGGTAATGAGGGTCTACGTTGGAAGTCTCTCTGTACAGGAGTTTGTCAGAACAATCTCATAAGGATACTTTTCACAACAAGTAAACCTTGACTAAATATTAAAAAGCACAACCCAAATAAGATCTTCTCAGTATGACTAACCCACACTGGCTTTTTATCCGTGTGATGTTACACGTGTTAGTTCTCTCACACATATGAAGAGGCTAAGAAATTACGTACACAAAAACAGTTGTACAAAACTTGTATGGTTAAAGGAAAGGAAATATAACAAGACGTTGACAAAATGGTGGTCATACTCACGTGGAAGTTTGGCAAGGGATTGAAGGAAAGTCTTTTTCTTTGTGCATTGAATCCGTCCGACTGAACTGTTGAATGAGTCGACGATATCGCTCTTTCTCTTCAAGTCGTACACACTGAAAGAAAAAAGGAAAAAATTTTTTTTTTTTTTTTTTTTGGAAAGATAAGTAGTAAATATAGAGGAGGAGGGTGGGGGTAAAGAAGACGAATGGTAAGAAAAAAAGGAGGAGAGGAGGAGATGGAAGAGGAGGAGATGAAGGAGAAGGAGGAGAGAAGGAGAAGGAGGAGAGAAGGAGAAGGAGAAGATGGAGAGAAGGAGGAGGAGAAGATGGAGAGGAGGAGGAGAAGATGGAGATGAGGAGGAGGAGAAGATGGAGGGGAGGAGGAGGAGAAGATGGAGGGGAGGGGAGGAGAAGATGGAGGGGAGGGGAGGAGAAGATGGAGGGGAGGGGAGGAGAAGATGGAGGGGAGGGGAGGAGAAGATGGAGGGGAGGGGAGGAGAAGATGGAGGGGAGGGGGGAGAAGAGGAGAAGATGGAGGGGAGGGGAGGAGAAGAGGAGAAGATGGAGGGGAGGGGGAGGGGAGAAGAGGAGAAGATGGAGGGGAGGGGGAGGGGAGAAGAGGGAGGGGGAGGTGAGAAGAGGGAGGGGGAGGGGAGAAGAGGGAGGGGAAGGGGGAGAAGGAGAGGAGGGGGAGAAGGAGAGGAGGGGGAGAAGGAGAGGAGGGGGAGAAGGAGAGGAGGGGGAGAAGGAGAGGAGGGGGAGGAGAGGAGGGGGAGAAGGAGAGGAGGGGGAGAAGGAGAGGAGGAGAAGGAGAGGAGGAGAAGGAGAGAAGGAGAAGGAGAGGAGGACGAGGAGGGGGAGGAGAAGGAGAGGAGGACGAGGAGGGGGAGGAGAAGGAGAGGAGGACGAGGAGGGGGAGGGGGACGAGGAGGGGGAGGGGGACGAGGAGGGGGAGGGGGAGGGGGAGGAGAAGGGGGAGGAGAAGGAGGAGGAGAAGGAGGAGAGGAGGGGGAGGGGGAGGAGAAGGAGGAGGGGGAGGAGAAGGGGGAGGAGAAGGAGGAGGAGAAGGAGGAGGGGGAGGAGGAGAAGGAGGAGGGGGAGGACGACGAATTGAAAGCAGAAAAAAAACAAGGAAAAAAGGATCAGGGCAAGAAAAACGAGGAGGAGAAAGAGAAATAAAGAGGGGGCTCATACCTGAGCTGCTGTGTTCATGTGAGGTTTCTGCAACACAACATTGCAGACATCATTCCGCACTTTTGTATGACATGGTAAACTGTATAATTTATTCCGAGACAAACTGACATTTCGCACGCTGGAACCATTGTTTACACGAACCTTGGGAGCTAGCGTTAGATATCGTGGGCCACCACCATTATAAATCTGCGGAGATTGTGACGATACTTTCTGCGATTCTATTCAAATAAAAAAATGAAAAATAGAATTAAAAACAAATAAAAACATGAAAATAATGTGATGATATTATGTATTCCGGGCAATTCAATCAACCTTGCTGGTAGATTGCTAATAAAAGGAACCAAGCAAAAGTTGTACTTGTGCAGATTTTGAACCAGACATATCTGGGTGCCACTCAGTTTTTCCAAGAACATGACGTCATTTGTAATTTGACGTAAGACGCCAAGCAACAAGCATACGACTTTCAGATAAATACTGAAAAAGAATAAAAATAAGGCGCGTGTGCTTGGTCACCCTCTGGTGCTGCATGCGAGATGACGCCACAAAAAAATAGTGAAGAAATGATGAATGTGAGAAGTGTGAAGGGCCAACGTTGCCTTCACATTTTCGCCAAATTTCAGAAAAATCTAATGGATGGAGCAAAATTTATGGGGTAAAATGTGTCAGTTTTTTGCAATTTTGGGGCATTTGTGACCCCTTTCGAGCTCCTGGGAACACTGAATCCCAGTGAAAATGGACAAACAGTGCAGCTTCATGTCTTAACACATGTATATTTGAATTCAGCACCATGGAAAACTACTATATAGACATACATATCAAATTTTGGAGTAATATGAAAAAAGAGCTCCAAAAAGGTACGTTTTTTTAGCCAGGTCACCCATACTTAATTTATATTAAGAACAATGGGCCTCCACATTTTGGCCAAGTTTCAGGAAAATCTAACAGATGGATCAAACGCTATGGGGCAAAAGTGTCATTTTTGGCCATTTTGGGGCATTAAATTTACCTCTTTTGAACCTCTGGGGATGCCGAATCCCAGTGTAAATGGATAACTGTGCAGTTTCAGGCTTAACACTTAATATTTGAGTTGACCACCGTGAAAAACCCACTGTATAGTCAGTCATATCAAGTTTTGGTTGAGAAATATGAAAAGAACCACAAAAAGGGGCGTTTTTGGCACTGAAAGTCCCCTGGAACGCGAACCAGAATTTTGCCAGTATCACTCATACTGGATTTATATTAAGAACAATGAGCCCACATTTTGGCCAAGTTTAAAAAAATCTAATGAATGGATTAAAAATTATGGGGCAAAACTCTCACTTTTGGCCGTTTTGAGGCATTTATGACCTCTTTTGAGCCCCTGGGGGCGCAACGGGAATTTTCAATAAAAAAAATTTTTTTTTTTTTTGCTGTGCACATTTATTTAACGAAATACAATTTGTGGCAAAATTTCGACGGTTATCTGGCAATCGTCCAGACTAACGGACGCACGGATGCCACTGAAAACATAGGTTTCTCTCCGATAAATCGGGGGACCAAAAATACTACAGGAAATTATTACAGTTTCTTGAGTATACTATTTTAGAAGTAAATGGTGTCAAGAGTTGACATTTAAATATAACATTCCACAATATGTATTGATTAGGCATGCGAAATTCCAGATCTTTTAATAGTTTTTGTGATGTGATTTTGAAATTAGTATTTGTTTATGAAATTTGGTACTTTATTTCTGTACAGTTGTCTCCCTTCATATTGGCATTAATATGCATATAATTTGTTAAGTTACCTCCCTTATAAAAAGGCAGAGTTAACGAATTTTTCTTTTCAATATGGCGCCGTAATGTTTATGTGTTTGTTAACTGTTAAACTAATCGTGAGTGTATTGCATATTTATTCAATTAATGTATTAGCTGCCATAATAAATTATATATATATATATATATATATATATATATATATATATATACATACCGTCGGAGTTGGATTATCTTACTGGTTAAGATAACTTAACAAATTATATGCATATTAATGCCAATATAAAGGGAGACAACAATTTCCACCACCAAAATTGAAAGGGTTCAGTAACTGGACAATTTTTTTTGAACAGATCCCCATTGGTAAGTTGTTAAGGTAGGAATTTTATAGCATCCCAAATTCTTCAACCGAATCTTTTTAAAAAATTCTGGTTTGTGCGAATCATTTTGCTTCACATATATGCCATGAAAAAGTCCTTTCTGAGAAATGTTTACTAGATAAAAAAATATTGTTATTCCGAAAAACAGCCAAGTTCATTTGCTTATTTTAAAACTGGTAAACATTAATCAGAAGGGACCTTTTCTGGGCATTCAACGTAAAGCAGAACGGTCCGCATAAACCGAAAATAAATCATTTGTAAATAATCACAGCGTTAACTTGAACAAAGCCAATACAAAAATAACCTTTTCGGGTTATTTAATGCCGAATCCAAAGACTTTGAAGAAAACCTTTTTAATAGAATATATTTGTTTTCAAGTCGGTTTCTATTTAACCCATAGTTGGGGCCCTAACAGGTACTACCACTCCGGGTCAGAGTGGACCTGAGAGCAATAGTAATTAAAGGGTGGCTCCACACTCCCCAAAGCCCGCAAACTGGGGTCTCACCACTGGATATAGTTTAAAGGTCATATCCAGGACCTATTCTGGAAGTAAATGGTGTCAAGAGTTAACATTTAAATATAACATTCCACAATATGTATTGATTAGGCATGCGAAATTCCAGATCTTTTAATAGTTTTTGTGATGCGATTTTGAAATTAGTATTTGTTTATGAAATTTGGTACTTTATTTCCGCTACCAACATTGAATATATCAAGCATTTTTATTGACTTATAATGAAGTTGCAGCTGGAATTGTTAAAAAAAAATAGGCATAATAGTCATTATGTATAGAATTATATTGAATGTTAATATTTACTGTCTTTTAATTCTGTTTTATTTGATGATACTTTAAAAATTGTCCATCAGTGAAATTTTGTTATTATAAATGATGACATGTTCACTTTTCACACCTCAAATAATTAATGGATGGTTACCTGGCAATCATCCGAATTAATGGATGCACGGACGCCACTGAAAACATAGGTCCCTCTCCGATAAATCGCGGGACCAAAATAAAACTAGATGCTACACGGAAAGCATGGAGGCTATTAAACACTCTGAATTTATTAATGTTAGACAAACGACTGCAAACAACCAAAGAAGTTATTGTGTCCAAATAAGAAAAGAATTGCATTACAAATGGTGTTAAATGTATTATTGTAAAAAGAGGTTCTGTAAGCAACGGATATGGCTGAAGGTGCAAAAGTCTTTTCAAATTTAAAAAAGAAAAAAAAAGAAAAAAAATTTGAACTTTTTAGAAACTTTTCTGTGAAAAGAAAAATTTTGGAAAAAAAAAAAAATTTGGAAAAAAAAAAAAAAAAAAAATTTGGAAAAAAAAAAAAAAAAAATTTGGAAAAAAAAAAAAAAAAATTTGGAAAAAAAAAAAAAAATTTGGAAAAAAAAAAAAAAATTTGGAAAAAAAAAAAAAAAATTTGGAAAAAAAAAAAAAATTTGAAAAGATACATAATTTGTTAAAAAAAAAAAAAAAAAAAATTCTTTTATTTGTTAAACATTTTCAAAAGTTTAAACATAATCTACAAAAAAAATTATAGTAAATCCCTACATTATAATAAAAAAAAAAAAAAAAAAAAAAAAAAAAAAAAAAAACGTATTGACATGTTTTGGGCAAAACCGAGCGGATGCTTAGATATGTTTGGTTCAAAATTTGCGTAAGTATCCAAAAGTTTAATTCCTCGAAAATAAGTTGAGAAAAGAAACAGCTATTTAAAAAAAAAAAAAAAAAAAAAAAAAAAAAAAAGGTCACCCAGATTAACTGGATTTCTTTTTACAAATTACTGAAAGACAGATTCTTGCAGAAAAACTTAACAGGGCCTTCATAGCTCAAATCAGTATAGTGGCAAGAGAAAGATGTATCAGGGTTATTTGGGAGATCAGCGGTAAGGATTATTATTGAACAACAAATAAAGAAAAGAAAATTACTCACGCGATGAATAAAGAAACTGAACAGCACTTGTATTTCCATTAAAATGTCTTTTTTGTTGGTGATCTGGGGAAAAAAAAAAAAAAAAAAAAAAAAAAAATTGAAATTTCTTAATTTTTGAGACAATAGAGAGGGATTTTCTTGATTATTCCGACTACTGTTCTTATCCTGAGTTTTATTTTCACAATTTTTCCGCCAATGTAACCTATCTCTGTTTCTCTTTAATACAGTAACCCATTTCTTCAATTATATCCATCTTTGATCTCTGTAACTAGTAATACACACGGACGAAAAAACGCTTTGGATAATCACAGATTTCAAGGTAGTTCTACTTAAATAGCCATATTTTTTAAACCAAAGCACTTCAAGTCTTCAAATTACTACTGTTTTGTTCGGAAATGAATATACTTTCAAATGAATTAATAAATATGAATGTACATTATATATTTTAAGAGTTTTAAGCAAATACAGTAATAAAAATGTGAACGTCATAAAATGGCGTTTTCGGTAAGGTTTTGTAATGACCCCCCCCCCCCGTTTTCTAAAGGTCCGTACCGTGATTGTATGAAGAATTTCGTCATGAAATTTGGAAACCAATCAGAAGAGGTGTTAATCTTAATACTGTCAAGTGTCCAAAATATTTTTGACGATTTCTTTTTTTGTCGTGTTAAAAATAAGACTTTAATATGACGAGTATCGAACATTTTGAAAAAAAATTCTTCGGACACCCAGTAGTAAGTAAATCAATCTTTTTACTATCTTTATCAATTAAAAGTATTATTTTATGTTGAGTAGAACCGCGGTAATTGATAATTTAAAAGGACCTACCCGAAAAAAAAAATTGTTTCTATTTCTCGAATTTGGTCAAATGAAGTTAGTATTACTAGAAGCAGCAGCAGCTCCAGCCTGTAGAATCAGCGATAGCACAGTGTAAACACGCGTTCTTTAATTTTTATTCAAGAACGAATTAAGAAAAACATGAAAATATGAATATAAATGTTCTTATGTTTAATTAAAGCTATTTTGTTATCAGAATAACATTAGTTTAGAACTATTCGGTTTTCAGAATGTATAATAACAATCCCAACCAATTCGGCATTATGAATCTGTTGCAATTTCTCACATTTCTCGTCAAATTTAAAAACATGGTTAAAAAAACAAAATAAACTTTTGTAGATATATAGCTTGCATGCACTTTTATTCTTTAAATTAGTTTTGAACAGCGAATTAAAACAATGTTTTACTGCGAACAGCCACAATTTTTTCAAAATCAAAATAAGTATCAAAATCTCGTTTATACATAGATTCGAAAAAGTTGTCAAAAAACAAATATATAACAAATAAATGTTATCAAAGGTAAGATAAGTTACTTTTCTACCTAACTGGATAATTTCCTAGTGTTTTTATTTAATGTAACATGTTTATTCAGCTCGAAAAACGTACAGTGTTTACCGATGTATTGGAAAATTAAAAATGGCGCCCGGCCCGACTCTCTTTGACACGGTAAGTTTGAGAAAAGGAGTTAAAAATAAAAAACAACTATACAAAATACTGTTAAAAATTCACCGAATATATGTCAGCCTATGTCACGGGAACATATATTGAGCGAGTTTCTAGCAGTATTTTGTCTACTTTTTTATTTTTAACTCTTTTCCCTAAACTTACCGTTTCAAGAGAGTCGGGCGCCATTTTAAATTTTCCAAACATCGGTAAACACTGTTTTCAAGCTGAATAAACATGTTACATTAAATAAAAACACTAAAAAATTATCCAGTTAGATAGAAAAGTAACTTGCTTTTGATAACATTTATTTGTTATATATTTGTTTTTTGACAACTTTTTCGAATCTATGTGCATAGTAATACAAACCCTCTTAAAACTACACAATCATCTTAAAAAAAAAAAAAAAAAAAAAAAGCATGCATGTTTTCCCATAGAAAAAAAAAACAGTTAACTGCCCTAAAATGCTAGAATGACCTGTAATAGGAATTTATTTTACATTCAATTCTAAAATAATTTGTTTATCTTTCATTATAGTTTTTCATGGCATTTTATACATAATTTCCTAAAAAGGTAGAATCACATTTTGGAGGGGTGGTCAGAAGGAGTTGGGTGGGGTTAAACAGAAGGTGTTAATCTACAATAATACCAAAGAAATATTGCAATATATTCATTTTTAAATGGTCTTATGTTTAGATTTAAGTTTTTTGTACATAAAGCACATTACAATTCAACTTTGAGTTCTCCAACTTCTTTTCTGTTTATGGATACATGGCATTTTTAAGGAATTGCTGCATATTTATGCACATTTACTGCAGATTATTTGGAAACCATAAACTTTGGGAGATTTTCAGTTGCATATTCTGATTCCTTGTACAAAAATACACTTATATGGTAAATTTCATTTCTTAGTCTTGTGTTTTAACAAAGATATGACATTTTTACTGAAAAAGTAGTGTAAAAAATGTGACGAAACGCATATGGTCTTAAAGAGGGAAAAATATCCAAATGTGTGAGGCACAAAAATAGCCATAACTTCCTTAATTTTAATTAGATTTTAAAAATTTAAAAAGATTCTTTCTTAGCTCATCAAGCTCTTTCTATGCATACCAATATTGAAATATTTCAAGCTATTTCAATTTTTTCATGTGTATTGCTACTGTAACTTGCCTAAAACTCCATTGAAACAAAACCTTGTGTGCCTAAATGCTCAAATTTGTCATTAAATGGTTCTATTTTTAAAAAAGATAAACAACTGACCACCATTTCTTAAAATAAAATAGATAATACTAACAACGATAATACTAACAACGATAATACTAACAACGATAATACTAACAACGATAATACTAACAAAGATAATACTAACAAATATAAAATAATGATTACAGTAATAATATAAATAACAATAATTATAATATAAACAATACTACTACTACTACACTCCAATCCTAAAATGGAAAAAAGATGTAATTCCTGATAAGATAGTATGACAAACAAACATTTTACACTAATCCAAAGCGTGGTGGTGGTGGGAATAATGCCTGGGAGAATAGTATCATAGTGTATTATGTTGTTAGTCAACTGGAAAACACCAAAAACTATTATAATAGTCGATGATTATTGTTATGTTTGACGTTCATCTTTGTCGCCAACTGTTATGTTGCAGGTTGAACCAAATAACGTATAAGGCAATACAAATGAAGACTCAACAAACAAAGATCAATAAGAAGTGTATTAGGAAAAGTATATTTACATAATGGTTGTCAGGTAAGAGAGTCTTGGCTGGAGAACATATCTGCTCTCGGCTCGGCATTCAGTTGCTTCTGGTTAACACACACTCAGACTAACCGAGTCTTGTTTTTTATGTGTAACATTATCCATATATGTAAATGAGTGGGTGCCACCACAACACTATCTATCCATTCTATCTATCTATCTATCCATTCTATCTATCTAGAAAAAGTATATTCACAGTATATTTACATAATGGTTGTCAGGTAAGAGTCTTGGCTGGAGAACATATTTGCTCTCGGCTCGGCCTTCACTGGCTTTTTTTTTTTTTTTTTTTTTTTTTTTTACATAGTGATCACCACTTATCAAGGCCCGGAAGCCACTCAGGGATAAGGGTTATTGCAAGTACATTAGGTTAATGTGAAGATTTGATGAAGTGTTTACTTAAGGGGGCGGTTCATTAGGAATTTGTTAACGTTGGACTTGAAGACATCCAAGTTGTAGTCCGGTGAGAAGCAGACAGACGGAACAGAGTTCCACAGGCATGCAGTTCTAAGAAAGAAGCTTTGTTCATGGAATCTACATTTTGATTTAGGTACAGATAAAGAGTGGGGGAAATTTTTCACAGTGGATTCGGCTAGACAGGTGTTTTTTTGTGAAAGATTGGCGAGGGGGGACCAGAGATTGGAGTTCAGACGAGCACCTGCCATGGAAATAACGATAAAACAAGGATAGGTTCGCAACATCTCTTCTGTGGGAGAGAGGTTGCAAGGTAGAGAAAAGGGCATCCCCCACTAAGCCACAAAGTCTATTTTGTACTCTGTCAAGGCAGGATAGGCTGTTTTTAGCAGCTCCTGCCCAGATATGGCAACAGTATTCCATCCTTAGATGTACTTGGCTTTTATATAGATAGAGAATTGCATCAGTAGTGAGATATCTTCTGGAGCGGTAGAAGGATCCCACCATCTTTCCAGCAACCTTGGCAACAGACTTGAAGTACGTGTTCCATTTCAGATCAGGAGTAAAGGTCAAACCCAGAAGCTTGTCAAAACACGGGGCCTCACCCAGACGAGAGCCATCCATCACAATTGATGCCAGGTGAGGATCAGAGCGTTGATGATGTAAGGATAGGAGTTTGGTTTTGGATGCATTAAAAGGTAACCAGCCACATCTTCCCCCACTGAACCACGCGCTCGAGATCAGAGGAGAGAGAATCAGAGAGAACTTTGTCATTTACAGCCTTTGATATGTTGCCGTAGATGGTCGTGTCATCAGCATAGATGTCAACGAATGATTTAAGTATGTGTTTAGGGAGGTCATTGATGTAGATCAGGAAGAGAGTTGGGCCCAGGATTGACCCCTGAGGGACTCCAGCATTTATAATGCAGGCCTCCGATTTTTGTCCATCGACCACTACTCTTATGAGCCTATCGGAGAGAAATGATTTAATGATTGAGAAAACATTTCCAGTTATACCGTAGCTGGAAATCTTGTGAAGTAGACCCTTATGCCATACCTTGTTGAAGGCCTTTGATATGTCAAGAGCAATTTCCCTAGAAAGGAAGCCTTTGTCAAGAGATTCACTAATCCTGTGAGATATAACCGTCAGCACATCTGCGGTAGATCTTGCAGAGCGGAAACCATATTGTGTGTCACTAAGAAGGTTGTTTCTGCTGAGGTGGTTGACTATTTCTCTATTTAATATGGATTCCAGCAACTTACTCATAACACACAGGAGACTTATTGGTCTGTACTGAGAGGGAAATGACTTATCACCTGAATTCTTAAATACAAGGCAAACTGATGAGGTCTTCCAGGGAGTCGGAAAGCACTTCTTAAGGCAGCGCTTAAATAGTTTCGTAAGTATGGGAGCGAGTTCTGGTTGAAGCTTCTCGTTAACACACACTCAGACTAACCGAGTCTTGCTATTTATGTTTTTTTTTTATTATTTATTTATTTTTTTTTATTACATTTTCACCCGAAACAAGGCAAATTGCTACTTTGGTGTAGGGGGCTACTATCAGGGGTAACAACTACTGGGGTACTATGTAGGGATTTGGGCAGCAAGGTGTCGGTTCACGTTACACTTGAACTTCTGCACGTCAGTACTGTTGGGGAAGCAGGGACCTGGAATGGAATTCCAGAGTCTAGCGGTTCTGGGGAAGAAACTATTGGAGTAAAAAGATCTTTTACATCTAGGGATCTCTACAGTGTGGGGGTGGGATTTAGCAGGCTGTCGGGTTTGTCGAGGGTGATCACGTCGTGGGGGCACAAGTGATTTCAGTTCGTCAGAGCATTCACCACTAAAATACTTGTAGAAAAGGCAGAGGGATGCAACATTTCGTCGATGGGACAGAGGCTGAAGCTTAGATGCCAGTTCAGGGCCTATCAGGTTTGCGACTCTCTTTTGAACCTTGTCAAGGAGCGAGAGACTAGTAGCAGATGCACCAGCCCAGATGTGGCAGCAATACTCCATACATGGGCGAATGGTGGCCTTATAGAGGTACAGGATACTTTCGGGTGTTAGTAGTTTTCTAGCACGGTAGAGAGAGCCCACCTTTCTTGCAGCGGCCCTGGCAATGCCTTCAATGTAATTGTTCCAACTCATGTTTCCTGTGAACGTTAGGCCAAGGAGTTTGAAAGATGGACTCTCAGATAAAGAGTCGTTGGCCATTGCTATGGGTGGTAGAGAGGGTTTCTTGTAATTATTGAATGAAACTAGTTTAGTCTTGGCAGCATTGAACGCGACCAACCACTTTTGTCCCCATTCCACTACAGATTGGAGGTCTTCCTCTAGTGTTTCTGCCATTTCCTTAGAAATGTGTTCATTCGTCTTCCTGTCGTGCCTGCCATAGAGTGTAGTGTCATCAGCATATATACCCATCTCAGAGGCAATGTTGTCGGGGAGGTCATTTATGAATATCAGGAACAATAGAGGTCCAAGGATAGAACCCTGGGGCACCCCCGCATTTATATCATATTGTTTAGATGTACGACCGTCGAGGACAACCTGGATTTTTCTCTTATTTAAGAAGGATTTAATTATGTTAAGTATTCTACCAGTGATACCGTATGATCTGATTTTACTGAGGAGACCCTCATGCCATACCCTGTCAAAAGCCTTAGATATATCTAGAGCTACCGCTCTGCCCTCGCCCGCTTTGTCCAGTGAACGGTATATACGTTCAGAGATCACAGTTAGGATGTCTGCTGTGGAACGAGCTTGTCTAAATCCATATTGTTTGTCAGTCAGTAGTTTAGCATCAGTAAGATGATGGACTAGAGCATGGTTAATTATGGTCTCAAATATTTTGGCAAAAAGTGGGAGGAGGCTAATTGGGCGATAATTTGATGGGTCTGTCCTTTCGCCAGAATTCTTGAATACTGGTACAACAGAAACAGTTTTCCAACAGCCCGGAAAGCAAGCTTCATTAAGGCATTTGTTGTAGAGTTTGGAGAGAACTGGAGCTACTTCGGCTGAGCACTTTTTTGATAGCACAGCTGGGATAAGATCGGGTCCACATGCTTTTGAGGTGTCAAGGTTTTTTATGATAGCATGCACCTGTAATATTATCCACATATGTAAATAAATGGGTGCCACCACAACAATTATGATCATTGTAATATTTGAAAAATTGAATGTTATATTAGTTAACTAAATATTTACAGAGAAAATTGTTTATGTTAAGATGTTTAACAAATTAAAATTATTTATGTTAAGATGTTTTAATGAATTAAAGAATTTAGAACATAAACAACAATTTAAAATAGATCTTACGTCACTTTACGTCTGACGACTCTTACGTCACTTTACATTATAAAGTGACGTGGATTTTAGGTAGAGTTTTAGGAAGAGATACGATTATTTGAGGAGTCAAAGATTGGAAGGGGACGAAGCAAACACAGAAAGATTGGGAGCGAGAGATAGTGGATCGAGTCGGACAGTGATGGCTCCCAGTTGAGGGGATCAGAATGCGTTAGTCTACAACCAGCAGCAGCTTTCCAATCGATAAACATTGGAAATAAAAGTTACAGAAAAGACGACCAGAGATTTGTTGATTCTTTGCAGCTGTTCTTGAGGATTTGTCAAACAAGATCAGGGATGGACCAGGTATGTTTCTCCTTTGGCCCGATCTTACAACCCCAGAGAACTGTTAATTGTCCCTTTTGTTATATATCTGCTGTTAAAATGTATCTGTTGTTGTCATAATTTTTATACCACTCAACATTAGAGTTAGACACCTACGTAATATATACTCCCGTCCATATCATACAAAACCCCCGACTATAAAATGGCAAAGGAACAATAAAAAAAATGTCAGTGTCAAACGATCCTCTTGTCAATACAACATACAAAAATCTTTTTTCTTTCTTCTCTCAACTTGCAACAAATCCTCTTGTGTATTCGATAGTAGGTTGTTATGTCCGAGCATGTGAGCTGTTTCTTTAAGTTTTCTCACTTTCCAGTGGGTCTCTCTGTTTATTATTTTTACTTCATCCCATAGGGGGCGATGACCCCCCCCCCTCTCCATCCAGACATGGTTGGCTATACCCGATTTTTCTGTCTCCCCTTTAGTTACCGCTTTTCGGTGTTCTTCCACCCTTACTTTAAGGGGGCGGCATGTTTCACCCTTGTAAACCTTTCTGTAACTGCATGGGATGGAGTATATGCAGTTTTTCGTCATGTTGTCCTCCATGCGGGGCTTCACTCGTACCAGGTGTTGTCCGAGTGTTGACTCGCTCTTGAATACCGTCCTGATGTTGTAGGGTGCACATCTTTTCGGAGATGCCTTGTATGTATGGTAAGTAGACCGTTGGAGGTTTTTGGGTTTCATTCTCCTCTCTTATACTATTAACACGTCTGGTGGATAGTATGCTATCGGGGTAGTTATTACGACGGAGGGTATTCTTCAACCTGACCATTTCTTGGTGGTATGTAATGGTGTCGCTACTTATTGTCTCTGCTTGATGTTGTAAGCAGCGTGCGATTCCATGTTTGATACTGTATGGGTGATGGGAGTTGAAGTTAAGGTATTGTCCGGTGAAGGTAGGCTTGCGATATACGGATGTCTTAAACCCATGCTCTGTGCGTGATATGAGTTGGTTATCTTTTTCTTTCTCCATTGTGAACTGTATCGATGGTCTTATTGAGTTCACATGGTCTAGGAGAGCCTGGATGTCTTCCTGATGGGGCCAGAGTATGAAGGTGTCATCAATGTATCTTAGCCACATGGTTGGCTTTTAGGGAGCTGAACCTAAGGCCATGTTTTCGAAGTATTCCATGTATATGTTCGCCATCACTGGTAATAATGGCGAGCCCATAGCTAGCTCCTCCTCTTGTCGATATAGGTCAGTACCCATTCTAAAGTAGGTTGTTTCTATGCAGAATGTCAGCATTTCCATTAAGTTTGGCAATGGTACACATGTGCGCTCTTCTATGGAGAGGTCCGCAGCTAGTTTGTCTTGAATTACTGCTAGTGCCTCACTAGTTGGGACTTTAGTGAACAGGCTAACCACATCTAGGCTTACCATTTGGTTTGTACTGATGGGTGCTCCCTTCAACTAAGAATTGTCCCAGTGACATATGGCCGAGTGGTCCTAGACGTTGTATCAAAGTTTACAGTTACGAAATTCAAAATGGCGTAATGGAAATATATTAAAGGTATTTGCAGCTTTTTTTTTCCAATTTTCGGATTTAATGTGAATTGATATATTCACACTGCATTTGCTTTTGACGGATTTTTTGTTTCTATTTCTTCTGATAAGTTAAAGGCATAATAGATTCACTGATTGATATAATAATTAAGTGATTTATTTTGCGCTACGAAACAGATACTGTCAGGAATTGTAAATGTCAGCTGAATTAAAGGAATAAATGATAAGATGTTCAACATCATGGATGCTGGAATATGTTTTATGCCATTTATTCTTTACTAGCGGGAGTACCCGGCATTGCCCGAGTGTTTGGACGGGGGGGGGGGGGGAGTTTTAAAAAATGTTATGGTAGGTAAGTAAGAAGGATCAAACCCGGAGTCATGAGTAAAAGTAGGAAAATAAAGTGTGAAAAAAAAAACAAAAAAAACGTTAACAGTTCGGCCACCAAGAAAAGTCCATTCCAGTTGTTTAGGGAAAAAAAAAAAAAAAAAAACACTACGGTAGGTCGGCGCGAACGTGAAAATATAATGTGAATTGTCCAGCACGCTAACCACTACGCCACAGAGCACTGCAGCTTAGTTTAGTGATTTTAAATAACTTCACATGAAAGAACTATGAAGCCAAACCGGTGTTCTCAACTGTTCCTTGTGAGCGATCCCCAAACGGTGTTAAGTGGTGGCAGGGGGAGGAGGAATTTATTAGAGAGAAAATATTTTACCACTTCCATTGATCTTAGCGATTTTGGCCGTGACTTCTCAGCAGAAAAAGTATAGAAATCTAAGATTATCGAGGAATTTGAGAAATAATAAGCCTATAACACACCTCAGATATTGTTCTGCCGTTTGTGCATATTATATTTGCATGAAATATCTTGATTTTTAATCCTCTTAAGGTCAAAATCAGACGGGGAAAAAATGAGTTCATTTTATTTATATAGAGATATTGCTTTGGAATTACACTGAGCTTCTTAAATAAGGATTGATTTATATCATAAAATATATATTTCTACAGAAATATATATGTGTGTGTGTGTGTGTGTGTGTGTGTGTGCATGATTTTTGCGTGCATTTATGTATGGATACATAGGTGTGTATAGATGCCAACTCTCAATACTCATGTAAAATTTCGAGTTTCTAGACTAAAAATTGACAGAGTTATTTGGTAGGGAAATGTACACAGACATTTTCACTTTTATAGATTTAGTTAAGTTATATATATATTTTTTTTTTTCACGAGTTTTTGTTTCATTTTCAATTAAAGCTGATGCAAGCAAGTCATATGGACATATTTTTTGGAATCGCAACTTTATCTATATATATATAAAAGCGAAAATGTATGTTCGGTTTTTGTGTATGTCCAAGAAAGGTTTTTTTTCAGAGAAGCGGTCGGTCACCTAACAACTTTTTAAAA
Source organism: Euprymna scolopes (assembly GCF_053919585.1). Classification (NCBI taxonomy): domain Eukaryota; kingdom Metazoa; phylum Mollusca; class Cephalopoda; order Sepiida; family Sepiolidae; genus Euprymna; species Euprymna scolopes. Next base: position 4,401,283 of record NC_136520.1, on the reverse strand, counting down.
CTTTTTATATCACATGTAAATCGGAATATCTCAGATTTAACCACGGAGCTCGCCTGTCTATTTAATTTGCTCGACTTCGGGAAGATAAATATTCAACAGTTTTCGCTCGCCGCATGTAGGTTAGGCCTTTTCCTATAATGTTTCCCCCTACCCCCAACGAAAAAAAAAAAAAAAAAAAAAAAGCATTCCCGCACTAAATGAAATGCTAACCCGCAGTCAAAAGTTGACCTCATTAAGTCATTAAAACGTGCACCTGCCAATTTAAGTAATTAAATAAATTCAAACGTGTTTCCGTGAGCATCTCGCGGTGGCGCAATGGTTAACGTCGCACGTATTTTTTTCACACTTTAATTTACAACTTTGCCTCAACGGTTCGGTTTCGATCCTCATACTTACCTACCAAAACCCTTTTTTTATTTTAACCCCCCCCCCCCCCGGAGTTTTCATTTATCTAAAACCACATACACCTCCAAACACCCGGGCAACACCGGGTACCCCTCGCTAGTAATATATAAAAAAAAATCGATAGAACATTAACTCTATAATAATATATACAAAATCTGCAAGAATTAAAATATCATATTTAAGCGTACTTTACGACCTGGGCGTCCCAGCTAGCTTAGATAAATACTTTTGCAGTTTTAACAAAAAAACTACAATAATACCAGAGCATCTCCATTTACGCTAAACATCTACAAAATGCCAACATCAATATATTACATATGAATGAGTCCCCTGTGGAATTTTCACAGGTCCCACTAGTTAGTATTATTTTATTAATTTATTACTTTAAATATTTAGTCAGGGTTTATTTGTAGGGCCAAGTATCTTTACATCAAGTTATTCTGTACAAAGAGAGAGTGAAGCCACTCAAGGATGGTGTCTAGTAGGAAATTCAAACTCTTCATTATAATAAAAAAATGTAGTTTGCTTGAAGCATTGCGTGTAAAATGTAAATAGAAATATATTAGAAAGCTATTGCAAAGCAAGAAAAGAAAGTTTGTTGGTGTCAAGACGGGAAGACGAAAACAATTGATTTTCTATTGGTTTATTTACTAGCAGGGAGACCCGACGTTGCCTGGGAATGAATAAAAATGAACAAATGTTTCATCCTCCTATATATTATTGACATCAAAATTGGTAACAATTGCTCATTTTTCAATCCTCCCTGCAGTGACTTAGTCCACAATACATTATACATTGCACTGTAGAGAACCTACTGTTGATTTTATAAATTTTTTTATATAATGGCTTTAAGTTTAAAATGCAAAAGGCAAGTATCATGGTTCAATTGTGCTCTAAACAGAAACATTAATTTCTAACGCACCCCTGTCATATCTAAGAGTCAACTGTTGATTTTATTTGCCGGGTCTTTCTGCTTGTATGATAATAAAACTTCTCAAATTCACTTGCGATGTTAGGCTGTGTAAGGTGTTAACTTTGGTCAAAATCGCCTGTTCCTTCTTTCATCGGATTTATTGATTATCAATACTTACCGAAAACATTCAGATACAAAACCTATCTAAGAACACTGCCAGATACATAAAGTACATTTGTATGAAAAAAAAAAAAAAAAAAAAAAAAAAAAAAAAGAAAAAAATGAACAAATCGGCCCAGTCATTTAGGAGTCCATAGGGAATGGATTCACACACACACACACACACACACATATAATAGTAAAGATGAAATCAACAAAATTTTAATCTTACCGGACAACCGTGGTCTGTCATGTATGGGTGGTCTGTGAAGATACTGAAAGACAAAAAACAAAAAATTAAAATATAATATTTCTAATATTAATAAAATTATAGGTTCATGTTCAGAATTCACCCTAGGTACAATAGAATAAAAAAGGTAAATCAGTTTTTGGCGAAAATTGCCCCCCCCCCCCAAAAAAAAAAAAAAAAAAAAAAACAAGCTGAGCATGCAGGGTCCCCTTCCATGAGTGAAAAATTTACTTCCACCATGACTAATGTTTGTGCAAAATTTTTTAAAAAATCCAAGGCATGGTTATTGAGAAAAGTACAAACAAATGAACAGAAACAATTTGGGAGCAATTTTACCCCTATAATGGCCCCTAAGGAGGCAACCAGATTTATCCCAGAAAATCCATTGTGGAAAAAATTTACTTTCACCATGACTAATGTTTGTGTAAAATTTAAAAAAAAAAAAAAAAATCTTTAGGATATACTAGGTACGTGCAAAATGAATGCCGATGCTCAAAATGTATAAACATTTTAATCCCCCTCCTTTACTTAAAAATTCACCAAAAAAATCAGGAAATTAACCAATTTTAATGAAATTTTCAGTATTTTTCAAATAATAATCACAGAATATAATGAACAAATTATTTTTATTTAAATCTTAGTGGAAATGTATTATTTTGTTTAAACAAAAAATACCTTTATTAAAGTTATGGTTTTCTGTAGTAAATAAAAAAAGAAAACGAATTTATTTTTGCTTTTTTTATGAAAATAAAGCATCGTAAATTAAAACAATTAAAAAAAAAAAAAAAAATCTAATTTTTACAGGAACATTACGAAAAAAATCCCCTAAAGTCCGTATTAATGAATTCGATATAACTTGAAGAAAAATTAATTTCTCGAACTACCAATATTATTATTGGATTAAGCATTGTTTATTTAATATTTTCACACAAAAAAAATTATAATTGCAAAAAATATTTCTTTTTTTTTTTTTTAAATTACCGGGTTTCGCATAATTTTTATATGTAAGATTTTAATATTTTCCTTCCTTGCTTGGATCTTTCGGCGTAACAATTTTTATATAATCTTGAACAATAATTAAAAATAAATTTAATTTACAAAAAGGAACATAGAAAAATGATTTGATTAAAAAAAAAATGGTAAAAATGATACAAACGTTCAGGATAGGAATGTACAGATGCACATCTGGGGGAAAAAAAAGAAAACTAGCACCCCTCCCTCCTTTGAATTACAGAGAGCTTTTCGACTGGCTGAAATTTTGAGCTCCCGTATATCCGAGTTTACAAAACTCCCGTTTGTTGCGATTTTGCGAAAGGCAGAATCCCTCGGTTTAATTAAGCTATTTTTTGTGCAAACAAGGTGGGTTTTTTTAATTTAATATCTTAGGCCTTTGCTTTACTAATTATCTTTGAAATAGACCCAGAAAACTAATATTTATCTTTAAAAGGATTTCTACAATGAATTTATTTAACTTCAAAATTTAGCTGAATTCGTTAGCTTGTCGTGAAAACATTTTTCATAACTTTTTTTTTGTCACATGTACAAATATTTTTTTACCTTTTAGAATTAACTTTAGTCTCTAATCTTTCACAAATACGATCAAAAAGTAGTCGAAACCTACAAAAAAAAAAAATTATGATAAATCGGCTTTCAAAACTAAGTCCCCCTTATCTTTATTTGTCCATTTTTGCCTGTACCTAGAATATCCATATCCGTGAGGATACAAAAATATCATATTCCAAAAATCATGTAAATTCATCAAGTAGTTTTATTTTTACAAAGAAAATCATTTTTAAGTGATTAATAGGTATTAGTAGGCATTACAACATAAATCTCACAAGTTTGAATTTTTAAGTTATGTCTTTTTTTTTTTTTAGATTATTGGCAGATAAAACAGTTGCTTTTCTGTTACTCATAAAACTTGATTTTCTTATTAATAAAACTATTTGATCAATGTACGTAATTTTTGGAATATGATATTTTAGTTTCATTACAGGTATGTATGTATATAAGTTTCCTGTATTTTTGTTTTTTTTAATATAGGATTGCCACATGTGGGCAGGAGCTGCCGGAACGACCTCATCCTGCCTTCATAGAGTTCAAAATAGACTTTTAGCCTTGAGGGATATCCACTTTTCTCTTCCCTGCAAACCTTTTTCCCCACAGAATGGGTGTTGCAAGCCTGTCTCTGCTTAATCGTCATTTTAATGGCAAGTGCTCATCTGAGCTCCAATCTATGGTCGCCCTTGCCAAAGTTTCATGAAAAACATTCGGCTAGCTGAAACCATTCTCAATTTTTCCCATTCTTTATCTGTGCCTAAATATAATACGTGGATTCCATGAACATTCTTAGAACTGCACGCTTCTGGAACTATTCTGTTTGCCTGCTTTCCAGCTGACTACAATATGGTTGTCTTCAAGTCCAATGTAAACAAGTTCTTGATGAGCCATTCCGCTTAAGTAATCCAATCTCCCAAATTTCCATGACTAACGATTACTACGATATTGTCCCATTGATTACTGTACACTCAATAACCCTTATCCTCAAGTGGCCTCCGGGCCTTGATAAGTGGTGACTCCTTTCAGGCCAAGATCACAGTGTAATATCTGTTCTGATGCTACACTTCATATTTTCTGTCTTTGCTCAGAAATCCTTCATGACTGAGACAATTTTGATTTTTTGCTCCTATCCAGAGTGCCCCTATTTGGGGAGCTGGACTTTCCCCACATTAAAAACTGACCTTGTGTCTAACTGTCCTTGTGGAGAGGCAAGTAAATATCTATACACTATATCGCTGGGTAAAGCCATGATAATACTGCCGAATGGTTTTGATCTGTTTTTTTTTTGTTTTTTTGCGATAGTGCAAATCATTACGGTAATAAATGATTTTGTATTCAGGAAACGATTTCAAAGATAAGCATTAAACAAAATCTTTAATATATGAACGACTAGCCTGGGTACCCGGTATTGCCCAGGTGTTTGGAGGTGTGTATTGAGCAAAAAAAGCAGTAGGCAGGCAGACTCAAACCCGTACAGCAAAGAAGGAAAAGAACATGGGAAAAAAAAAAAAAAAAAAAAAAAATGACAACTCTGCTGTTGCGTTCATCACCAAACCGGAAGTGACAAAGGTTTAAATTAAGGCTAGTCAATTGAAAGAAAGGGGATGACTTTTGAAAATATTGGCGAAAAAAGCAATCCCTCCCTGTAGAAAAGTGCCTAGTTGGGGGTGAAGGAATTAATGTTTTTAGCCAATGTTTCAATATTTGCCATCCGAAGGGTCTAGCTTCAAAATGATACTGATCTTGTGAAAATCCATCGCCTCTGTCGAAAGTTTTAGGCAGACATACGAACATACATTTAAACAGACAGGTGAGATTTATATCACGGGGTGGGGGGGTACCCGGCGTTGCCCGGGTGTTTGTAGGTGTGTGTATGAGGAGGGAGGGGGGGGGGGGGGGTAATTAATAACCCTGCTTAAATATTATAAAGAAGACGATGTAAAAAAAAAAAAAAAAACGGAAAAAAAATGGCATAAATAAACCTGTGTATGCGGGAGGGGTAAACTAAAGAATAAGCGAAGTAATAAATAAAAAAAAAAAAAAAGTTGCCCAGGTGTTTAAACGTGTAAAAGAAAAAAAAAAAATAGTTTTGGTCGGGAAGAGGGATTGAACCCGGAAGCCTTGACGCGGAGGTGGAAACCAAAGCCAACTACTTAACCGTCTCGACCACAAGTGAGAGTAATGGATTAGCGTGTTAAGTGAAGGCTTATAAAGCTAGTAAAAGAGGTTTGATTGACAGGAAGACGCTAAATGAGGTCATCGCGGGATCATTATTTTCAGTTTTCACTTTTCACTTCTCCCAGATGATGGTGGGAAGGGGGGAAAGCAGCACGCGAAAGCCGAGAACACGACGTTTTAATTTAATTTCACTGTATTTATACTAAAATGCAGGACAAACAGGGGACAGAGCGAAATAGCGCGAATCTCATAAAAGTCGACATAAATAAATCTAGAGACAACCCGCGTTCCCAAATCCTAGATATTATGATATATAAACCTATATAAACAGTTTTAAGCGATAGTAACGACCCCGGGAGCGTGTGCGAGAAAAGCCTTTTGAAGACATACACGAAATGGTCACACACATTTTGCCTTTTATATATATAGACTAGCGAGGGGTACCCGGCGTTGCCCGGGTGTTTGTAGGTGTGTGTGAAAAAACCCGAAATGTGAAAAAAAAAAAACGAAGCCTTGACGCGCAGTTGGAAAATAGTAAAGTGTGAAAAAACAAAACAGGTGCGCGTTTTTGATTGACGTGATGGCAATAGGTATTCAGCAGTTAGCATTTTGTGCGGGACAGTTTTTAATGAGGTCAATAAATCGGTGTTTGTTTTTAAAAATCCGCTCCCTGTTTATTAGGGGGAGCGTCTCGTCTCGAAATGAAAACTACCGTCTGATATGACGAAGTCGACATTGACCAAACGTTACTTAGCTCTCTAGAGACCACTGGCTTTCGGCCAGTAATTAGAGTAGAGTTCCATTTTTTTTTATACCGAAAACCGAATGTAATGTGTGCCGATGCGGGAAATGTCGAATAATTAACGTTTGAAAGTCAATAAAATTAAATAGACAGGCGAGCTCCGTGGTTAAGTGTGAGATATTACAATTTATATATGATATAAAAAGTTTTAAGTTGTGAAGCGAGCGAGCGCTTCTCTGAAAGAAGCCTTTTGTGGACATCGAGGAAAAGCGTACATACATACATACATTTTCGCTTTTATATATATAGATGAAAATTAAATTCGTATTATTTGGATTCTTCAAAGTAATATTCTCATCTTAAGCGTCATTTTCACGTTTTTGTCGATGTAACCTCTAACCTTATTTTTTATTAAGTGTAGCTTGTTGAACATGACAATGTCGAACTCAAGAATCTGGACGGAATTTCAAATGGAACCAGCATCCTAGATGAAGAGCATTCTGGTCTGCAATAACTGCCTGCGTAACCCCGCCAGCATTCATTAAGGATTTTTTTTAGCAAGAGATAAAAAAAAAAAAAAACATTTTCATAGTAAAATGCCTCGTCCGCAATTTTCTTGTTATATTATAAGGTCCATAGCCAAAAGACATAATTCAAAGTTTAAATATTACATCAGTCTTTATCATAATACCGGTTAAAAATCGATCAAAATCTTTTTTATTTTATAAAAATAAATATACTATATAAATTTGAGTAAATTTTGCTGTACAACCATTTTTTTTAACCTAACAGGTAAGTACCCACTTTCATTTGTTTAATCTAGATGAAATTTTGAAATGAAAGGATCTTTTGGCTATTTGTCTCTCTTACTGCTTTCAGCTATTTTTTCTGTTACGTCTCTGAATTTTTGAGATGAGGATTGGTTATTCGTATTATTTGGATTCATCGGACTACTGTTCTCTTTTTTTTTACCACTTATCAAGGCCCGGAAGCCACTCGGTGATGAGGGTTATTGCGTGTACAGTAATCACTGGGATAGTATCGTAGTAATCGTTAGTATTGGAGATTTGATAAAGTGTCTTACTTAAGAGGGCGGTTCATCAGAAATTGAAGACATCCAGGTTGTAGTCAGGTGAGAAACAGGCAAACGGAACAGAGTTCCACAGGCGTGCAGTTCTAAGAAAGAAGCTTTGTTCATGGAATCTACGTTTTGATTTTGGCACAGATAACGAGTGGGGAAAATTTGTTATTTTCACAACGTTTCGGTCAATGTAACCTATGACCTTCTTCAGGTGTATCTTGTCGAACACGGGAATGTTGAACTCAGAAACCTGGACAGAATTTCAAATGAAATCCTTTATTTACTTCACGGGAGTAGCATGTTCTCGTTCCATCAGCCATGACTGGATAGAGGTCCTAAGTTATTTGCAATTCACTTTTACAATTGATTTTTCCAAAGATTCTAACCATTGAGCCACAGGTCCATGGTGTAGTGGTTAGTGTACTTGGAAAATAACAAGTGAAGCATGCATGGTCACCCATGAGTGCACAGTGAATGAGGCATTAAAAATTAATAAGTTCAGTATTTGCCCCCCCCCTCTCATTTAGCCCCAAAAGTCCCCAGGGGACGTCAAATCCTGGTGTAAATGAACAAACGGTGCAGTTTTAGGCCTTAACATATGTAAATTTTGCAAAAAAAAAAAAAAAAAAAAAAAAAAAAAAAAAAAAAGTCCATTATTGCACCCCCCTATTTAGCCCTAAAAGTTCCCAAGGCCTTAACGTATTTAAATTTGAGTTCAGCACCATGCAAAACTGCTAAATAGACATACACAGAAAATTTGAGACAAATATGGTAAAATAGTCCCAAAAATAGAGTGTTTTTATTAGCCCTAAAAGAGCCCCTGGGATACACCCAAGAGTTATTGCAAAGTATAGACAAACAAAATTATATAGAAATCAATTCGTTACAAATTTTCAGAAAGTTTTGTAAAAATCCAAGGCATCAATTTTTTTTGATCAGCACAAAAATATCAATTTTAGCCATTTTAACCCGAAGTGTATCTCCAGGGAGGGGCAACCGGAGTTTTCTTGGATAATCCGTTCTGTTACTTTTTTTATTCATATCATGTTTAATGTTTGTGCAAAATTTTAAAAATTCGAAGGCATACTTAATGAGAAAAGTACGGACAGACGAACGGACAAGGGTGAATTTACAGGTCCACCCTCCTTTTGTCAGGGGATCAAAAGTCAATTACAAATTACTTAGGACTTCTATCCAGTGAAATAAAGAGTTCCATTCAAAATTCCGTCCAGATTCCAGAGTTCGACAAGATACACCTGAAGAAGGTCGAAGGTTACATCTATCAAAAGATAGTGAAAATGACACTGCAAGATGAAAACAATAGTCTGAAGAATGCAAATAATACGAATAACCAATCTTCAACTCAAACATTCAGAAACGAAAAGTAAATTGGAATAAATTGATAGTTTATCAAAATCTGTCTTCTTTATGAAAACAAACAAACAAACAGACTGTAAGTCTACGGATGGCAGAAATTTCAGTAACCTATATATAAAAGCGAAAATGTGTGTGTGTATGTATGTTCGCTTTTTGTGTATGTATGTTCGCTTTTTGTGTATGTATGTATGTATGTTCGCTTTTTGTGTATGTATGTATGTTCGCTTTTTGTGTATGTATGTATGTATGTTCGCTTTTTGTGTATGTATGTATGTTCGCTTTTTGTGTATGTATGTATGTATGTATGTTCGCTTTTTGTGTAGGTATGTATGTATGTATGTTCGCTTTTTGTGTAGGTATGTATGTATGTATGTTCGCTTTTTGTGTATGTATGTATGTATGTATGTTCGCTTTTTGTGTAGGTATGTATGTATGTATGTTCGCTTTTTTCCGAGGCCTTCTCATTCGGCTCGCTCCTTCTTAAAACTTTTTATATCGTGTCTAAATCGTAATATCTACGACTTAAGAACGGGGGTCACATGTGTATTTAATTTGCCCGACTTTTACCAGCTCGCCGCATCTACGAAAAGCGATTGATGGGGCTGGGGGGGTAGGTAAACAGTAACTGGCTTGCAGTGCAAAACTAGGTCAAACATCACGCCACTTCCTCGCACCTGTCAATTTCACTTTATAAACCTTAACTGAACACGCTTATCAATTCCTCTCCCCTCGTGGCCGAGATGGTTAGGTGGTTGTTTTTTTTCCCTTTCGTTTCCACCTTCGCGTCAAGGCTTCGGGAATTCAATCCTACATTCCTACCGAAACTTTATTTTTCACCTCCAAACACCCGGCCAACATTTTTTTTTTTAACACACACACCTCCAAACACCTGGGCAACGCTGGTACCCCCCCCCCCGTTAGTATATCATGTAATCTATAATCTCACCTGTCTGTTTAAATGTATGCATGTATGTTTGCTTAAAACTTTTGACAGACGCGTCAGAACATGACGAAACCGGTATCGTTTTAAACCTCAAACTTTCAGATGACAAATATCAAAAAATTGGCCAAAAAACATTAATTCCTTCACCCTCAACGGGGCAGTTTTCTACAAGGAGGTGTCGCTTTTTTCCATAGATATTTTTGAAAGTCATTGCCTCTTTTTGATTCACTAGCCTTAATTTTGACCTTCATTACTTCCGGTTTCGCGATGGACGCAACAGCAAAGACCTCACATTTTTTTCCTTCTTCGCGGTACTGGTTCGAGCCTGTCTGCCCACTACCATTTCCCCCCCCCCCCCCCCCGCTCAACACACACTTCCAAACACCCGGGCACTCAGACTAGTTATGTTGAAATAATTGCTGATAAATGTTTATTAATGCATGGAACATCATACATCTCACTTCCTAAAGAAATAAATGCGCGATGAAATGATGTATGGATGGCAATAATTGTAGTAATATTTCATATAATTATAATAAGGATGTGTATTAATGCTCATTTTTAAACACGAGATATCCATAGTTCTTTAATCACACTGCAATGATATCATTGGAATGTGGTAGGTGTCTTAAATTGAGTCAATTATATAAAATTCTGGTGTTAATTTGTTGCGTGGGAGGAGATAAATTATTCTTCCACGCTACCTATTCCTTTCGAAATACTAATGGTCAACCGTTAAATCAACGAAAGTGCCGATGTTTCATAATGCATACATTCAGCCTGAAACACACGTAATGGTCCATAAAGCCACAATTTGCCCACGTGTGGAGCATTGTTGACACATCTGGGATGGTGCATCTATGTCTAGTCTTCCACTCTTAGACAAGTTAGGGTTAGGATTCCCAAAAATGAGTTTCAAATCTATACTACATTATCAACCAAGCTCCAACCTCTGTCTTATTGCTGCAATGTTGCATCCCTGTGTCTTTTTTTTACGAATACTTTAATGGTCTGAGGAACTGATAGCACTAGTGTCCCCTTGATTTACATACTCCCAAATAACACAAGCAACAAAATCCCACCCCTTCACAGCTAGAAAGCCTACTACTCTCCCCTCAGACAACTAGACTTTGGAATTCCCTTCCCGCTGCTCTCTCTGCACCGACATGCCGAAGTTTAAATACAATGCGAACGGATATGTTGCTGCTCAACTCTCCACAGCCCCGTTAGGAACGATCCCAAATAGCCTTTTATTTTTCAAGTGGCAATACGCCTTGTAAACTTTTCATTATAATGATACAAAAAATTTTCATGGAAGACGAAGAGAGGGAGGGGCAGTACAATTCCGTGGGGAGGGGGAGGGGAGTAGTAATGGATGCAGGTTTTGCTGCCAATATTTACTTCATTATTTTCTGGATGCTGCGTCTTAAACTTCATGGTACGTTTTGTGTTGGGAAGATTCCGAAAGCGACAACCACCATCGGTAGCAGCCAGCTCCTCTTCCAGCTTTTCCGCCTTCATCACGTGCCGACTATTCTCCTGCTCCTCGTCATCCAACTCTTCTGATTGTTCGTGAATAGTGCTCAGATTGTAATGCGCATCTTCGTCCAGTCGGCCTAAGAGGTAATTCGTGCTGTGTACTAACCATTCAGCCATTTTAGCCACAGAATTGGTCACTTTTTGGACAACTGCGAAAAAATAAGTGAGAAAGTGCAAAATAAAAACGAAAAGGGGGACAAAAACAAAATGAAACAAAAGAGAAATGAAAAAAAGAAATGAAAAAGAAAAGAGAAAAAATGAGAAATGAGAGAAATGAAAAGTGAAAAAAGAAATGAAAAGAAACAAAAAAAAAGAAATGAAAAAAACAAAAAAAAAATGGAAAAAAAAAAAGAAACGAAAAAAAAAAAGAAACGAAAAAAAAAAAGAAACGAAAAAAAAAAAGAAACGAAAAAAAAAAAGAAACGAAAAAAAAAAAGAAACGAAAAAAAAAAGAAACGAAAAAAAAAAGAAACGAAAAAAAAAACGAAAAAAAAAACGAAAAAAAAAACGAAAAAAAAAACGAAAAAAAAAACGAAAAAAAAAACGAAAAAAAAAACGAAAAAAAAAACGAAAAAAAAAAACGAAAAAAAAAAAGAAATGAAAAAAAAAGAAACGAAAAAAAAACGAAAAGAAACGAAAAAAAGAAATGAAAAAAAGAAATGAAAAAAGAAATGAAAAAAACGAAAAAAAGAAACGAAAAAAAGAAACGAAAAAAATGAAAAAAAGAAACGAAAAAAAATGAAAAAAATGAAAAAAAAGGAAAAAAATGAAAAAAAAGGAAAAAAAGGAAAAAAAAGGAAAAAAAAGGAAAAAAAAGGAAAAACAAGGAAAAAAAAGGAAGAAAAAAAATGAAAAATAATAAGGCACATTAAAAAAAAATGGAAAGCAAATTATTTTAAAAAATGTTGGATTTATGAAATTTTACTAGAGTACATTAAGTGCAAAAAAACCTGAAGTTACACTGAAGGGGAAATAGCAGTAAATATTCATATGAATGTGAAAAATGGTGTTGCCACTACCCCCACCCACTTTGCCAAAGTGTTTCCACATCATGGTAGGGAGGAGAGGGTGACGACAGTGAAGTGTCAGATTTATGCCAAACAGAACTCCCAATTCTTGGCAGGGTCATCCATGGAAGACAAATTTTGCAGCCAATGAAAATCCAAGAGGAATAAACATCAGAACCAGTCATCCTCTTGTCATCCGTGTTTGCAGAAAGCAAGAATGTCCAGAAAGGAACTGTAAATCCATGGATAGCAGATTATAATGTTGCTTCTGAAAATGTACAGCTGCGATCCTTTTGTGTTCTCGACGAAAACTCTGCTCCAAATTAAATCACCCTAATTTCATATCAAGGCGATTCAATCCCACCAATCAGCAACAGAGTTTTGAGTTAATTTTACTTCACTTTCCCAGTTCCAGCATCAAACATCAAAATACAACTACTAGCTTCATGTTCATTCTCAAATCAACTCGTAATTCAAATCTTCAACTCGTAATTCAAATCTTCAACTCGTAATTCAAATCTTCAACTCGTAATTCAAATCTTCAACTCGTAATTCAAATCTTCAACTCGTAATTCAAATCTTCAACTCGTAATTCAAATCTTCAACTCGTAATTCAAATCTTCAACTCGTAATTCAAATCTTCAACTCGTAATTCAAATCTTCAACTCGTAATTCAAATCTTCAACTCGTAATCTCTGCATTTCTTCCAGCGAGCGAAATATGATTGGGTTACAAACTTGGGATAAATTCTTAGAATTTCATTTTCCTTCAGTCAAAGTTCTCAGAAATCAAGGGACCCCTTTCATGGCACTCACACTTGATCTCTACACAAGATACAGATATTTGAATATTCCATTACTGTCTATATAAGAGCCAAGTACGTCCAACAATGGAGTACTGTTGCCACATCTGGGCAAGAGCTGCTAGAAGCAGCTTATCCTGCCTTGACAGAGTTCAAGATAGACCTCGTAGCTTAGTGGCAGGGGGGGGGGCCCTTTTCTCTTCCCCACAGAAGGGATGTTGCAAGCCTGTCTCTGCTTTATCATTATTTTCATGGCAAGTGCTCATCTGAGTTCCAATCTATGGTCCCCCTTCGCCAAACTTTTACGAAAAACACTCATCTAGCTAAAACCACTGTCAATAATTTTCCTCACTCTTTATCTGTCCCTAAATCAAAACGTAGATTCCATGAACAAAGCTTCTTTCTTAGAACTGCACGCCTGTGGAACTCTTCTGTTTGTTTTCCAGCTGACTACAATTTGGTTGTCTTCAAGTCCAACGTAAACAAATTCTTTATGAGCCGTCCCCTTAAATAATCCAATTTATCAAATTTCCATTACTAACGATTACTATGAAATTATCCCATTGACTACTGTATACTCAATAACTCTTCTCCTTGAGTGTCCTTTGGGCCTTGATAAGTGGTGACTTATGTGAAAAAAAGTTGAGAACATAATTTTCCTCTTCTCAATTGACCATTTAAATATGTTAGAAAACCCCTTTCTTTTTGGTCTCTTGATCTTACGGGATTCCAGGACAAGAATTCATCTAGTCTGGTGGAGAATCCAGCTTCATGTTACTTTAATTTTTATTTATTTTTTTTTTTTTTACATAGGCATAACCACTTATCAAGGCCCAGAGACCACTCGAGGATAAGGGTTAAGAGTGTACAGTAGTCAATGGGACAATATAGTAATCGTTAGTAGTGGAAATTCGGTACATTTGTTAAGTGGAACGGCTCATCAAGAACTTGTTTACATTGGACTTGAAGACAACCATATTGTAGTCAGCTGGAAAGCAGGAAAACAGTGTAGGTTGGCCATAGCAAGATTATTTATGCGAATACCATGTTATTTTGAACATTTAGTCAGGGTTTACTTTCAGGGAAAATATCCTCATATCAGGTTGACCTGACAAACCCTTGTACACTCGAGAATAGTGTCTAGGAGGCATTCAAGTTCTCTCCTGTGTGTGTGAGAGAGACTGCTTAACTTCCTCAACAATGACGCTGTAGAGAATGTTATGACTTGGTTTGATTTCCTCACTTTTTCTGTTTTTTTAGTATTTCCAACGACAAATTTTTTCTAAATATTTAAACAGTTCATTTCTCCTTATCTGGCCGCGTCTAACTTTTCGCCTCTGCTGTGACATCACCCATGCATCTCGAACACATGCTTTCCTCATCACGGCTCTAACACTACTGTTCTGCCAGACACGCCTTCTACAAACACCTCTGCTTCATCACACGTGTCCTTTCGTCTCTGCTGTGATGTTACTTTGGGTAGCCGGCTCAGTCATATGTATGTCTTTATGTGGCTGCTGCTGCTGTTCGCGTTAGTGACTGTTACGATTGCGTTTAGCAAAGAGAAAGGAACCTTTATTTTTGATGAATGGAGACAATTCTAAGTCTTTGAACAATATTTGCGGAAATGTCTTGACGCATTTACGCAGAATTAAACCTTAACAGTTTTAGAAAATAGAAGTTCAATTAACAAGAGAAATAAAAAAGAAAAACAAAAAAAAAAGTAAATAATTGATGCAACTTTACGTCTTTGAAAAAATGCATTTCAAAGAAAATGTCCTTACTTGTCATGATGAAATTACAAAAAAAAATGGTCCAGTTGATAAAATATATATATATATATATATATATATATATATATACATACACACACACACACAATAGGACAACAAGACAATGAAATGAAGACAAAACTATATATTGGTAGATATAGAGTGGATCATTTATTGAATAATGGAATACAGGCAAAATTTGGGGGGATAAAAGGGACTCTTTATGCCAGGGCATTTCGAAGCCTAACGCTTCTCATCAGAAGAGTAGAGAAGGTGCTAGGTAGCATGGGGGAGATGCGGCATCTAGCGTAAGGTTCATTAGGGATGAAAATAATTAAGAGGAATTATAGAATGTTGGGGGAAGCTTTATTGAATTCTAAATAAATAAGGAGAAGTTTATTATATATAGTATGATATATAAGAATATATATGGTCTTTAACATAGTATTGAGATTAAGGGGTATATGTATTATGGTTAAATAGGGGGTGTATTGTTGCTGTGTGGTAATTTATTTTAATGGTTTATGGGGTGTCTATTTTCTATGGAGTGGGTAATTTTGATTCATTTGGTGGGGGTTATCTAAGGTTATAAAACTGAAAGGTAATATGCGGCAATATATTTATAAGTTTCTACTGTTATGATATAGGGAGTATAACTACTTCATTTACTCACATAAAATTAATATACGAAAGTATAGATTTATGCGTAAACTTTAAGTATTTACTTCAAAAGTGCTCAATACGTAGGTAGAGCTAGTTAGTATTATTAGAAAATTTAAAGATGATAATTAAAGCACATAACAAAATACTAAATGAAAACAATGTAAACAACAACAAAATAAACAATAAAAAAAGTAGACACCATGCCAAAAATAAAACCAACACTAGCAGAAATAACAATAATAATAATAACAAACCAACCCCGGACAAGAACAACCATACCATAAATAAAAATACTAATAACGAACAAGATAAATGCAACTGTAGACACCGCACACTTTGCCCAGTCCAAAATAAATGTCTAACAAAAAGCGTAGTTTATCAAGCAACAATATTTGCGAAAGAAAACACGAATAACAAGAAATATTATAACAATAACAAGAAATATTATTCCTTAGATTTCAAAACCCGATACTATGACCACAAAAGTACATTCAAAAATAAAAAACACCGTATAAAAACAACACTAGTGAATAAATACTGGGAACTCAAAGAAAGCGGACATTCGCCGGTAGTCGAATGGAAAATAATAAGACAAGTTACCACGTGCAGACATTTAGACGACCCATGTAAATTATGCCTCCATGAAAAATTTGCTATCCTGTACTTTAAAGAACCCCAAAATCTATTAAACTGTAGACGAGAAATAGCAAACAACTGTGTTCACAAAATAAAACTTACTCTAGGATAGCGATACAAAATAGCTTTAAAACTAACAATAGAAAACAAATAAATAAATTAAATAAACATGAATATACATAAACGATCACACATATGTATATATATATATATATATATATATGTGCATGTATGTGTGTACACATATGTATGTATATATATATATATATATATATATATATGTGCATGTATGTGTGTACACATATGTATGTATATATATATATATATATATATATATGTGCATGTATGTGTGTACACATATGTATGTATATATATATATATATATATATATGTGCATGTATGTGTGTACACATATGTATGTATATATATATATATATATATATATATAAAAAAAAAAAGGAAAACGTCTACCTTAAACCACTAACATAGTCCTAAAACAGATCCTTTGTTCGATAAAATGCATGCCCATTGGCTGATAGGAAGGGGCGCGGTGGACACTAGAAAGCTGATTGGCTAACTAAAAATCCTCAACATATATAAAAACAAGAAACAACCACAGAATTCGCGCATATATACGCAACAATTTTTTGATCTACAAACTTGAAATTTTGTAATACAAGGTATTCAGGCTTGTGGAAAACTTAAAATTGAAAAATTGGTACTGGGGGGGGGGTCATTGTATTTTTATCTGTCAACTGTTTCACAAATGTGCATGTGCAGTCATAAAACATAACAGATTCCTTATGTTAAGAATAAGTAGGTTTGAAAACACATTTTAAGGATCGTGTCAAGCTGGTGTGATGGTTATCGTACTTAACTCACTGTCTTTAGGCTTTGGTTTTGATCTCAACTTGAGTATTTTTTTTTTTTTTTTTTTTTTTTACTTACAAGAAGTGAACTGTTTAGAAGAAAAACATAGTACTCGCATGCACATGTCTCAGTTTCTTTCCAGCCTGCTAATTATAAATAAAAACAGAATTTTTCAAAGTTGCTGTTGTTCACTTTAACATAATACATATACCCCTTTATCTCAATACTATGTTAAAGACTTTAAAAAGATCAAAATTAGGGGGAGATAACTGCATTCTATCATTTAAGTTGCTTTGCACAGAATTTGATGGCACTATCTTTCAGGTTGGCCATCTTGCGTCTTATCGATATATTAGTAGCTTGTCGGGTTTGTCTGGGGTAGTTATGTCGGGGAGGTACAAGTGTTTGCAGTTCGTCAGAGCATTCACCATTAAAGTATTTGTAGAACAGGCAGAGGGATGCAACATCTCGTCGATGGGACAGAGGCTGAAGCCTAGATGACAGTTCAGGACCTATCAGGTTGGCGACTCTCTTTTGAACCCTGTCCAGGAGCGAGAGACAAGCAGCAGATGCACCAGCCCAGATGTGACAACAGTACTCCATACATGGGCGAATGGTTGCCTTATAGAGGTATAGGATACTGTCAGGCGTAAGTAGTTTTCTAGCACGGTAGAGGGAGCCAACCTTCCTTGCAGCAGCCTTGGCAATGCTCTCAATGTATCTATTCCAGTTCATATTCCCTGTAAATGTTAGTCCGAGGAGTTTAAAAGAAGTACTTTCAAGTAATGTGTTCTTGGCCATTGCTATTGGTGGTAGAGAAGGTTTCTTGTAGTTATTGAAGGAAACAAGCTTAGTCTTAGCAGCATTGAATGTGACCAACCATTTTTGTCCCCATTCCACTACGGATTGGAGGTCATCCTCTAGTGTTTCTGCCATTTCCTTGGATATGTGTTCATTTGTTTTCCCCTCATATCTGTTATAGAGAGTGGTGTCATCAGCAAATATACCCATCTCCGAAACAATTTTATCAGGGAGGTCGTTTATGAATATCAGAAATAATAGAGGTCCAAGGATAGACCCCTGAGGTACTCCTGCATTTATGTCGTATTGTTTGGATGTACGACCGTCGAGGACAACTTTGATTTTTCTATTACTTAAGAAGGATTTAATTACATTATGAATTCTTCCAGTGATTCCATATGATCTAATTTTCATTAGGAGACCATGGTGCCATACCCTGTCAAAAGCCTTAGATATATCGAGGGCCACCGCTCTACCCTCCCCTGTTTTATCCAATGAACGGTATATACGTTCAGAAACTACAGTTAAGATATCTGCTGTTGAACGGGCTTGCCTGAATCCATATTGTTTGTCAGTCAGGAGTTTAGCAGCTGTTAGGTGCTGAACTAGAGCTTGATTAACTAAGGACTCAAATATTTTGGTGAAAAGCGGGAGGAGGCTAATGGGACGATAATTTAGTGGGTCAGTTCTTTCACCAGAATTCTTGAAGACTGGTACCACAGAGGCGGTTTTCCAGCAGTCGGGAAAACAAGATTCGTTAAGGCATTTATTGTAAAGTTTGGACAGAACTGGAGCAACCTCGGCAGAGCATTTTTTTAATAGCACAGCCGGGATGAGATCTGGTCCACATGCTTTTGAGGTGTCTAGGCTTTTTATAATAGCATGTACCTGAGAAGGGGTGATTTTCAAATCGTCTAGTGTGGTGTCTGTTCGCAGAGGAAAATCAGGGAGTGAGTGGTGTACCGAGTTCAGTGTGGAGTTTTTTTGTACCTTTTGTGATTTATACTAATTTCGATGTAAATACGTAATAACGTTTTTTCCCTGAAATGCCCTGGTTTGAAAATACACAACTGGGTCGGACGGCACACTATAGTAAAGTTGCACCAAATAATTTCTGAATACTTACAACCTTCTTCAATTCTTCTTCGCTTGACGCAAGGCGAATACAAATCCACGTCTATGGCTTGATGACATCTGGAGACACAAAAATCACAAAAGTCTTAAAAAAAGCAGAAAATGAAACTGGTTCTTTGGTGAAATTGTCAATGTGGACCAACTAAACATTTACTTTTCAAAAGTTGAGTTTCAGGGATGTTCGTGTTTGTTTTGAATGCATATCGTATTTAAAATTGTCGCTGACAAGTAATTTTTATATTAAGACCTTCATTATCCCATGTTTTCTCTAATGGTTTTCAGTGGTTGCCATTTTGTTTTTCACTTTAGACACTCACCAAATGTGCTTGTGCAAAGGAAAAGGTGAAATGACCTATATAGACCAACAAAAGAACAAAAACCCAACATGTAACAAATTTATCTTTAGTTGACCTTTGACAACTAAATATTTTCATTCACTAGCCAAAACCCACATGATTTTTAGAATATGATATCTTCGTTCTGTGACGAGTATGTACATCATAAAGATTATTTTTTTTTTTTTAACAAGTGTAATTCTAAATATACAACAAATTTTATGTTGAGACTTGAAAGTATAAACATTCTAATTTCTTCAGATATTTTTTCAATAGCCTTTGTTAAAAAAAAAAAAAGAAAGAGTACATTGTCCTATTAAACCTTTTATTGTCTAAATAATTTGACTTTGTTCATTTCATTAAAAAAAAGTTGAAAAGATATTTTTCACTCAGTAGTGAGCTTTGGAAGATTGTCAATGAAAGAAATACAATCGGCAAAAGATAAGCATTTCATTATTTACAATCTGTTAATTTATATATATAAAAGCCAAAATGTATGTATGTATGTTCGCTTTTTGTGTATGTCTGCAAAAGGCTTTTTTCCGAGGCCTTCTCGGGAGGGTCGCGCATTCTTAAAACTTTTTATATCACGTCTAAATGATAATATCTACGACTTAACAATGGGGGGGTCGCCTTTCTATTTAATTTGCCAGACTTCTACCAGCTCACTGCGTCTTTGAAAAGCGGAGGAAACAGTAACTGGCTTGCAGCGCAAAACTAGGTCAAACATCACGCCACTTCCTCACACCTGTATATTTCGCTTTATAAACCTTAACTGAACACGCTTATCAATTCCTCTCCCCTCGTGAGAGAGATGGTTAGGTGTCTGACTTTTTCACTTCGTTTCCACCTTTGCGTCAAGGCTTCGGGGTTCAATCCTACCTTCCTACTAAAACTCTTTTTTTGCTTTTACACCTTCAATGTTTTTTTGTTTTTTTTTTGAACAACACACACATCTCCAAACACCTGGGCAACGGTGGGTACCTCCCGCTAGTATATATATATATATAAAAGACAAAATGTGTGTTAGTGCGTGCATTTTTTGTGTATGTTGGCAAAGGCTTCTTTCGGGGTGGTTTTCAGGTTGGTCGCTCATTCTTATAACTTTTTATATGCTACCGAGATGATAATATCTAAGATTTACTAAACGACTCGGCGTGTATCTTTAATTTGCGCGATTTTCACCATATTTTTTTATTGGCCCACGCGTTTCTTTGGCTTTTCCGTATAAAAAAAGCTAAACTGAAACAAACCTCGGCACTCATACGGAATGTCCAGAAAAGCAATGAGCGCTTTGATCAATGTTGGTGAAAACCGTCATATCAGACAATTACTATTCATTTGGGATCCCCCCCAACAAGTTGGGGAGAGAAAAAATAAAACCAAATAAAAAATTGTCTCGCAGAAACAGTTAACTGCGGAATTTCATTCTCCCATGGCGTGATGCTTAACCTCAATAAAATCGAGCACCTGTTTGAACGCCTTCACTTTTTAATCGCTAAATTTAACGTCTTACATTGCTTCCGTCACCGTAGCGCAGTTGTATGTTGTAAGCTTATTGGCCTCAAGGCTCCGGGTCTGAGCCTACCTGCCCCCCCCTTTTTTTTTCTTTTACAAAAGATTTTTTTTTTTAATTTTTAAAGTTTTAATATTGAAATCGCTGCTTTTTTGTTTTATTTTTTTTAACAAGTTTAACATCGTTTTTTTTTGTTTTTTTTAATATTTAAACAGGGTTAAGTTTCCATTTTGTTCTGCTTTACCCCACCCCCCAACACACACACCCAAACACCCATGCATCCCCGCTAGTCTATATATATATATATATATAAAAGGCAAAATGTGTGTGCACATCTTTTGTATGCCCGACAATTACTTGATTACAAAATTTAAAAAAAAAAAAAAAAAAAAAAAGGTATTCTTTTTTTTCATAGTATTTTCAAGTAAAAATCAGTTTTTACAATATTTTTGTTTATTAAAATTTTTTACTCGCATTCACCCCTAACAAGGCATATCGCCACTTGGACACAAGTGGCTATTATTTGAGACAATGCCTAGGAAAGATTCAAAAGATGTTGGTTTATGTTACATTTAAACTTCTGCATATCGGTACAGTCAGGGAAGCAGGTAGCAGGAAGGGAATTCCAAAGTCTAGCTGTTCCATGGAAGAAACTATTAAAGTAGAAATCTTTCTGGCGTTCAGAGACCTCAACAGTGAATGGGGTTATATTTCTATCGTCGGATCGTTTTGTTTTTGTAATTTGGGGATTGTGCAAAAAACGAAAATATTGTTAGATAATTTACAAGAATATCTTTTTTAATTAAGTAATTCAGTAGGTGTATATCAGAATTTTCGTAAGAATTTTTGACACCCCTAACACGAAACTGCGAATAAAATATAAAAAACTCGTAATTTCTCTTTTAAAAGTGGGTTGTTTATTTTCTTTATGCCAAAATAAACTAATAAAGTTGTTTTAAAATTTTTTTTTTTTTTTTTTAAAAACAGTAATGAAATTAATTGAATTTTACAAGCTCAGTATTTTTCAATTTTTAAACTTTAAAAATCTATCAAAATTTTCCTATTGATTCAATTTTTACAATATTTTCAGTGTCAATGTGAAATTTTATACTCTTTCCAATAAACCGCATATATTTTAGACAAACGTTTTTTTTTTTGTTTTTTTTTTTAATTCACGCCCCCCCCCATTTTCAAGTGTCTATTAAAAAGTAAACAATTAATTTACTCAGCAAAGTTTTATATATCACAAATTGAAGATAAAAAAAAATCAATAAATAATATATTCAAATTTTTAAGAAATTTTACCTGTAAAGTCCGAAGTTTACAACCTTTTTTAAAAACCGTGTTGTTTGTTTTTTTCTTTTGTTATTTTTTTTAAATGAAACCTTGGTCCTTGCTCCTTTAATTGAAAAAAAAAAAATTAAGGCTTGAATTACATTTTTCAAGTAGTTATAAGCTTGGAAAGACAGGGGGTCGAATGATTTCACGCCTCCCATTTTGAAATGTTTATTAAAAAGTAAATAATTTACTCACCAAAGTGTTATATATCACAAATTGAAGATAAATAATCAATAAATAATATATTCAAATTTAAAACAAAAAAAGTAGTGCTTTTTTAGAAATTTACCTGTAAAGTCCGAAGTTTAAAACCTTTTTTTTAAAAAAAAAAAAACCACGTTGTTTGTTTTTGTTTTGTTTAATGAAACCTTGGTCCTTGTTCCTTTAATTGAAAAAAAAAAAAAAAAAAAAATAGGGCTTGAATTACATTTTTTGAGGAGTTATAAGCTTGGAAAGACGGGGTGGAATTATTCAATATTTTTCACAAAATTTCTGACACCTAGTAATTCAGTAAAAAATGGAATTTTTACTTGATTAAATAATTTGAAATAAGAAAAACTATTTTTTGTTTTAATTTAATTTTATTGTGCAATAATTTATATTGGTTTGAAATATGGGTAAAATTTGTCAAGAGTACTCCGTTTTGAAAACGATAAAAATTAAAACAAAATGAAATTTAAATTTCATTTTGTTTTTAATTTTTATTTTTTTAAATTGCGCATGCAAAAACAAACTCAAAAACGCATCGTTCACATTCGAAATGTAAACTTTTATACGTTTTCAGGTATGCTGACAAAGTTGGTGGTGTTTATTCCGAAAGATAGTTCTTAACATGGGGGAGCTGGGGGGGTGTTTATTCCGAAAGCAGTTCTTAACATGGGGGAGCTGGGGGGGGGGGTTATTCCAAAAGCAGTTCTTAATATGAAGGGGGGGGGTATTCTGAAAGCTGTTCTTCTTGTCAGCATACCCAAAAATCTAGCATTAAAATAGAAGGTGCTTATGCATTTAAAATTAAGAAAAAAAAAAAAAAATTGTTAATGACCGTTTTGATACAAAAAATTTCACTGATGTCCGTTCACTGCTAAGAATTTGCAACAGGGGCCCTGTGAACTAGAAAAAGCGAAATTAGAATCAGGGAGAAAACAAGTACATAAGAACCCGCAGTTTCTATTTATTACGTTCCATTTTTTTTCGGCTAATATAACAAATAGCTTACTCTCGTAACATTTCTGTATTTATTGTATATTTCATTCTCGCCCCCTTCCCCTTTTTTTCGATTGTTGCACAATCCCTGAAATTACAAAAACAAAACAATCCAACGACAGAAATATAACCATTAGGAAAAAAATGCAAATCAACCAAATTTTTTTTATTTTTTTTTTTTTATTTTGTTTTCAGTGTTTTTCGTCTTCAGGAACTCTTGTCTAGTTTTGTGAGGTCACCTTTCATCTGTTGTAATTTGTTACTAGATTTTACAGAACCAATATGGACAGACATGGGGGCCGATCTATACATGCACCGAATCTTCCATCATTGCCTGACGAAAACTAATTACTTTATAGGCGGACCTTGTCGAGAGTGCCCCCACCCCCTCTAAATTCCACAATTTTCACTTTTTTTTTTTTTTACTTTTTCGGTACTCATGCAGAGAGTGATCCGTGCTGAAATAATAACGTTATTATTTAAAAAGCCATTCTTAACATGGGGAGGGGAGGGTGTTTTGTACATATTCTGTACTTTAACCTTACAATTGAATAAAAAAAAAAAACAACTTTAATTAAACTTGGAAATACGACTTAAAAATAGCGTGGCGGATCACTCTCTGCATTAGCACCTTTTTTTTTTTTTTTTTTTTTTTTTTTTTAACTTTTTTCTTGTTAATATCATCGATTACAGACTTAAATTTCGGATTATAAAAAAAAACAAAAATTTATAACTTTTCACGTGGGAGTTCAGTTTTCAATTATAACTTTGTACTAAATTGAACACGAAATTTGTGACCACGATGAAAAGAAAATAGCAACTCTTTCTGATGTGACCGGAAGGTAGGAGTTAGAACGGAGGGGTTTAAAAAATAAAAAAAATAAAATAAATTCCGCTGTAATCTATGTATCAACACCCCTCACCCCTCTCTCATTTATGTATGTATCTATCAATTCATCGTGGTCACAATTTCGTGTTCAATATATTTATGTCAGAAAAATTACAAATAAAATTTAAATTATGAAATAAACGGGCTTTGCATTACTATCCACAAAGATTCGAAAATTGTCAAAATTAGAGTGTGTCTTACTATGCACATAAATTCGAAAAAGTGGCCAAAAAACAAATATATAATAAAGTTTGGTAATCGTGAAGAAAGAGAGAGCCTGTTTCCTCCGTTTGACTATAGGTGGCGTTACTGTCTGTCCACCCAGTTACGGAAGCACAAAATGTATATAATGGCACCCTTGAAATGAAAATAAATGTTTTTGTTATATTTTAAACATGTTTTTTTTGTTTTGTTTTTTTGCAAACATATTTAAGTTTTATTTTTTCCAAACATTTACGTTTTGTTGTTTGTTTATTTTCAAACATTTACGGTTTTTTTTTGTTTTTTTTTTTGCAAGCATAAACTAAATATTGTAGAAATATTTTTCTTTTTGAAAAGTTTGCTTACGCACTTATTGTACCGCGCTATTTTTTAATGGTAGTTTCAAGTAAGATTCAGGTTTTACAATATTCTTTTTCAAATTATATATATATATATATATATAAATACTCGCGGAAAAGGTCAAATAAGTGCAGAAAAATTAAGAAAAAAAGAGGGGGGTCCATAAAAAAAAAAAAGATAAAAGAAAAAAAAAAAAAAAAAAAAAAAAAAACGTTGATTTTTTTTTATTATAAGAGCGTAAAAAATACTCGCGGAAAAACGGTTGTACCCATATGTTGAAAAGAAAAATATAGCAAAAACATTTAGCTTATGCTTGCAAAAAATAAATAAAAACGTAAAAAAAAAATTTTTTTAAAAAAACGTAAATGTTTGAAAATAAACAAACAACAAAACGTAAATGTTTGGAAAAAATAAAACTTAAATATGTTTGCAAAAAAACAAAACAAAAAAAACACGTTTAAAACAAAAACATTTATTTTTATTTCAAGGGTGCCATTATATACATTTTGTTCTTCCGTAACTGGGTGGACAGACAGTAATGCCACCTATAGTCAAACGGAGGAAACAGGCTCTCTCTTTCTTCACGATTACCAAAGTTTTTAGTGTTTTTATTCACTTTAAAAACGTAGAATCTTTCGAAAATCATACAGTGTTTATCGATATATTTGACAAAGACAAATGGCAGTATGCTCCCTATTTAATACGGTAAGTTTGGGAAAATGAGTTCAAACTAAATAATTACACAAAAATACTGTTAGAAACCCACCGAATATATGTCTGCTTATGTCACGGTAACATATTGAGCAAGTTTCCAGCAGTATTTTCTATAATTATTTAGTTTGAACTCATTTTCCCCAACTTACCGTATTCAACAGTGAGCACACCGCCATTTTTATTTTTAAAATATACGTATAAACACTACGATTTTCGAATCGATTACACGTTTTAAAGTGAGTAAAATCACCAAAAAACCTTCTCAGATAGGTAGAAGAGTAACTTATCTTGCCTTTGATAACATTTGTTATATATTAAGTCATTGTCGAGACTTCAAAAATGTAAGAGATATATCGCGGCCATTTTTTTTATTGTCCTCATATAGCGCTAAACACTACTTGTTTTTCGGGTGCTAGTGCACTTACTGATCCGCGCTATTTTTTAAATCGTATTTCCAAGTTTAATTAAAGTTTTATGGGTTTTTTTAATTTAATTGTAAGGTTAACGTATAGAATAGGTGCAAAACACCCTCCCCATGTTAAGAATGGCTTTTTTAAATAATAGCGTTATTATTTCAGCACAGACAGACAGCACTAATACCGTTTTTCGATCAGAATAAATATTTCAAAATAAAAACACTAAAAACCATCCAGCTAAACAGAAAATGAACTTCGCTTGCCTTTGGTAACATTTATTTCGTATATATCTGTTTTTGATTTTGTTTTTTTGTACCTTTGTGGATTGTAAAACAAACCCAAAGTTTTCTTTAAAATATTGGAAATCCGGTTTCGTTTCGAAGTATTTTTTTTTCTTCTAAAATTCTCACCTTTTTTGCTTTCCGCCATTGTTAGAGTCGACGTTTGGTTGTATTCTTTCTACGACGTTGTCGGTGCCAACATGTCCTCCATCAGAGGACGGTGACACGTAAGAAACCAGTTTTTCGCTCAGTGAATTGAGCATGGGTCTGTGTCGATTATATACCGCAAAAATGTGAATCAATTTATCACCCAGTCCTAGAGGGCAGCCATTTTTTGCTTTCAAATTAAAATGGAGCTGTTTTTTGTGGTTTTCATTGGTCGAAGAGTTCCAATCAGTCATGAAAAGACAACTCTTGTAGTCTTTCGATTCAACACCATCGTCTTAAATTTTTTGTTGCTTATTTAGAAATACACTTATTTAAAACAACAAAAATATAGAAAAATCTTTTGTTAGGATCCAAAAATCACGTAAAATTAATCAAGTCGTTTTTTTTACGACTAAGCGAGTCGTAGGCCATGATGAAATAAATAATGGGGAGATAACTCAGTTCAAAGTATCTACACCAAAATTAGCCTTATACTGAATACAGTTAATATTAAAAGCGGGTGCTTATTTAGATTGGCACTTATTGCGGCATTTAAACAAAAAGTACTTGCACGGTTTAATCAAGATATTAAAAACCTCCCTGATAAAATTGTCTCTGAGATGGGTATATTTGCTGATGAAACCACGCTCTATAACAGGCACGAGGGGAAAACAAATGAGCACATCTTCGGAAATGGCAGAAACAAGAGATGAAGACCTCCAATCTGAAGTGGAATGGGGTCAAAAATGGATGGTCACATTAAATGCTGCCAAGACTAAGCTTGTTTCCTTCAATAATTATAAGAAACTTTCTCTAGCACCAATAGCAATGGCTAAAAACACATTACCTGAAAGTACATCCTTTAAACTCCTCAGCCTAACATTTATAGGGAACATGAATTGGAACAGATACATTGAGAACATTGCCAAGGCTGCTGCGAAGAAGGTGGGTTCTCTCTACCATGCTAGAAAACTACTTACGCCTGAAAGTATCCTGTACCTCTATAAGGCCATCATTCGCCCATGTATGGAGTACTGTTGTCACATTTGGGCTGGTGTATCTGCTACTTGTCTCTCGCTCCTGGACAGGGTTCAGAAGAGAGTCACCAACTTGATAGGTCCTGAACTGTCATCTATCGACGAAATGTTGCCTCCCTCTGCTTGTTCTACAAGTATTTTAATGGTGAATGCTCTGACGAACTACAAGCACTTGTACCCCTCGACATAAATACCCCCCGACAAACCTGACAAGCAGCTAAATCCCACCTCTTCACAGTAGAGATCCCTAGATGTAAGAAAGCTTTCTACTCTAATAGTTTTTCGTCCAGAACTGCTAGACTGTGGAACTCCCTTCTGGGATTCTGCTTTCCCAACTGTACTGACATGCAGAAGTTCAAGTGTAATGTGAACAGACATCTTACTACTCATCTCTCTTCATAATATCCCTGAAAATTATGTCCCAATAGTAGTCCTCTACTTCAAAGTGGCCTGTGCCTTGTTTGGGCTGGAAATTGAATAAAAAAATATTTTTTTAATGAAAATATTGAAAAACATTTATATAGATAAGTACTTGTTATGGGTCCTGGATATGGCCAAATGTCTGATATGAAGGGTTTGTCATTTTATTTATACGAAAAGACCAACAAACATGCAAGAGGAAGGAACAGCATGAATTTTTAAAAAGTCAACGTAAATAAATCTAGTTACGACGTCCGTTCGCAAATCGTGGATATTATGATCTAGGGAGTATATAAAAGTTGTACAAAAATAGTAAACCCCCCCCTCTCGAGACCCCCCCCCCCCCCGAAAAAAAGCCTTTCTTGGACATACAAAAACGTGTGCAGCCATTTTGTCTTTTCTATATTTAAGTATGATAAAGTTGTTGCTTATTGTATTTAATTTTAATTTCTTGTCTTAATTTCCCTCCTAACATTCTTTTCAAAGCTTTTAAATTATAATTTTTGGTTTTTCTTTGGCAAAATGTGTTCTTAAATACAACAAGACATATGTGTTTCAACGCTGGACTTTGACCCAAAACTTATCTAGTAACTTTTATTGCCTTTGGTAACATTTATTTGTTGCTTATTTATTTATTTTTTGCTTGTTTTCATCATTTTTTTTTTTAATTTTATTGTAAAACAATCGCAAATGACAAAAACAATAATAAAAAAAGGAAAACAAACAAATGAAAAACAAAAACAAACACCATTCACCAATAACATTCAGGCCCTGTCGGTGGGGCATTAGAATACGCCGACTGCCCCCCCCCCCCCTGCAGAGGGTAAAAGTCCCTCAATGGGGGTCCTGGATATGACCTTAAACTATATCCAGTGGTGAGGCCCCAGTTTGCGGGCTTTGGAGAGTGTGGAGCCACCCCTTTAATTGACCCGGAGTGGTAGTACCTGTTAGGGTCTCAACTATGGGTTAAATAGAAACCGACTTAGAAAAAATATATTCTATTAAAAAAATTTTATTCAAAATAACTATATTCGGCATCAAAAAACCTGAAAAGGGTTGATATGCCGTCAAACAAAAACAACCAAACCAATCTAACTGTACTTGTTGTGAAATAAAGTTGTCATGCAAAAAAAAAAAAAAAAATCGGTACTTGTACAGCTTAATGAAGACATTAAAAAACGAAAATATCGAAAAAAAAGTTATATTGTACGTATCCGTTATGAACTGAAGATCTCCGAAAAAAAAAATTCACTTAATTTGATCGGGTAGTTTTTGTTTTTTTTTTTACAGCGGAAAAACACGTTTTTATGAGAGTGCGTTGAAGGCCGTATTCTTGCTTTTTTTATTAATTTTTGTTTGGAGTTTAGAAACGTCACGGGGAGATAACTCCATGTAAAGCGCTGACACCCCTCCCCATCTTTAGTACTAGCTTTTCTTCCTAAAAATCGAACATTTTGCTCGGTATCATAACAAATTGTTTTTTCGCTGTAAAAAAAAAAACTACTTGATGAAATTAAGTGAAATGTTTTTTTGGAGAATTTCATTCCATAACGGATATGTACAATATAAACTTTTTTCGATATTTTAATTTTTTAATGTCTTGATTAAACTGTACAAGTACCAAAAAATCATTTAATTTTGTCAAGTAGGTCTTTTTTTTTTTACAGAGGAAAATCAAATTTTAATGAGATCGATTGTATCATTGCCATTTACCTATTTCCGGGGATGAGGAGGGGGTGCCTTTAAACAAAAAAATTGATTAACAAAGGATAAAATGAAAAAGGGATTTAAAAAAAAACAAATAAACTCTGTAAAATAAGTGAAAAAAAAAAACAAATATTTTTCTAGGTATTTTTTCTGCATATGTTTCAAAATAATCTCATCCAATTTTGACAAACTTTAAGCGGTGATTAGAGTTATCTCCCCTGGCGACCCCCTCCTCATCCATGAAAAACAAGATGGCCGCGACATGATCAATCCCATTAAAAATTGACTCTCCTCTGTAAAAAAAAACTACTTGATCAAATTAAGTGATAACTTAATTCCATAACTGTTGGGCACTATATCTTTGTGCCCCGGTTTTGGTGATTGTTAGCACCTTCCCCTTGCATCGCGAGATTTGGCCGTAGGCGGAGAGATACCCAGAAATGCATCCCATAATTCCCTTCCCTTTTTCTCTCTCTTTTTTGTCTGGACAGCATGGAGTAAGCACGTTTTATTTTCCCTTTCTGTAAACAAGAGGGGGCATCCCCTCTCCCTCAACAATAGTTATGGTTAGTTAGTTTTAAAGGAGTAATGGTGAAAATCAATTGTAGGATCTGTAAATTGTATTTTAATATTGTAATATATATATATATATATATATATATATATATATATATATATATATATATATATATTCTATACATTTTATAAAATAAATAGTTAATTATATTTCTCATATAAATTGTGACCCGTGTTGTGTGTTTTTTGTGGCTGCCATAAATGTCTTAAGTGGAATGAAGCGGCCTTGAAGATAAGGAGGTTCCAGCCAGAATGCCATCAGAGATCAAAGAAGAATGAGCCACACAGCCACATCCATCATCTCATTTTCCTATTGATACTCAGACCCTAATGACTGGCCCATCACCACATCATCATGAGACCCTGTCTTTATCGTTTGGGATGTCGGTTATTCCCCTGGGGAGCTGGTTACGTTCTCAGGACATTCCTCAACCATGTGACTCTCCCCGGGAAACGATAGTACAATATAACGACCCTCTTCAAACGTCTGTAAACTTAGATCTTCAAAGACAGATGAACCTGCTTCCAGTTCCTGTTCAAGATAAAAGACTATCACCTTTCGTCACATCATCATGGGACCGTTTCTAAGACATTTAGTGTAACACGTGGGTCGGTCACATGCCAGTGATCGGCTGATAGTGTCACATAACGAGTACATACAATATAACTTCTTTTCAATATTTTCATTTTTTTTTAATGTCTTGATTAAACTTTATAATATTTTCATTTTTTTTTAATGTCTTGATTAAAATTTATAATATTTTCATTTTTTTAATGTCTTGATTAAACTTTATAACATTTTCATTTTTTTTTTAATGTCTTGATTAAACTTTATAATATTTTCATTTTTTTTAATGTCTTGATTAAACTTTATAATATTTTCATTTTTTTTAATGTCTTGATTAAACTTTATAATATTTTCATTTTTTTTAATGTCTTGATTAAAATTTATATTTTCATTTTTTTTTAATGTCTTGATTAAACTTTATAATATTTTCATTTTTTTTAATGTCTTGATTAAAATTTATAACATTTTCATTTTTTTTTAATGTCTTGATTAAACTTTATAACATTTTCATTTTTTTAATGCCTTGATTAAACTGTATAACATCAAAGAAAGTACAGAAATGTATGATGTACGTACCAGTCAAGGAACTAATATGAAAATTTCCAAAAATTACATAATTTAATCAAGTATTTTTTTTTTACAAGAAAACCAAATTTTACTGTTTCAATAAGGGTGGAAAATAAAATTAAATCAATGAATCTGTAGATAAGTGCAGACAACCCTAATACACATGGAAACTGTCAAATAGTTCACTGATTACCTCTCCTTATGTTATCGGTAAAAAAAAAAAAACAGCAATTTTGTTTTTTGTAAATAAATTTTTAAAATAATGAAGACGGTTGTCACCTGAAATTTCATAGCGCAAGTAGCAGCCTTGACCTTGCAATCAAAAATCAAGATTCTAGTGAAATGGAACGAACCGAGACAAAACTTACAAGTTGGAAAATGAAAATGAAAAACAACGTAATTAATATTTCTGTAAGTAAAAAGAAATTGAAAGAAAATAATCTAAACAAATTTTATTTTTACTTATGTAGAATAAATGCATACAAAAAAAAAAAAATTTAAACAGCTTTTAAACAACATTTATTTTTTAAAAAAATTTTAACTTAAAAATAAAGTTGTTTAAAAATTGTTTAGGTACTTATGCACTGATGTTACCGTGATAACATTATTATTTAGAAAGCCAGCCTTAACATGGGGATGGGGAAGGAGTTTTGTAACTAATCTGTAACAATTTAATAAAAAAAAAAAAGTGCTTGTTAATAAAGAGTCGACAGATCAATTTTGTTTTTGGTTTTAAGCAAAAACAATATTACGTACTTCACTGTCATGTCGAAAATAGTAATATATCCAACAATTACGAAAATTCATTGACTAGAAAATTATTTATAGTTAAAAGTAATTTTTACAAAACATTGGACAGGTAGACGCAGCTCCAATCCGTTCCAACTCTTGAGCTACATCGATCGGTTCTTAGTTAGGAGAATCAGTTTAAGGCTTTAAGATTGTCCAAGTTTCCACAATAGAGTTTATTCGGATCGCAGGCTCATCCAGGTTCAGGTAAACTTTGATAGTGTTAAACCTAGGATGGCTGGGTACTGGAAGTTCAACACATTGTTGTTTGACTTGAAGGACTTTCGGGAACAGCTGTCACTAACCATACAGAAAGAACTGTCCGGGCCTATAATTGGGAATACGTGGTGGGGGTCACTTAAAAAAATTATAAGGTCCTTCGTTGCCAATTATAGTCGCCAACCTAATCTTCGTTCTAGGGCATTAGACAACACAGTAAACACAAAATACAAGAGTTATAATATTACGACAATACATACTCTTTATCTTCGAAGATTATATATATATATATATATATATATATATATATATATATATATATATACTTTGGAAGTAAACATATCAAATCTTTAATGCATCCAAAACCAAACACCTATCCTTACATCATCAACGCTCTGATCCCCATCTGGCATCTATTGTGATGGATGGCTCTCGTCTGGGTGAGGCCCCGTGTTTTGACAAGCTTCTGGGTTTGACCTTTACTCCTGATCTGAAATGGAACACGGACATCAAGTCTGTTGCCAAGGTCGCTGGAAAGATGGTGGGATCCTTCTACCGCTCCAGGAGATATCTCACTACTGATGCAATTCTCTATCTATATAAAAGCCAAGTACGTCCAAGGATGGAATACTGTTGCCATATCTGGACAGGAGCTGCTAAAAACAGCCTATCCTGCCTTGACAGAGTACAAAATAGACTTTGTGGCTTAGTGGGGGATGCCCTTTTCTCTACCCTGCAACCTCTCTCTCACAGAAGAGACGTTGCGAGCCTATCCTTGTTTTATCGTTATTTCCATGGCAGGTGCTCATCTGAACTCCAATCTCTGGGCCCCCTCGCCAATCTTTCACGAAAAACACCCGTCTAGAATCCACTGTGAAAAATTTCCCCCACTCTATATCTGTGCCTAAATCAAAACGTGGATTCCATGCACAAAGCTTCTTTCTTAGAACTGCACGCCTGTGGAACTCTGTTCCGTCTGCCTGCTTCCCACCTGACTACAACTTGGATGTGTTCAAGTCCAACGTTAACAAATTCCTAATGAACCGCCCCCTTAAGTAAACACTTCATCAAATCTCCACACTAACGTAATGTACTTGCAATAACCCTTATCCCTGAGTGGCTTCCGGGCCTTGATAAGTGGTGACCACTGTGGAAAAAAAAAAAATACACTTGATCATAGAAAAAGTCGACACAGAAGCATTCGATAGGGTCAATCATCGTAATCTAGAAGCTGTTCTTTTACGTACCAATTTTTCAATTTTGACCCCCTAAGCAACCCTAACCCTAACCCTAACCCCCTAAGCAACCCTTTTTCCCAATGAAAACCAATTAATAAGTTTTCCACATGTCTGAATACCCTATATACCAAATTTCCAGTCTGACGATTTTGTTGAGTATATAGGTTGAGAAATGTACTCACACACAAACACATTCTTACTTTTATATATCTAATATCTAAACGGCTATATACCTGTCTGTCCGTGTATCTGTCTCCATATTTTCAAACTCTATCTTCATCGGAACTAAAAGTCGCAGAGTGGTGCTAGGAACCTCAAATGATTGGATTTTTTCACGGGCCATTCTTTTATAGGTTTAAAATTGTTTTTAAGGAGTCAAAAAAAAAACCGGGTCAAAATTGAAAAAAAATCGTTTTCAAGTCCAACGTTAACAAATTCCTAATGAACCGCCCCCTTAAGTAAACACTTCATCAAATCTCCACACTAACGTAATGTACTTCCAATAACTCTTATCCCTGAGTGGCTTCCGGGCCTTGATAAGTGTGATTGGATTTTTTCACGGGCTATTCTTTTATAGGTTTAAAATTGTTTTTAAGGAGTCAAAAAAAAAACCGGGTCAAAATTGAAAAAAAATCGTTTTCAAGTCCAACGTTAACAAATTCCTAATGAACCGCCCCCTTAAGTAAACACTTCATCAAATCTCCACACTAACGTAATGTACTTCCAATAACTCTTATCCCTGAGTGGCTTCCGGGCCTTGATAAGTGTGATTGGATTTTTTCACGGGCTATTCTTTTATAGGTTTAAAATTGTTTTTAAGGAGTCAAAAAAAACCGGGTCAAAATTGAAAAAAAATCGTTATACATTTTTTACATTCATCTAAGTTTATTTTTAATTTTTAATCGGCTTATATTCATGTCACGTTGGTACAGTGGTAACGTCACCAGCTTTGAATGCTACAGTTTTGCTTTCAGTTTCGATTCTAGCTGATGGCACCCGAATACTTTTTTTTTTACTTTTGAAATCACGACTCTATAATAATATATACGACATCTGGACAAATTAAGACATCATATTTAAGCGTATTTAACATCTGGGCAAAGCTGGGTGCATCTCCCCCCCTTTCCCCCGCGCTAGTATATATATAGGTAATCGTGAAGAAAGAGAGAGCTTGTTTCCTCCGTTTGACTATAGGTGGCGTTACTGTTTGTCCACCCAGTTACGGAAGCACAAAATGTATATAATGGCACCCTTGAAATAAAAATAAATGTTTTTGTTATATTTTAATTTTAAACATGTTTTTTTTTGTTTTTTTCCAAACATTTACGTGTTGTTGCTTGTTTATTTTCAAATATTTACGTTATTTTTTGTTTTGTTTTTTTGCAAGCAAATTTTTGAAATATTTTTATTTTTGAAAAGTTTGCTTATGCACTTATTGTACCGCGCTATTTTTTTAATAGTAGTTTCAAGTAAGATTCAGGTTTTACAATATTCTTTTTCAAATATATATATATATATATATATATATATATATATATATATATATATATATATATATATATATATATATAAATACTCGCGGAAAAGGTAAAATAAGTGCAGAAAAATTAAGAAAAAAAGGGGGGGTCCATAAAAAAGATAAAAGAAAAAACGTTGATTTTTTTTTTTATAAGAGCGTAAAAAATACTCTCGGAAAAACGGTTGTACCCATAAATATGTTGAAAAGAAATATATAGCAAAAACATTTAGTTTATGCTTGCAAAAAAAAAAAAAAGAAACGTAAAAACAAAAAAAAACGTAAAAACAAAAAAAAAAACGTAAAAACAAAAAAAAAAAAACGTAAATGTTTGAAAATAAACAAGCAACAAAACGTAAATGTTTGGAAAAATAAAACTTAAATATGTTTGCAAAAAAAAAAAAAAAACGTAAATATGTTTGAAAAAATAAATAAAACTTAAATATATTTGCAAAAAAAAACAAAAAAAAATATGTTTAAAATTAAAATATAACAAAAACATTTTTTATTTCAAGGGTGTCATTATATGCATTTTGTGCTTCCGTAACTGGGTGGGCAGACAGTAACGCCACCTATAGTCAAACGAAGGAAACAGGCTCTCTCTTTCTTCACGATTACCTATATATATATATATATATATATATATATATATATATATATATATATATATATATATATATATAAATGGAAATTCTGAGTTAAATTATGAAGAATTGTTTGAATTACAACAAAATTTATTGTTTAACCAATGAATACTGGTGTAATATTTATTTATTGGTTTTTATAACTGACAAAGTGGATACAAATATTAGCTTGAGAGGAATATTTTTTCTTAGTTTTTACATACTTTTAGAATTCTGTGTCTGCTCTTCCCAGGACACGTGTGACAAGCCTGGAGATTGACTGTCCAATCCTTTTAGGTTAATCATCGGTCAAAGAGAGAGAGAGAGAGAGAGAGAGAGAGAGAGAGAGAGAGTGTGTGTGTGTGTGTGTGTGGGTGAGCGAGCAGCAACAGCAGAAGAGAAAAGAGAGTAGATTTTGGGGTATCTTGGTTAGTTGAGTTCTTTTAGAGAAAGAGAGGATTAAAGAAACAATGTCTTTTCTTATCTGTTTAGTCTATGTTGTTGACTTGTTTTGTTTCTATTTTTAATTAATTTCTATTCATTCGTTCATTTGTGGACTGTTAAAAAAATACCCCCACTCCTAATCTTTAATCCTCTCCAAACACACACAAAGATACCAGTCCTTTTTTTTTTCACTTTGGGGTCACCGCTTATCAAGGCCCGGAGGCCACTCAAGGACTGTTAAAAAAAAAAAAATTCATAATTTGTGTATTTATTCTTTTTGGCGGACTGTTATCCTCATCTTCATATTGTTGTTTCACATCGTTTCGGCCAACTCATCCTTTGGCCTTCTTCAGGTGATTGACCATGATGGGATAGGAATGTAGAGTCTTGTAACTGTATCTCTAGTAATTACTGCCTTCCATAGTTGTCTCACCACGTTTTGGCCAACTAATCCTATGGCCTACTTGGGTACAGTTAACCACCTGAAGAGGGCCAGAGGATGAGTTTGTCCGAAACATGATGAAACAAGTATGAAGACGATTACAGTTTGAAAAAGAATGAAGAAACAAAAGAGATAAATGGTGTCCTCCAAGATAGAAGGAGGCCAGGGGCAAAATAAATGTGGGGTGTGGGCATTTTTAGGGGCTCACTAGTACCAAGATTAAAACTGCACAAAGACTCATCTACATTTAATGAAATTGGCAAGGATTAGACAAAGGAAATACGAAATAAACATAAAAAGAATAAATGTAGTTGTTTTTTCACCACGTTTCAGCCAACTCATCCTCTGGCCTTCTTCAGGTGATTAACCGCAACGGAATAGGAATGTTGAATCTTTCAACTGTATCTTCAGTAATTACCGCCTTCCATAGTTGTTGTTATCTCATCACGTTTTGGCCAACTAATCCTCTGGCCTTCTTTGGGTAGGATTGAAACTGCTATCTTCATACAATGTTCACCTGGAACAATAGAGACTCAACGCCTCTATCCACTGCACTTGTTTTCAAGTTCTAGTGATATATATTTTCATGTGTCATGTAGGGGGGATATTGTATGTTGTTCATTCATCTCTTTTATATGAGAGTGTGTGTGATATGTATATGTGTGATAAGCATGTTTTGGTGTGTGTGTCTCTATGTCTGTATCTATATATGTAATCGTGATATGTCTAGTGTCTGTATATGGCTTGTAGCAGCCGAAACTCGCTACAATCATAGGCAGGAGCTAATTCTCGTGGATCGAAATTTGAAATCCATTTTATCCCTGGCTTGTCCAATCACAAGCCAGCTCTCAATCATGTGACCGAGTACATAAAAGGCGAAATTACAAACCTTCTTTCGCTTTCTCTTTTTCACTGGCTCGAGCTGACAGCAGACCTTTGGCCCTAGGCTGAACGTGATACAAGCTAACAATGGCGACCTTCTAACTCCCATTTGTTTCCACATACGCTACCCAAACGAATATTCTTTATCATGTTAAAGAACTGCTCTTGTTGATACACCAACACACACACACACACACACACACACACACACACACTGCAACACTTAAGACCTTACTCTTTCTTTCTCCTTTAATTGCCTTCCTTCGACCTGAGGATTACTAGCTATAAACACATGTAAATGGAACTAAACTATTCAACCAGCCGGCATGATATTAAATGATATTAAATGTATCTTTACACAAGAACACTTCCACCTACTAATCCGTTTCTCTTGTGTACACGCTACTAACGAAGATAACAAATAAAGTTTTTTTTTATTAAATGTTAAAATGAAACATCCTTTTGTTTTCTTCATTACCTTAACTAAATAACCTTAACTAAATAATCTTAACTAAATAATCTTAACTAAATAATCTTAACTAAAGGCTCATAATGTCTTATCATCTAAGTTAGTGCATGTGCGTATAACCAAACGTTGACATACCTTTTTTTCTGCCACTTGGCTTCGTCGTTCATAGCTGCAAAGGGTACCGCATGCAGAAAATAACAAGTCAGAGGCTTCTTTTAATTAATGCGTGGTTTATTTCTTTCTCAGTCTTGGTAGTTCCCATTCTTTCTTATCAGTCGTTCTTAACTCTTTTTGCGTTTCTTTCTCTGATGCATCTTCGTGCCAATCTCGATGCATTTGTTCAGTCCAAAATCGGAAACCAGACTGACTTACATGCGAGAGAAAAGATATCTTCCTCTCTTTCTTTCTATGTTCTCATATATATATATATATATATATATATATATATATATATATATATATATATATATATATATATTTGTTTTTAAATTCCAGTGTTTTATGGTAAACAACTGATGATCCCTTTAAGAACATTGGTTCATGTAAGTAAAACTATTCAGCGATATGGGAGATTAATGTTCAAATGAAACACATTTTTTTTATATAGTTTTAAAGAAACTTCGAAGAATATATATATATATATATATATATATATATACTTTGGAAGTAAACATATCAAATCTTTAATGCATCCAAAACCAAACACCTATCCTTACATCATCAACGCTCTGATCCCCATCTGGCATCAATTGTGATGGATGGCTCTCGTCTGGGTGAGGCCCCGTGTTTTGACAAACTTTAGGGTTTGACCTTTACTCCTGATCTGAAATGGAACACGGACATCAAGTCTGTTGCCAAGGTCGCTGGAAAGATGGTGGGATCCTTCTACCGCTCCAGAAGATATCTCACTACTGATGCAATTCTCTATCTATATAAAAGCCAAGTACGTCCAAGGATGGAATACTGTTGCCATATCTGGGCAGGAGCTGCTAAAAACAGCGTATCCTGCCTTGACAGAGTACAAAATAGACTTTGTGGCTTAGTGGGGGATGCCCTTTTCTCTACCCTGCAACCTCTCTCCCACAGAAGAGACGTTGTGAGCCTATCCTTATTTTATCGTTATTTCCATGTCAGGTGCTCGTCTGAACTCCAATCTCTGGTCCCCCCTCGCCAATCTTTCACGAAAAACACCCGTCTAGCTGAATCCACTGTGAAAAATTTCCCCCACTCTATATCTGTGCCTAAATCAAAACGCGGATTACATGAACAAAGCTTCTTTCTTAGAACTGCACGCCTGTGGAACTCTGTTCCGTCTGCCTGCTTCCCACCGGACTACAACTTGGATGTCTTCAAGTCCAATGTTAACAAATTCCTAATGAACCGCCCCCTTAAGTAAACACTTCATCAAATCTCCACACTAACGTAATGTACTTGCAATAACCCTTATCCCTGAGTGGCTTCCGGGCCTTGATAAGTGGTGATCACTGTGTAAAAAAAAAAAAAAAAAATCAAAGATGCATTTATACCACTCATTTTATTTTATTAGTTATATAATTCATCTTACACATGTTTCGTTAAATGGTGAAAATTCACCAAGCATCTCATCAGAGACATATTAATGTTCTTCAAAAAAGAGACACAATTAGAGATTAAGTGTCTTTCCTTTAACAATTATCATAAACTTTCTTAACCATTGATAGCCAGGACTCATACCACCCTACTTGAGAGCTCATCGTTCAAACTCCTCAGCTTTACATTCACAGGCAACATTAAAGACATTGCCAAAGCTGCTGCAAAGAAGGTGGGCTCCCTCTACCATGCTAGAAAATTACTCACACCTGAGAGTATCCTGTGTCTCTAGAAAGCCAATATTCACCCACATCAGAAATTATTTTATAGCTTTACAAAACCACAATTCGTCCATGCATGGAGTATTGTTGCCACATCTGGGCTGATGCATCTACCCCTAGTCTCTCGCTCTTAGACAGGGTCTAAAAAAAGGGCCTTTAATCTAATAGGTCTTGCACTATCAACCAAACTCCAACTCCTGACCCATCACCGCAATGTTGTATCCCTGTGCTTGTTTTACAAATACTTTAATGGAATGTGTTCTGATGAGCTTTTCAACATACACAGCCCCAACAAACAGCAAAATCCCACCCCTTCACCATAGATGCCAGAAAGCATTCAACTCTAATAGTTTATTCACTTCGACTGCTAGATTTTGGAATTCTCTCCCTGTTTCCGGCTTCCTTGACTTTAAAACACTTCATACTATGTCATGTCAGCCATTCCATAAATAATTTTGAAAATAAAAATATTAGGATGAAAACACAACTTTATAAAAATAAAAGTATTTATTTATTATCTGTATTTTCACCCATGAAAAATGAAAGTATTTTTTAGTATCTGCATTTGCACCCATGAAAAATAAAAGTAATAAAATAAATAAAATATATTTAAAAGTATTTATTATCTGTATTTGAACCCATGAAAAATAAAAGTGTCTTTTATTATCTGTATTTTCACCCATGAAAAATGAAAGTATTTTTTAGTATCTGCATTTGCACTCATTAAAAATAAAAGTATTTTTTAGTATCTGCATTTGCACTCATTAAAAATAAAAATATTTTTTATTTGTATTTGCACTCATTAAAAATAAAAGTATTATCTGTATTTGCACCCATGAAAAATAAAAGTATTATCTGTATTTGCACCCATGAAAAATAAAAGTATTATCTGTATTTGCACCCATGAAAAATAAAAGTATTATCTGTATTTGCACCCATGAAAAATAAAAGTATTCTCTGTATTTGCACTCATGAAAAATAAAAGTACTTCTTTATTATCTGTATTTGCACCCGTAATATTTAAAGTGTTCTCTGTATTTGGACCTATGAAAAATACAAGTATTTATTTATTTACACTCATGCAAAAATATATTCTTTATTATCTG
Organism: Euprymna scolopes; assembly: GCF_053919585.1. NCBI lineage: Eukaryota > Metazoa > Mollusca > Cephalopoda > Sepiida > Sepiolidae > Euprymna > Euprymna scolopes. Next base: position 4,360,598 of record NC_136520.1, on the reverse strand, counting down.
TATTTGCACCCATGAAAAATAAAAGTATTTGTTTATTATCTGCATTTGCACCCATGAAAAATAAATGTATTTATTTATTATTTGCATTTTCATCCACCCATAAAAAATAAATTTATTTCTTATTTTTTGTCATTAATGACTTTGTCAACAAATGTGTTAAAATTAAGGCAGTTAAGATTTTAAGTTTTCATCAAGTTCGACAAATTGTCGCTTTCTTAGGGAGCTCCAAACAAGAGATGCAAAAAATGAATCTAGGAAATGAAGTCGTGACCGAATGAGAGGCGGAAAGTCAATTCAATAAGATTTTGTGGAGTGCCATCAAGAAAACAAACGAAGATCTGTTGTTCGACGTGATGACCGTGTTTCAGTCGGCGTCCAACAACCCAGTAATCTTGGACGTTATCTTGTTTGTCTTCTGTTGATTTGTGTCGAAGTAGGACGCCATATTCATCAATGTGACATGACTGGGCCAGGGCCGCTCGATCAGACTCCGACCGATTCAGTCGATAATTAAAATGGTCCTTTATTCTTGCGCAACACCTAAAAAAGAAAATTAAGAGTAAGTCATAAGGTAAAAATATTATTTAATGAAACGCAAAATCAGAAAAGGTTTGTTTTGTTTTTTTACTTGGGAGTCACCTGAAGGCCACTCGAGGATAGGGGTTAATGAATGTAAGGTGGTACTTCAGTAATCCTTAATGGTGTAGATTGGGTAGAATTTGGATTATTTAAAGCTATAGCTCAACAAGAACTTGTTTACATTGGACTTGAAGGTTACCATATTATAATTAGCCGGGAAGCAGGACACTGGAATAGTATTCCATAAGTAGGCAGTTCTGGGAAAGAAGCTTTGTTCATGGAATCTGCATTTAGATTTAGGCACAGATAGAAAGTAGAGGAAATCGTATATATTAGTTGTAGCTAGTCGAATGCTTTTGTGAAAATTTGGCAAAGAGAAAAAATAACTTGCAATTTAATTAATGAAACGCAAAATCAGGAAAAAAAAAGATGTTTTTCTCATCATGTGAGTAGGAAAATTCAGTTGGCAAGCGATTTGTAAAAGAACATATTTGAGTCTTGAATAAAAGAAGATGTGTTGTTAAGTTTGCCTAACAAAACTAAATAATTAAGCAATATGCTTGAACCATAAATAACTCTCTCTCTCTTTCAACATGGTAGGGCAACTTTCCAATCTACAAATAATTGGTTAGAACTGCATTTGGGCACACTTTGATCAGTTTTTTTTAACATTATTTTATTATTCCGTGTCTTGGTTTTTCATTGAGAATTATGTTTGGATCATTGTAATAATGTTTTTAAGTCATTGAAATCATTTTCACGCGCGTTTCAGACGTTCTGTGAAGCGTCCTCGTCAGAAATTATTTTCAAATGTGTTGGAGATGTAAAAATGGCAATTTTCGTAGTTAATTTGAAGTTTTTCCAAGGGGTGGAGGCTTGTAAGTGTTTATTATTCATTGGCATGCTCAATTTTTATTACTCTTTTATTGGGCTAGTCAAGGGAGGCTGCTGACCTGGTTGTAGTCGCTCTCTCTTTCTGCTAATGTTTTTTTCTTTTCCTTTAGGGTGGGGTAGGGTGTGTGTGTGTGTGTGTGTGTGTGCTGATGCAATTCTCTATCTATATAAAAGCCAAGTACATCCAAGGATGGAGTACTGCTGCCACATCTAGGCAGGAGCTGCTAAAAACAGCCTATCCTGCCTTGACAGAGTACAAAATAGACTTTGTGGCCTAGTGGAGGATGCCCTTTTTTCTTCCCTACAACCTCTCTCCCACAGAAGAGACATTGCGAGCCTGTCTTTGTTTTATCGTTATTTCCATGGCAAGTGCATGTCTGAGCTACAATCCCTGATCCCCCCTCGCCAATCTTTCACGAAAAACACCCGTCTAGCTGAAACCACTGTCAGTAATTTTCCCCATTCTTTATCTGTGTCTAAATCAAAACGTAGATTCCATGAACAAAGCTTCTTTCTTAGAAGTGCACGCCTGTGGAACTCTCTTCCATTTGCCTGTTTCCCACCTGACTGCGACTTGGATGTCTTCAAGTCCAACATAAACAAATTCCTGATAAACCGCCCCCTTAAGTAAGACACTTTATCAGATCTCCATTACTAACGATTACTACGATATTGTCCCATTGATTACTGTACACGCAATAACCCTTATCTCCGAGTGGCTTAAGTGGTGACTACCATATAAAAAAAATCATTGGGCATCTTCCTCTCACTACAGACCAATAAGTCTCCTGTGTGTCATGAGTAAGTTGCTGGAATCCATGTTAAATGGAGAAGTAGTAAAACCACCTCAGCAAAAACAACCTTCTTAGTGACATGCAATATGGCTTCCATTCTGCTAGATCTACAGCAGATGTGCTTACAGCTATATCTCATAGGATTAGCGAATCTCTCAACAGAGCCTTCTTTTCTAGGGCAATTGCTCTTGACATCAAAGACCTTTTATAGGGTATGGGATAAAGGCCTATTTCACAAGATCTCCAGCTACGGTATAGCTGGAAAGTTTTCTCAATTATTAAATCATTTCCCTCTGATAGGTTCATAAGAGTAGTGGTTGAAGCTCACAGTATTAATACTAGAGTCTCCCAGGGGTTCATCTTGGGCCCAACTCTCTTCCTGATCTACATCAATGATCTCCCAAATTACATCCTAAGATCATTCATAGACATTTATGCTGACGACACTACCATCTACGGCAACACTTCAAAGGCCGTAAATGACCAAGTTCTCCCTGATTCTCTCTACTCTGATCTTGGGCACATGGTACAATGGGGAAAGGAGTGGCTGGTTACTTTTAAGGCATCAAAAACCAAGCTTCTATCTTTACATCATCAACGTTCTGTTCCCCATCGTCTGACATCAATCGAAATGAATGGCTTCCTGATCTGAAATAGAACACATACATTATTTATTATTCCTGATCTGAAATAGAACACATACATTAAACCCGTTGCCAAGGTCACTGGAAAAATGGTGGGATCCTTCTACTGCTCCAGTAGATATCTCACTCCTGATGCAATTCTCTACCTGTATAAGACACAAGTACGTCCAAGGATGGAGTACTGTTGCCACATCTAGGCAGGAGCTGCTAGAAGCAGCTTATCCTGCCTTGATAGGGTTCAAAATAGACTTCATAGCCTAGTGAGGGATGCCCTTTTCCTTTCCCTGCAACCTCTTTCCTACAGAAGAGACGTCGCTAGCCTGTCTCTGCTTTATCATTAGTTTCATGGCAAGTGCTCTTCTGAACTCCAATCTGTGGTCACCCCTTGCGAAACTTTCACAAAAAACACTCGTTTTACTGAAAACACTATCAATAATTTCCTCTACTCTTTATCTGTGCCTAAACCTAGACATAGTTTCCATGAACAAAGTTTCTTTCTTAGAACTGCACACTTGTTGAACTTTCTTCCATTTCCCTGCTTTCCAGCTGACTACAAGATGGTCATCTTAAAGTTCAATGTAAACAAATTCTTGATAAGCCGTCTACTTAAATAATTCAATTTACCAAATTTCCACTACTAACGATTACTACGATATTGTCATATTGACTACTGTACACTCATTAACCCTGATCCTCACATGGCCTCTGGGCCTTAATAAGTGGTGATTCCTTTGTAAAAAAAAAAAATACAAAAAGAACCCTGGACTTATATTGCCAAACCAAAATCATCCAGAACTTAACATCTGAGTCAGTCCTATAATATATACTATAATTAGAAAATGCATTTAGAGGTTTTTTTTTTCTTTTTCTACGCAACATTTTTTTTTCTTTTTCTACGCAACATTTTTTTTTCTTTTTCTACGCAACATTGTAACTTTTACTCAAAATAATTATTTTGGGTGCTTATGTAGTTTAGCAACAACAGTTAAAAAAGAAGGTAAAATATTTATGTAATGTATGTGCCAATTATGGAATGAAGTTTTTATTTTAAAAAACAATTGATCAATTTGTTCAAGTATTTTTTTTTTTTACAGAAGAAAATTAAATTTTAGTGAGACCGATCGTTCCGCTGCCATCTTAGCAATTTCAGCTGCAAAGCGGGGTGGGGAGGATAACTCCATCTAATTTTTGAAGTTTATCAAAACGCATGTGAAGTTCTAATGATTTTATTAATAAATTTTGAAGCAATTTTTTTGAAAAAAACACAAACAGAAAAAAAAAAAGGAATACCTAAAATTATTCAAAACTAAAATTAATCTCGTCAAATTTTGGCATATGTCAAAAATTGGATAGAGTTATCTCCCCTGGCGGCGTTGCAATCAGTCTCATTAAAAACTATGGTTTAATTCTCAGTGTAAACTCAGTGTAAACTCGTTTGTAAACTTTATTAAACGACGAAAAGCAAAAACTCCAAAAATTGATGATGGTGATGATGATGGTGGTGGTGATGATGATGATGCATTGTTACTGAGTGAATAGGTTGAATAAAAATGATTGGTTCGTACCAGTTGAAATCTGAGAGAAGATCTGGAGTCGAACCAACACACCCGTTGATTCTCATACCTCTTACAGTATTTTCCTGGTCTGACTGGAGATATAGAACAACAACAATTCCTTGAAAACACGGACCTAACTTTTGGATCGGAAACCCGTCAGGACATCCTGGAAGTTCAAAGATATTTGACAAAATCTCACTTTTTATCGCATGTCGGAATTTTTTCGCTTGAAGTATTGGTGGAAGAGTAACGAGTTTTGACGTGTTTCCGATTGTTGTCTTTGGCGTAAGTATCAGAGAATTCGACAAAACTGTATCGAACAAATCTGCAGGCTGAGATGTTAGATTTAAAAATCTCGGGTCTTTGGAAATTTCATTTTTATCACTCGGCAGAGACATATTTTTTGTGGCAGATGTTTTCAGCAAAGATGCAAACTGCTGACGGAGAGAACTTTGGAGATACCCGAAAGAGATACTCTTTTTCTTGGATGGTTGTTCGGACTTTTCTACAATCTCCGGAATAACCAGTTCCAATCGCTGAAGAATATTTTTCAGTTGTTCTGTATAAAAAAGGGGAGGGGCGAACTTCTTTATCGTGGCCCCAATTTTTATGTTTGGCGCTTGAAGTACAATGCATAATGTCTTGTTCCCTGAAGAAATAACTTGCAGAAAATATCGGCATTCGTGTTCACGATAACAGATTTCGATCTCTTTTTGGGTGGCGTCTTTCGTCGGAAATATTTCACGCCACAGAAGTATTTGTTGATTGTTTCCCAATTTAGAATATGTAAAGATTTGGTTGAATTTTAAATAAAGATAAATGTCTTCGAGGATATTTGGTGGTAAATAGTCGCAGAGTAAATATTCTTTAAAGAATAAACAGGAGCCCACCAAATTGAGAATCTTCCGTTGATGCGTAAGATTAGTTTGAGATTTGGGTCTTGGGACTTCACCGATTCCTAAATGTCCGAGAATTTCCTCGAGTCTAAGTTGGACAGTTTTAGGTAAAAAAAGGAAAGGAATATAGTTAAAAAATGGCATCAAGAATTTACCATTACTCTGCAACAAAATCTCGTCGACAGAATCAAAGATTGCTTTTAGCTTTCTGCGGCATTTTTTACTGCGAAATCCTAAATTTAAAGATGCATACAAGAACCGTATAACTTGCACAACAGAATCCATTAACAAGCAAACATCATGACAACTGATTGCCTCTTTCCTGACGACAAACACTAACAAGTTCTGACCCTCCTTAAAATACGCCACATGGTAAGTCATCTGATCTGAATACAACTTTGTACATTTCGCTGGTTGCCCAGTCAAATCTTCCGAAGATTGAGATAATGCCACAAACATCCCCTCTGCTCCCCGGAGAGGATTTCCATCTGTCGGATGACAATATAAGACATTAGGTTCTGTATCACTGTCCTCAGCTGCCGTAGAAGATGTTTGCAATTCTATACAGAAGACGTTTAAGAATGTCTGGTTTAAACACATTTTGAGGGTATCTTTATCGTTAAGGGAAGTTGGTTGGATAAAACTTAGAACTTTGATTTGGTTATGTTTTGAAAGCAAAGACGGTGTTTCTGGTTCTTCCATTTTCGGAATCTGAAAAATTAAAAAAAAAATTTACAAAAACATAAATAAAAGCGACATGGATCATATGTACATTTAGCACTCCAATTATGTTTGTGTCAGCACCGAATGTATGTATCAGTTAATACAGATTTGACCCTGTAATCGCAAGACTAGAATGGATGAATTATTTAGAGTTATTTCCCTTGTCTTCCAAAAATAACGTTGAGAGTTTTTAATAATTTGATTTGATTATTAAAAATTAATTTGATTATTAAAAATTAATTTGATTATCAAAAATTAATTTGATTATCAAAAATTAATTTGATTATTAAAAATTAATTTGATTATTAAAAACTAAATTGATTACCAAAAATTAATTTGATTATTAAAAACTAATTTGATTATTAAAAATTTGATTTGATTATTAAAAATTAATTTGATTATTAAAAACTAAATTGATTATTAAAAATTAATTTGATTATTTAAAACTAAATTGATTATTAAAATTAAATCTTCAATTACAAAAAACAGTTCAAAAGATAGATTCTGTCGTCCAATATGAAAAAATTTTTCTTTTTGAGTCAAGAAAACTTTCCTTACGGACAATCTCTTTCTAATTTATATATATATATATATATATATATATATATATATATATATATATATATATATATATAATCTAATTAATCTAATATAATCTAATTTATATATATATATATATATATATATATATATATATATATATATATATCATGATTCTTTGGTGGGTATATATATATATAAAATATATATATATATATATATATGTATATAATTTACACGTTCATTCTGTTATATATACAGTAGTGATGGGATGATTCCAATACATTTCACAATTCCGATACAATTACCGATTTTATACTAAATTTCCGATTCGGATTCTTTATAAATCTTAAAATCTAATATATAAACTGTCTGTCTGCCGGTCTGTCTGTCTATCTTCATATTTTCAAACTCTATTTTCTCCGAAACTAAAAGCTGCAGAGCGGCACTGGGGGCCTCAAATGATTGGATTTTTTTTTTTTTAGAAGAGTTAACGCAAAAACCATGAAAAATCTATGCATAATTTCCAAAACGTAGAAATACACTTTTGGAGATGATCTATCGATTTTAGTTTTACTGGTTGTTTAAAATCAATAAATGTTTATTATTTTATTATTACGATCAGCAAAGCAAATTTTTATTTGTTTTGCTGATATATTTTATTTGCTTTTTTTTGCTTTTGCAAATTACGATCAGCAAAGCAAATTTTTATTTGCTTGGCTGATATATTTTATTTGTTTTTTCTGCTTTTGCAAATTACGATCAGCAAAGCAAATTTTTATTTGTTTTGCTGATATATTTTATTTGCTTTTTCTGCTTTTGCAAATTACGATCAGCAAAGCAAATTTTTATTTTATTATTACTATCAACCAAAGCAAGTCTTCCAAACATGTTTGCCCCCTTCTCACAGAGACGTTGCGTTGGCTAGGGCACATCGTTCGCATGCAGTATGGTGAAATCCCCAAAGACATCCTGTATGGTGAGCTCTTAGCCGGCAGCAGACCAACCGGTAGACAACTCCTCAGAATTAAGGACATGTGCAAAAGGGACTTAAAATCCGGCAACATCAACCCCGCTGACCTCGAATCCTATGCAGCGGACCGTGACTCCTGGAGGATCAAAGTCAAGAAGTGTGTCCAGCTGAGCGAGGAGAAAAGATATGAACAGTGGGAGGAGAAAAGAGGCAGGAACAAAAGGACAGCATCAGCAGCAACATCGTCAGAGCCTGATGGAGGCTATCCCTGTGGGAAGTGCAAGCGAATCTGCCGCAATATGACGACCTTCGGGCGTGAATCTCAATCGTCTACTGAGATTGTGCCTTAAACTTCACCCATAAATAAGCAAAAAAATAACAGAGCGATGTCAAAATAAATTAAAACCGAATATAAAATGGGTACAATTGGTGCCCTTTATAAACCCAACGACTAAGCCTAAATTACTATCCCACACATAGGTTTAGTGGTTAGAATGAAGGTGCTTCTTTGTTATTAGAGCAAAAATCCAAAAATTGAATTTTAATTAAAACCAATTGTCATGTCGAAATTAGTAACATATCCAAAAATTACGAAAAATGATAAAATGAAAAATTAATTATTAATGAAAAATAAAATTAAATAAAAATGGTGGGATCCTTCTACCGCTCCAGTAGATATCTCACTGCTGACGGAATTCTCTATCTATATAAAAGTCGAGTACGTCCGATGATGGAGTATTGTTGCCACATCTGGGCAGGATAAGCTGCTAGAAGCAGTTATTCTGCCTTGACAGAGTTTAAAATAGACTTTGTAGCTTAGTGGGGGGGTGTGCACTTTTCTCTTCTCTGCAACCTCTTTCCCACATTGTCATTATTTTCATGGCAAGTGCTCATCTGAGCTCCAATCTATGATTCTCCCTCGCCAAACTTTCACGAAAAACACCTGTCTTAGTTGAAACCACTGTCAATGATTTTCCCCACTCTTTATCTGTGCCTAAACCAAAATGTAGATTCTATGAACAAGGCTTCTTTCTTAGAACTGCACGCCTGTGGAACTGCCTTCTATTTTTCTGTTTTCCAGCTGACTACAATTTGGTAGTCTTCAAGTCCAATGTAAACAAATTCTTTATGAGCCGTCCCCTTAAGTAATCCAATTTACCAAATTTCCATTACTAACGATTATTAGGATATCATCCCATTGACTACTGTACACTCAATAACCTGTACGAGCCTTTTTCAAGTCTCACACAAAAACACACATTCATATTTCAAGCTGTCATATACATACGCGCACACAAACATACGCGCCCACGTCCACACATGTACACATATTCACGTTCGCGTACATACACTCACATTCACGTATATATACACACACACTTACGTATACACATGTACTCACACACGCGAACACGAACACACACATGGACGACGTCACTTCCGCTTTCTAAGGAAATACACATGCGCAAAATACACTCTGGAAACGAGTATAAAACAAGGAGACAAGCTGTTTCTAATCCTCTTTTAGGACTAGCTCTCGGCTAGAGAGGTTGGGCTAACCAACCGCCTCCCCTTTGGGAGGCGCATGCTCGTGCGTCGTCAACACCCCTGCGACTATGTATGGGACACGAGCTAAATACTGTATGTATACATTCTCACTCTTTCTCTCTCCATCTACTACTGGTCACTAAGAATACCTTCACGTAGCTGACTACTAACTGATGACAACTCTAATATCCACTCTTTTGTCTACACGCTTGACTACCATTCTCAATTTTCCTACAACATTTATTTCTCTTCCCACGCGCGAACAAACAATAGTGACCCGAACTTGAGATGAAAACACATTTCCTTTTCTTGCTACAACACCAGTCCTGCAACGAACATTGGTTACATACGCGCGGACATGTTATAACTAAAACGTTCATTTCTTTCAACAGCAAATAAACGACGTTTATCTTATCCATAAATTGAGTCTTTGTTTCCTTCAATTCCCATTCGTTTCATTATTCTTTTGTAACGGGATTGGGGTATTTATATATCCTAGTCCCCTACAAACCCTTATCCTCGAGTGGCCTCTGGTAAGAGCCTTGATAAGTGGTGACTCATATGTAAAGAAAAAAATAGTTTTCGAAATAGATCTCAAGTTATACTTAAATAAGCAGCATGAAGTCAGGGGAGGTAACTGCGATCCGTCTTGTTACAATTGATGGTGGATATCAATGAATGGTGGAATAGTCAAAGTACATGTTTTATTTAATTTTATTTATTTATTTATTTTACATAGAAGTCACCACTTATCAAGGCCCAGAGGCAACTCGAGGATAAATTTATGTAATAAATGTAATCGATCGATGCCTTCGTTCATTTTCAAGAGACAATGGATGCCCGCTGTAAGGGGTAACTGTGCATTATGAGGCAAGTGTTGTGTAATTCCCAATCACACCACCCCTGAATCGGCACTGCTTAGGTCAATTTGTGAGGAGAGGCCCAAGACTGACTGGAAACGGAGAGCACATATATATATAAACTCCTTATTTTTTAAGGCTAAAAAAAAAAAAAAAAATTGTAATCAACATTCGTTGATCAATGCTTCCATTCAGTTTCAAGAAAACATAGATACTCCTGTAAGTGTAGCTGTGCATGTAATTGTGAGGCAAAGGTTGCAGAAGCTCCAACCACACCTCTCCTGAATCGGCACTGCTTGGGTTCAGCAACAAGAAGTGCTAAACGACTGAAAAACAATGCCAAGAAAACTGATTAAAAGATTTTCCGAAATCTCAATACTGCTTTTTTTTTTCTTTTTTTTTTTACATAGGCGTCACCACTTATCAAGGCCGATAGGCTACTCAAGGATAAGGGTTAAAGAGTATACAGTAGTCAAAAGGACAATATAGTAATCGATAGTAATGAAAGTTCGGTAAATTTGTTAACTTAAGTGGAACGGCTCATCAGAAACTTGTTCACGTTGGACTTGAAGACAACCACATTATAGACAGCTGGAAAGCAGGAAAACGGAAGACAATTCCACAGGCGTACAGTTCTAAGAAAGAAGCTTTGATCATGGAATCTATGTTTAGGTTTAGGTACAGATAAAGAGTGGGGAGAATTATTGATAGTGTTTTCAGCTAGTCTAGTGTTTCTTGTGAAAGTTTGGCGAGGGGGGACCATAGATTGAAGCTCAGTTGAACACTTTCCATGAAAATAACGATAAAGCAGAGAGAAACTCGCAACATCTCTTCTGTGAGATAGAGGTTGCAGCGAAGAGAAAAGGACATCTCCCACCAGGCCACGAAGTCTATTTTGAACCCTATCAAGGCAGGACAAGTCTTTTCTTACATCAAATTTCGAGTCTGTAGCCTGAAAATTGGCAAAGTACTTTGGTAGGGAAATGTACACACAAACACACAGACAGACACACAAACACACACACAGACAATTTCACTTTTATAGATACATAGATTTTAGCACAAGTATTTTCGGAAGTATCTTCTTGTTTTCATTTTCGGAAGAGGTATATTAGCAGAAATGGCAGAAAATCAGAAATTAATGCTGAAAAAAATCATACGCATCAAAATATATAATGCATAATAAGTCACTTCTGTTGTTGCATACTTATTGGAAATTTTGTATAGTTAGCACAAGTGCTGACGTCACCGATTTGGTGCTTGTTCTTCACAATCGGTTGGAGGTTTCTATAAAATTTCAAGGCAAACCAATGGTCTCTATATAATTGTCATGTTACAGTATATATAAAAAAATTGGAAAAAAAAAATTGGAAAAACAAAAAATTGCAAAAAAAAATTGCAAAAAAAAAAATTGCAAAAAAAAAAAGAAATTGCAAAAAAAATTGCCCAAAAAAAAAAGAAATTGCAAAAAAAAAGAAATTGCAAAAAAAAAAATTGCAAAAAAAAACCCCAATAAGGTAGAAAAAAACAAAAACAAACACTTTTTGCCGAAAATTAGTGAAAATAGAATGATTGGCTAAAAACGGTGCCGGGAAAACTCGTCCCGGGAAAACTCGTCTCGGGAAAACTCGTCTCGGGAAAACTCGTCCCCTTTCGCTAGGTAGGAAAACTGGTCCCTTATTGAATAAATATCGATTGAAAACACATTTTATGATCGTTCTTGAAGGAGATATTGTTTTTTTTTAAAATAAACTATAGCCATAATATTTTTTTAAAAATATTTTTACTTGTTTAATGTTTCTTTTGTGTTTTTAATAAAAGCGTTTATTATGTTCATAAACGAGACCGCATATTTTTTTTTATATTAATATAAAAAGAATTTACTTATATACTGTTGTTTATAAAAGGGTAAAATCGATTTTTATACCTCGCCGACTATGTTGTCTATTTAATTTATTTGGAATCGTTTATTTGGCGAAGAAAAAAAACAGAAAACAAACAAAAAACATGTCGGTCGAGTGTTACGGGAGAACGAGAAATAATGCCCGGTATATCACATCTTAGGGGGTCTTGATAATCGCTAAAAAATAGAAAATTAAAGAAATTACTGAGGGAGATTTGGTTTTAAAAAGAAAATAATAAATTTTAATATTTTTTAAAATATAATTTAGAGAGAGAGGGGGGGCATAAAACCTATATCTCCCTTCGAAAAGCAACCAACAAAAAATGAAATTAAAAAGATTCTTGATAAACGATCACGGAGTTTTCAATAACATTGATTAATAAATTTATTTAGTGATTACTTTCTCTCTTTCTTATTGATTTTAGAATTTTGAAGTAAAAATTAAAAATAAGTTAACGAGAGATTGTTAGCACATGGCATAGGCATCTCTCGCGCCAAAAAATATTTCGCTTTTAATTTATTAGTTAATTTTTGCAAAATTTGACAGGACGACAATAAATGTTGATAATTGATAAAATCATAATTTTAAATAACGCATGAGTGCATTTGGTATGACAGAAAACAAAAACATAACAATAAAAAACTATCATAATTAAAAAACAAAACCAAAAGCGTAACGAAGAATCGAATCGCTCCCTGTTTTTTAATTTTTGGGTTTTGTTTTTTTTTGTTGTTTTTATGATTCCAAAAAACATCGTTAAAATAAGAACAAAAAAAAATTATAATCAACTTTGTATGAACATAATAAACGCTTTAAAATAAGTTAAACCACTAAGAACTTAGCCAGTTAGGTAGAAAACGGACACTTAGAAAATCGATTTTATTTAAAAAAACAACAACAAAAAAACATTAAACAAGTAAAAATATTTTTTTAAAAATATTATGGGGGGGGGGGCTATAGTTTATTTTAAAAAACAATATCTCCTTCAAGAACGATCATAAAATGTGTTTTCAATCGATATTTATTCAATTAGGGACCAGTTTTCCTACCTAGCGAAAGGGGACGAGTTTTCCCGAGACGAGTTTTCCGGAGACGAGTTTTCCCGAGACGAGTTTTCCCGGGACGAGTTTTCCCGGGACGAGTTTTCCTAAATTCGCTAAAAGACACCAGAGTTACAAGGGGAGGAAAACACAGAAATTTGATCAAGTAGTTTTTTTTTTTATTATTATAATTCATGCAAATCAAATTTTTGACTAAGCGAGTCGTAGCGTTTTGGTTGGGCATTATGAAATCCGATAAATGAAATAAAGGGGAGACAACTCAAATCGAGGTGTCGAGGCACCGAATTTTTAAATGTTTTGTTAATGTTTTCTGCTGTGATGATTTATTTTATTGAACTTATTTTGAATTAAAAAAGAATTAGAAAAGTTTGGTTATGAAAAAAAAGTACTTGTATAGTTTAGTCACGACATTAAAAAATGAAAATATTAAAAAAAGTTTAAATTGTATGTATCCGTTATAGAACGAAGTTCTCTGAATAAAAAATTCACTTAATTTCATCAAGTAGTTTTTTTTTTCTTTTACAGCGAAAAAACAATTTGTTATGATACCGAGCAAAATGTTCGATTTTTAGCAAGAAAAGCTAGTATTAAACATGGGGAGGGGTGACAGTGCTTTAACTGGAGTTATCTCCCTTTGTCATTTCTAAAATTCAAACATTTTTTTTTTAATCCAAGATGGCCGCCTTCAATGCGCTCTCATAAAAACGTGTTTTTCCGCTGTAAAAAAAAAAAAAAAAAAAAAAAAAAAAAACTACTTGATGAAATTAAGTTAAATTTTTTTTTTCGGAGAACTTCGTTCTATAACGAATACATACAATTAAACTTTTTTCGATATTTTCATTTTTTTAATGTCTTGACTAAACTGTACAAGTACCAAAAAGAAAAAGCATTAATTTTGGATTGTCTTCCCTTTCCGCTAGTATAACTCTTCCGAAAATAAACACAAAAGATACTACTATACATTTTAAAGGCTTTAAAATCACTTTCGAATCGAAATTCGAATGATCATATAGAAAAAAAAACCCAAAAAAAAACAAAACAAAACAAGCCGGACTTATGGATTAAACTGGTTTTGATTTTGAAGTCTTTAAACTGCCGATTAAAACGATTGAAGTGAGGTTTAAAGACGAAAAGTCAACTTTTATGGTTCATCCCTCCTCGTTAAAAAAATAAAAAATAAATAATAAAAAAAAAAACTTTTAAAGAGCTCAGTTAAAAATAAGACTAAATTTAAAGTCAAAGTATAAAAAAAAGTAAATAGTTACCCATTCGGTCATCCGTAGTTTTCAAAATAGGATCGATAATGAAAACAAGTCCTGAGGATTTCAGGGAAGGAAGAAATAACACCAAACAAGCCTTTTGTAGAGGTTTTAAAAGGTTTTACAATTTCTTTCAAATCAATGGGATTTAAAAAAATATATATTTTTAAGTTTAACAGAAAACGGTGTTAAGTCATATTGAAGCCCTTACAATAACAAGGACGATAACTCGTGTAGATAAAAACTCTTGATCGAGTTATCGTTCTTAGTTTGGTGACTTGCCAAACGAAAAACTGAAGACAATTTTTGGCTATTTTTTTTTTAGTATATGTATTTTGAAGCGATTTATTTTGCCACGGCTAAAAAGTGAAAGAAATCCAAGTTGTTTTTTGTTTTTTTTTAATTAAAATCTGTTAAACTCCATTATTCTTGAGCAAATTTTTTCCATATGAAAAGCAGAATAATATAAAACTTTGGGTTTACTGTACACATAGATTCGAAAAAGTTGTCAAAAAACAAATATGTTACAAATAAATGTTATCAAAGGCAAGATAAGTTATTTTCTACCAAACTGGATAAGTTTTCTAGTGTTTTGCTTGTTGGTTTTATTAGTGTTTTTATTTAATGTAACATGTTTATTCAGCTCGAAAAACATACAGTGTTTACCGATGTATTGGAAAATTAAAAATGCCGCCCGGGCGCCCGACTCTCTCTTTGATACGATAACTTTGGGAAAAGGAGTTAAAAATACAAAAATATACAACATATTGTTACAAACCCACCAGCCTATGTCACGTCACGGTAACATATATTGAGCGAGTTTCTAACAGCATTTTGTTTATTTTTTAAATTTATAACTCCTTTTCTCAAACTTACCGTGTCAAAGAGAGAGTCGAGCACCATTTTAAATTTTCCAATACATCTGTAAAGCATTTATGCATGACAGTTACATGAGGCGAATGTTTGTATTTTAGTTTCAAGAACCGTCGACAGATGTCACTTGTTAGGGGTCGATAACTCTTCCTTTTCTAAAAGTGTAAATTAAAATTATATTTTTATACAATCTTTCTGGACAAAAAAAAAAAAAATTATTTTTATACCTCTATAAATGTTTCATGTTTTTTTTTTTTTAATTATATTTTGCTACATTTTTATACAACCTTACCGAAAAAAAAAAAACGATTCTAAAAACAATTTATAAATGGTTTATGTTTTTATCAAATTTATTTTTTTTTTTTTTCAGTTATGACACTCACTGTAAAAAAAAATTATATTAATACATTGAAATTATATTTTGATACATTCTTTTATACAAATGTTTTGATTTTCATATATTTTTGTGTTATTTATTTCGTTATATATATATATATATATATATATATATATATATATATATATATATATATATATATATATATATATATATATATATTGCGTTAGCGTAAACACTTGTTTATAATTGAGGCTTACATAATGGTAGGTGTGTCAGAAATTTCGTGAAAAATATTGAATAATTCCACCCCGTCTTTCCAAGCTTATAACTCCTCGAAAAATGTACTCCAAGCCCTAATTTTTTTTTTCAATTAAAGGAGCAAGGTCCAAGGTTTCATTAAAAAAAACAAAAAAAAAAAAAAAAAAACATGCATTTTTAAAAAAAAAGGTTTTAAACTTCGGACTTTACAGGTAAATTTCTAAAAAAACACTACTTTTTTGTTTTAAATTTGAATATATTATTTATTGATCATTTATCTTCAATTTGTGATATATAACACTTTGGTGAGTAAATTAATTATTTACTTTTTAATAGACATTTCAAAATGAGAGGCGTGAAATCATTCGACCCCCTGGTTTTCCAAGCTTATAACTACTCGAAAAATGTAATTCAAGCCCTAATTTTTTTTTTCAATTAAAGGAGCAAGGACCAAGGTTCCATTAAAAAAAAATAATAAAAGAAAAAACAAACAACATGGTTTAAAAAAAAAAAAGGTTTTAAACTTCGAACTTTACAGGTAAATTTCTAAAAACACTAGATTTTTTTGTTTTAAATTTGAATATATTATTTATTGATCTTTTATCTTCAATTTGTGATACATAAAACTTTGGTGAGTAAATTAATTAATTATTTACTTTTTAATAGACACTTGAAAATGAGGGGGGCGTGAATTAAAAAAAACAACGTTTGTCTAAAATATTATATTCAGTTTATTGGAAAGAGCATAAAATATCACATTGATCCTAAAAATATCGTAAAAATTGAATCAATAGAAAAATTTAGATAGATTTTTTAAGTTTAAAAATTGAAAAATACTGAGCTCGTAAAATTAAATTAATTTCATTACTGTTAAAAAAAAAAATATTTCTATTACTTTTAAAGCAACTTTAATAGTTTATTTTGGAAGTATAATCCATAAAGAAAATAGACAACCCACTTTTAAAAGAGAAATTACGGGTTTTTTATATTTTATTCGCAGTTTCGTGTTAGGGGTGTCAAAAATTCATACAAAAATTCTGGGGTTTGTATTATTGTACACATAGATTCGAAAAAGTTGTCAAAACAGCAAATATATAACAAATAAATGTTATCAAAGGCAAGATAAGTTACTTTTCTACCAAACTGGATATATTTTTCGTGTTTTTATTCAATGGAACATGTTTATTCAGATCGAAAACCATACAGTGTTTACCGATGTATTGGAAAATTCAAGATGGCGTCTGATTCTCTCTTTAACACGGTAAGTTTGGGAAAAGATGTTATAAATAAAAAACCGGATAAAATACTGTTAAAAACTCGCTCAATATATGTTACCGTGACATATGTTGACATATATTCGGCGGGTTTTTAATTGTATTTTGTATGGTTTTTTATTTATCACACCTTTTTCCAAACTTACGGTGTTAAAGAGGGTGTGAGACGCCATCTTGAATTTTCCAATACATCGGCAAACACTATGTTGTTCGAGCTGAATAAACATGTTACATTGAATAAAAACACGAAAAATATATCCAGTTTGGTAGAAAAGTAACTTATCTTGCCTTTGATAACATTTATTTGTTATATATTTGTTGTTTTGACAACTTTTTCGAATCTGTGTGTACAATAATACAAACCCTTTTTCGAATCTATGTGTACGGTAATACAAACCCAAATTCTGATACACCTACAATGGCCGCAAGACGTAAGTTCTCTTTCTAAGAACAAGGGTAGATAACTCGTCTCTGTTGCTCATATGTCACTGTCAATCAGAAATGTCCCCCCCCCTCAAGTGTTGTTACATAGTCTCTCTGTTCTTTCTTTTTCTTTTGTTTTTTCTTTTTCAGATTCGAGCCTGCCTACCAACTACCACTTTTTTTTTTTTTGTTCAACAAACACCTCCAAACACCCGGGTAATGCCGGGTACCCAGGCTAGTCTATTATATAAATCTCACCTGTCTGTTTAAATGTATGTATGTATGTTTGTATGCCTGCTTAAAACTTTTGACAGAGACAACGGATTTTCAGGAGATCAATTTTTTTGTGAAGCTTGACGCTTCAGACGACAAATATCGAAAAATTGGCTAAAAACATTAATTCCTTCATCCTCAATTGGGCACATTTCTAAAAGAAGGGGTCGATTTTTTCGCTGACATTTTTGCAAGTCATGTAAACCTCTCATCAACGACGTTGCATAAAAGGCGTTATTTTAACCGCCCATGACGTCACAATCGCAGTCGGCACATCGATAAGACCGTGTTTTTTTTTTTTATCTCCTTTTCCTCTGGTATGAGCTTGCTTACTACTCCTAGTTTTTTTTTTTTTTGGCGCTCGCAATTTTCCTTTTTTTTTTGGCTCAACCGACACCGTTACACACACCTCTACTTTCTTTTCTGCCTTCGCGTCATGGGTTCAAGCCTGCCTGCCTACTACAACTTTTTGCTTAACACACACACTTACAAACACCCGGGCAATGCCAGGCACCCAGTCTAGTCTATAAATATAAAAGCGAAAATGTATGTATGTTTGTATGCGTGTTCGCTTTTTCTGTATATCTACAAAAGGCTTTTTTCAGAGAAGCGGTCAGTCGGTTGGTTCACAACTTTTAAAAACTTTTTATATCACATATAAATCGTAATATCTCAGAGTTAACAACGAAGCTTGCCTGTCTATTTAATTTGCTCGATTTCGGGAAGATAAATATTCAACATTTGTCGTTCACCGCATGTGGGTTAGTCTTTTTCCTATAACATCTTGGGAAAATAAAAATCCCACAGTCAAACTTGACCTCATTAACTCATTAAAACGGGCACCTGCCAAATCCAAGTAATTAAATAAATTCAAACGTGTTTCCGTTAGCATCTTGCGGTGGGGCACTGGTTAACGTCGCACATTTTTTTTTCACACTTTAATTTACAACTTTGCCTCAACGGTTCGGGTTCGATCCACATACTTACTTTTTTTTTTTACCTCCCCCCCCACACACGCACCTCCAAACACCCGGGCAACGCCGGGTACCCCTCGCTAGTCTAATATATAAAAGGCAAAATTGGCGCGCGCATTTGTGTGTGTCCGCAAAAGGCTTTTTGGCTGGGGGTTCTCGCATCGGTTAGATTCCGGGAGAAGTTTTTGCATACTTCCTCGATCGTAATATCTCAGATTCGCAAGGAGACATCGTCTTTATTGTTTTTTTGATCGAGTTTTAAAAAATTCCCTCCGTCCTCTCATTTCGAGTGTTTGTTTGTTTGTTTGTTTGTTTGTTTTTCTCGTATAAATAAATAAAAAATAATCGAACGTAAACACCAACTCCTGGCCTTCACCCAGGTAATATCAATCAATGTAGGGGAGACAATTACCATTTATTTGGATACTGCCAGAGTGCACCCTTTTGGGGGGGGGCTAGCGTTATAATCAGGATTAGGTTCTGGGGTTCGGGAAGGAGTGAATCACTCTCTCGACAACAGTACGTTTCTGCCCTCTTCTTTTCCAATCGACCACACCTGGCCTTTCGCCACCAATGTCACACCGCACAATCCGAACGTCAGCAATACAAAATTCTTTTCAAGAGAAGATTTTCACGACTCTTTTCTCTCCCCCTCCAGGGAATTTTCCCAGCTTTTATATCCTCCTATCTAGAAAAAAAAAGGAAGAGACAGGAAAAAAATAATAGCTTCTCCCATCATGCTCTGCCTTCCCAAGATGCCCTTCGCGTATACAAATGTGCTGGCCATCCTTTCCTTCTTCTTTCCCAAAGAGCGATGCAGATACGCCCGGTACGTTTCTTTTTTTTTCTTTTTTTTTTTTCTTCGTTTCTAACCACACCTCACACTAAAAACGACCTTCGTTGGAGATTTAAAAACAACGCCATTTCTGCAAGTCATCTTTTTTATCGACTACGTTAAGTTTAAACACTTTACACTTCCAGTCTTCGCGTCATGGGTTCGAGTCTGCCTGCCTACTACCACTTTTTTTTTACACCTCCAAACATCCGGGCAACGCCGGGCACCCAAGCTCTACGATACTATCTCATTGATTACTGTACACTCAATAACCCTTATCCCCGAGTGGCTTCCGGGCCTTGATAAGTGGTGAACTCCATGTAAAAAAAAAAAAAGGAAAAGCTTTCTGTTCTTTCTTTTTTATGTTTTCAACCCCAAACTCTAAACGGTACTTCTACAGAATTGGGACGAGATTTTGTAGTCGATAAATGGAATTTTCAGATAAAAAACAATGGTTTCAACTGTTTTTTTTTTGTCAATTCTAATAAATTACGATGGTGGCTTCCAAAATATGCAGTCGAAATTACCTGAATATTATTGAATTATTTAAAAAAAGAAACAACTTTAATCGTGTTAGCAGGTGAAATATTGCCGCCATCTTTGTTTAATTCGAACGGAAAATTACCTCCCTGTTGAACTCTCCTGTGTTTTACAATCGTTTTCATCGAATTCTATTTTTTATTTTCTTGAATAAATAATTTTCTACCTTATCGATTTTCGTAATTTTTGGATAAAATCATCTTAAAAACACGGGGAATACGTAGACACCATTGTTTTCATGTGAAATTCAGTTTTACGATTTCGGAAAATCTCATCCCAATTCTGTAGAAGCGCCCTCTAAACTCTAAAGGCGGACCTGTACGAGAGTGCCTACCAGCTAAAAATGCGTGGTTTTCACCATTTTTTTTTTTCAACGATTTTCATAGATTACAGATTTAATTATCATATTAGCAGAAATAATTTTGAAAAAACAAAAAATTTAATGACTTTTAAGAAGGGGGTTCACTTTCTCTTTATAAGATTCTAATCATGTGACACGTCGGTAAAGAAATGGACCGTAAGTCAGGTAGCAATAAAGCAGAATGTTATAATGAGAAAGTGAACCCCCCCTTCTTAAAAGTCATTAATTTTTTTTTTTTTTTCACAATTTTTTCTGTTAATATGATACTTAAGTCTGTAATTTATGATAATCATCGAAAAAAAGTTTTAAAAAAGGCGTAAAATATGCATTTTTAGGGGGTGGGCGCTCGCGTACAGGTCCGCCACTCTAAACCTTAGCATTTACCCTAACCTGTGCAATTAAGATTTAAATTTTATTTCAGCACTTGATAAGGAGTGTGGACCCTGCGTAAACGTTTGCTTTCCAAGAACTGCTCCCTTATGGCACATGTGCAGGTTTTCAGTGGTTTATTTGGCCATGAAAAACTTTTTCAGGCCCCCCAAAAAAAAAAATTTAATAGAATTTACTTTTAAGAAGGTGGTTCATTTTCTCGTTATAACGTTCTAATCGTGTGACACGTCGGTAAAGAAATGGACCGTAAGTCAGGTAGCAATAAAGCAGAATGTTATAATGAGAAAGTGAACCCCCTTCTTAAAATTCAGGTAGCAATAAAGCACAATGTGAAGCTCCTTCCTGATACATCTCGATGGGTCGCCAAATAGAACAGGTAATCAATTGATTTGATTGAAAAAAAATAGACGATTTTTTTTTTTTTTTTTTTTTTCAAATTTTGGAATTTTTTTTTTTTTAGTTTAAGTTTATTTTCAAATCATTAAAATAGAATGTCATGTTAAGAAAAATGACATTTTCACGACCCCATGTTTGCTTCTTTTTTTTTTTTTGATTTCATTTTCATTTTGATTTCTGACAATGATATCATGAAACTCTTGAATATTAGGAAGAAGTTATAAACAAATGAGAATGCATTGATTAATTCGTTAATTTTTTTTTTATTAAACCTTTTCAATTAAAAAAAAAACATAACGGAAATGCAGTTGTCAGCAAATCTGTACATGAGGGGAAACAAAAACTTCTCTACTTTTAAAAGAATATTATTTATTTCTGATTTCTTGATGAAACCAATTTTTTTTTTCGATGACAATAAAAATATTGGAGCGCGAAACATTCGTTGATCATTATTCAATCCCAGGCAACGTCGGGTCTCCCTGTTTAGTAATAGCTAATTTTCTTCCACAACAAAACAGTTATGATTGCTAATTAGGAGAAAACATAAACTATAATTTCATAAATATTAGCAAAACCAGAAGCGTATCCGATTCAAAGTTAGCTGCCAACGGTGTTTGGTCAGATTCTTCTCCTGATATTAAACACCATCACTAATATAACTTGACGAAAATTGAGATTTCCCAAGTTTGTTCATTTCTTAAACTGTTAGGTGAAAGCACAGAATAGTTAACAAAGAACCTTCCTCTGCATATTGAGGACGGGGTTCTAAATAATAATGTTATTATTTCAGCAGTAACTTTTATTGGGTGAGAAAGAAAAAAAAAAAAAAACACACTGTACATAAAAATCAATCTTGGTCGCAAAAACCCGCGAAACATTTGCAAAAATCCAAACAAGTCAATTATTTTATATTTGTTTGTTGCCATTAATAAGTTTGCCTTAAATTTATTTATTTTATTATAATTATTATTATTCTAAGTTTTATTAAAAAGTTCTGTAAATATATTAAAAATATATTAAAAACGCACTCAGAAAGACAACCACTTATTTAAATATCTTTTATTTAAATACGTTCGTTTTGTTACTTAATTTAAACAAATTTTTTGTAAATACATATTTTTCTTTTAAATCTTCAAAAATTTTGTAAATATATTTTTTTTAAATTCTTGCTTGCGAATATTCGACGATGTCTGCTATTTGACGTGTTTACAAACAAACAACGCCATGTGCTTGTGCCAATGTCAAGGTCGAATCACCAGTGTCACTTGAAATGTGCGCCGGTTGTCGCCAGTCGTCATCTTCTGCTACAGGGTATCTATTCTTTACTTGGTCCGGTGGATTTCTACCAGTAATTTGTTTTATTTTTAAGTCCTTATTGATCATAAAATAATTATTAAATAAAACGTTATAATTATATTTTTGGTGCTGCTACAGGATTTGAACATAACCAAATCGACCTTTTCCAAACTAAAGCTAAGGGCCTTATTTTAAGCAAGGGCAATGGGAACTTATCCTGCACTTCTCGAACGGTCCTACTTTTTCAGTTGTCAAAATGCCATTTTTACTGGTGCCATTTTTTCCGGTACCATTTTTACTGGTGTTTTTTTATTGGTGCCATTTTTTTCAGTGCTATTTTTACCAGTGTTATTTTTACCGGTGACAATTTTTCCAGTGTTATTTTTTCAAGTGCCATTTTTACCAGTGCCATTTTTACAGACGTTATTTTTATCAGTGTTATTTTTACCGGTGACATTTTAACCGGTGTTATTTTTTCCAGTGACATTTTTACCGATGTTATTTTTATTAGTGCTATTTTAACCGGTGACATTTTTACCAACACTATTTTTTCAAGTGCCATTTTAACCGACGTTATTTCTATCAGTGTTATTTTAACCGGTGACAATTTTACCAACGTTATTTTTTCAAGTGCCATTTTAACCGACGTTATTTCTATTAGTGTTATTTTAACCGGTGACAATTTTACCAACGTTATTTTTTCAAGTGCCATTTTAACCGACGTTATTTCTATTAGTGTTATTTTAACCGGTGACAATTTTACCAACGTTATTTTTTCAAGTGCCATTTTAACCGACGTTATATTTATCAGTGTTATTTTAACCGGTGACAATTTTACCAACGTTATTTTTTCAAATGCCATTTTTACCGACGTTATTTCTATTAATGTTATTTTAACCGGTGACAATTTTACCAACGTTATTTTTTCAAGTGCCATTTTAACCGACGTTATTTCTATTAATGTTATTTTAACCGGTGACAATTTTACCAACGTTATTTTTTCAAGTGCCATTTTAACCGACGTTATTTCTATTAGTGTTATTTTAACCGGTGACAATTTTACCAACGTTATTTTTTCAAGTGCCATTTTAACCGACGTTATTTCTATCAGTGTTATTTTAACCGGTGACAATTTTACCAACGTTATTTTTTCAAGTGCCATTTTAACCGACGTTATATTTATCAGTGTTATTTTAACCGGTGACAATTTTACCAACGTTATTTTTTTCAAATGCCATTTTTACCGATGTTATTTTTATCAGTGTTATTTTAACCGGTGACATTTTTACCAACGCTATTTTTTCAAGTGCCATTTTAACGACGTTATTTCTATTAGTGTTATTTTAACCGGTGACAATTTTACCAACGTTATTTTTTCAAGTGCCATTTTTACCGGCATTATTTTTATCAGTGTTATTTTAACCGGTGACATTTTTACCGGTGTTATTTTTTCAAGTGCCATTTTTACCGACATTATTTTTATCAGTGTTATTTTAACCGGTGACATTTTTACCGGTGTTATTTTTTCAAGTGCCATTTTTACCAACGTTATTTTAACCGGTGACATTTCTACCGGTGTTATTTTTGTGCACCCATAAGTTATTACTTTTCTTATTACAAGTAAAATTCTCGCATTAAAAAAAATTTTTTTGTAGCAGAACTCCAAACTTTCACTAACTGTCTTCGAAAACTATTTTCATTAATAATAAATTTCCAACCTTATCAATTTTCGTAACTTTTGAATATATTCATTACCGTGACATGAAAATTAAGTAGATACCATCACTATTATAATAAAGAAGCGCTAAAATTCATCGAGATGGCTGTCAAAATTTGCAGAGCTAGTAGCTCTTCAAACATATTTATTTGATAGAAAAAATTGGCACTTCTACACTATTGGGACGAAATTTTATAGTCAATAAATGGAGTTTTTAGATTAAAAAAAAATGCTTTCAACGGATTTTTTTTTTTTTGTCAATACTAATAAGTTACAATGGTAGTTTCCAAATTATGCAGTAGAAATTACCTGAATATTACTGAATTATGTAAGAAACTAGCGAGGGGTACCCGGCGTTGCCCAGGTGTTTGTAGGCGTGTGTGAAAAAAAAAACAGGTGCCTGTGAAAAAAAAGGCCTTGACAATGCGCCGTTGGAAAATAGTAAAGTGTGAAAAAAAAACAGGTGCGCGTTTTTGATTGACGTGACGGCGATAGCTATTCAGCGGTTAGCATTTTGTGCGCGACAGTTTTTAATGAGGTCAATAAATCGGTTTGTTTGTTTTTAAAAACCCGCTCCCTCGTCTCGAAATGAAAGCTATCGTGTGATATGAAGAAGTCGACATTGACCAAACATTTAGCTCTCTAGAGACCACTGGCTCTGGGCCTGTTGTATTTATTTGCTTCCCCACGTAGCAAATTAGGCACAAGGCCGTTTTTTAATGTGGAGATGGAGGGAAGGGGGGAGGGAAAGGGGGATCCTGCTCCCGAGAGGTGGGAAATGGGAGCTGGATAGTAACTGTGGTCGTAGGGTGATCCCTACCTTGACCAAGTTCAGATATGTGGGGTTACCCCCACATATGGTCTTTGCTAGTCATAGCTGGTCTTTGCTTGCAGCATCTGCCAGAACAGATGGTATTTATTTGCTCCCCCACCGAGCAAATTAGGCACAAGGCCAATTTTTAATGTGAGGAGTGAAGGGAGGGGAAGGGAAAAAGGGGACCAGCTCCCGAGAGGTGGGAAATGGGAGCTGGTTAAAGGTCAGGCATGTGGGGTTGCCCCCACATCTGGTCTTTGCTAGTCATAGCTAGTCATAGCTTGCAGTATCTGCCAGAACAGATACTACACTTTGATCTTGTCCCCCCCCATGCCGCCGAAGCGGGGGGGGGGGAATAGCTCTGGGCCTGTGATTAGAGTCGAGTTCTGCTTTTTTTATACCGAAAACCGAATGTAACTCATGCTGATGCGGGAAATATCGAATAATTAACGTTTGAAAGTCAATAAAATTAAATAGACAGGCGAACTCCGTGGTTAAGTGCGAGATATTACAATTTATAGATGATATAAAAAGTTTTAAGAAATTGTGAAGCGAGCGAGCGCTTCTCCGAAACAAGCCTTTTGTGGACATCGAGGAAAAGCGTACATACATACATACATACATTTTCGCTTTTATATTTATAGATTATTTCTCACATCCCAATTTCCTCCTGGCAGAAGCAAACGAATCCACAAATACAAAAGCCATATTTTTTCAAACTCAAAATTTATTCACAAGTAAGCAGCAATGAAAGTTTATTGGTTCTGGTATTGTTCTTTTGCAAAACCGTGGCCAGTTTTGCCTCCACACACCTGGAGCCTTTAGTATGAATTCTTATTGTCGGAATGGTAGTTCATTGTTCCTCAGAAGGATCCATGAATGTTCATGGTAAACTCAGCAGGAATGTTGGCGCCTATAATTAGGCATAATGTGAGTTACTTAGGACTCAAGAAGAATTGAGATAAGATCCAATATTTGGTAAATAAACATACAGAACAGTTCTAGAATGTCATCTTTAATTTGGATAGCTTCAGCAGGATAAGTTGTCTCTGCTTGTAGAGATGTGGTCCCTCGTTCACCAACTGTTTGGTGTTCATGAAGGAATTGTCTTAGCTCCCTCCAGTGGGAGCTGCTGGGTTTTGAGTCCATCCCAATGCTGAGTTCTGTGTAGACTGAAAAAGAAAAGCATGATACAAAAGCGCGCCAAGTCAATCACATGACACATTCAAATTTAAACTAATGACAGCCGACCACTAAAATGCGTAGGCGGTTGAACAAAAGAAAGATGG
The DNA here is from genome assembly GCF_053919585.1 of Euprymna scolopes. NCBI lineage: Eukaryota > Metazoa > Mollusca > Cephalopoda > Sepiida > Sepiolidae > Euprymna > Euprymna scolopes. Next base: position 4,334,314 of record NC_136520.1, on the reverse strand, counting down.
CGACTATATATGGAATTTCTCACAATTATTAAAAAAAACAACTTTAATCGTATCAGCAGAGGAAAAATTGCCACCATCTTTGTTTAATTCAAAGGGAAAATTACCTCCCTTTTGAACTCTGTGTTTTACAATCGTTTTCATCAAATTCTATTTTTTATTTTCTTTAATAAAAAATTTTCTTCCTTATCGATTTTCCTAATTTTTTGATATAATCATCTTAAAAATATGAAGAATACGCAAGATACCATTGTTTTCATTTGAAATTCAGTTTTTATGATTTCCAAAAATCTCGTCCCAATTCTGTAGAAACGCCAAAAAATTATATGCAATTTCATTCATGAAAATAAACGAATATTTTTATTTATTAGTCTCAAACGAAACAAAAAAATTTTCAATGTTATTATTTCAACAGCCACAAATACACCCCCGCCTCAAAATGTTTAATTTGATAAAAAAAAAATGGTAAATTTGTACTTTAACTGCAACTCAACACTCGCCTTCAAAAATGACAGGTATGCTGAAAACGAAGATCATATTCAAATTTGGGGCAGATAAATAGTTTTCTGGATATTAAGACATTTTTTCCCCAATGTAGTACCTAATGAGTGCCAGTGTCGTTCGCTATTCTTAACATGGGGAGGAGGGGGGGGTTGTAACACACACGTGCATTAGTACATGCCCAGTTGAGAAATAAACATGGCCGCCAGTGAAAATATAAGCTAGTAGCATAGAATAATAATAGTCTTAATATCCAGAAAACTTGTTGTCTGCCCCAAATTTTAATGTAATATTCGTTTTCAGCATACTCGAAGAGTGTAAAAGTCGTCAATTTAACGGCGAATGTTGAGTTGCAGTTGAAGTCAAAAAAAAAAAAAAAAAAAAAAAATTTTGGATGCTTGTAGGTTGCAGTCCAAAATAAACTAAAAGGAAAACTATCTGATATCAGGCCAGAGTAGGTATCTAAATAAAAAATTATGTGAAATTATCGAGTAAATTACCATCTTAATCTACGTTTTTTTACAGGGCGACCCCAAAAAATGGGCCCCAACTCTAATCAGGCCCCGTTTCTTAGTGTTTTGTCCGAATGAAATGAAACTTTGGTCATAACTAGTTTAGTATATTCAAAACATCACATGAAAACACTAGGGTCTTTGGCCTTTTTTTCTCCGTTCTACAGCATATGTTCTAGATTGCCTCCCATTTAGCTTTTGTTTTTTTTGGGGGGTCACCCTGTATAATTACAAGCAGAAAATAAAAATAAAAAAAGATGGTGCTTGTTGACAGAGGCGACAAATCGATTCTTTAAATATATCGTTTTTAAGCAAAAATAATATTACGTACTTAATTGTCATGTCGAAAATAGTGATATATCCAAAAGTTACGAAAATCCATCTATTAGAACACATGCTAATGTGCAGTATAAGTAAACAAAAGCCCAGTCGGGTTAGAAATGTTGGAAATCATTACAGTGTAATCTAAACTATGTGTTTCGGGAGTAAATTTTTAGATTAGGTCCACCTCCACAATTTTCTTTTAAATGACGACTTTTAAAAGTTTCTGACTATGCTGAATACGGAAATCGCATTGAAATTTTGCAGAAATAATTAGTTACCGAGATATAAAAAGGTTGTATTATGCATTGTATTCTTTCGCGGGCATCTTTGTTACGTGCGTAGATTTGTTTATGGTGCGCGCACACACGCACGTAACAAAGATGGCCGCCAAAGAATCCAATGCATAATACAAATTTTTATATCTCTATATATCTTTATATCTTAGGTAAATTTTTAAAATATATTAAAAAAATAAATAAATACAGATGTGTTTAAAAGTTTCACATTATTTTTATTTATGTCAATTTGCAGTACTTGTACAGTTTAATCAAGACGTTAAAAAATGAAAATACTGAGAAAAAAGAAAACGGTTATATTGTACGTATACGTTTTGGACTGAAGATCTACGGAAAAGAAACATGTCACTTAGTTTGATCGAATAGTTTTTTTGTTATAGCAGAAAAACACGTTTTTAAGGTAGACATTTTTGAATTCTTTGAACACGCCACGGGGAGATAACTCCAGTTAAAGCGCTGACACTCCCTCCCATCTTTAATACTAGCTTTTCTTCCTAAAAATCGAACTTTTTCCTCTGTATCATAACAATTATTTTTTTACAGCGAAAAAACAAACTACTTGATGAAATTAAGTTAAATTTTTTTTCAGAGAACTTCATTCCATAACGGATAAGTATAATATAATCTTTTTCGAAATTTTCATTTTTTTAATGTCTTGATTACATGTACCAAAAAATTGAACTGAAAAACTGATAAACCTACCCAATAAATGTCACCGTGATATTTTTTGTATTATTGTCTATACCACTAAATGTTCCTCCCTCTATGTACATAATATATATATTTAGTAGAAATGGTAATTAATAAAAACTGAAAAAAGTGCTCAATACTGTTGTAGAGCAAATATGCGTTTTATTTTTTATTACCGTATCTTTCTGTTAAGTTACATTATTGTTTCAGCTACCCAGCCGTTTTTTGGCCGTCCGTAGCTTCCTCAGACTTTTACAGAAATGTTCGTTATTATGGGATGAAAGAGTGAAAGAGTGAATGAGGTTGGGGGTGGGGGGTGGTGTGCGAGAAGAGCGGATAAAAAAGGAAGGGAACAGGGGGAAAAGGTGGGAGGGGGTGCTTGGTATGTCGGTAATATTTTAGTTTTGGAGTTTAAGGAACTTGTGGGGGGGATCTGGGAAGTTAATTTCTGGTGTGGCTGAGGGCATAGGGATACATGTAGGGGAAGGGGAATATGTGGGGGTAGGAGGAGGGGGGTTACTTTAAAATTCGAGTCTTAATGTTAAAGTTTTTGGCGTCTCGTTGGTGAGATGATTTCTTGATAAGTATGTCTTGATCTATAAAAGAGAGAGAGAGAGAGAGAGAGAGAGAGAAGGGTGGAAGAGAAAGTTGATAAAGATTTTTTTTGTAGAATGTCTCCTGAGAAATGTTTGGTTTTATTTAAGAAAATGTTAATGCTTGTTAAGATGGAGTCAACAAATCGATTCTTTTTTTTTGTTGTTTTTTAAATATGTCGTTTCAAGCAAAAACAACGCTACATATTTATTTATTATGTCGAAAATGGTAATATATCCAAAAATCACGAAAATTCATCGAGTAGAAAGTTATTCATAGTTAAGTCATTTTTACTGAAGATTAGGTAAAATTGCATTTTCCTCGGACGTTATAAAGTACACAGTGAAGAGTTCACACAGAGTGGACAAAGCTCTGAACGAACATTTATGACCGCAATATTTGTTGTCTGTCTACAACGATAGACTTTATTTTACTAAAAACAGCAATTGTTCTATTTCGATGAATTTTCGTAATTTTTTGATATATTACTAATTTCGAGATGACAATTAAGTACGACGTACTTAATACGTAATATTTCTTTCCTATTTTTTTGTTTTTTGTTTTGCTTAAAATGACATTTGGCGGACGTTGTCGAGAGTAACCCCCCCCCCTTTAAATTCCACAATTTTGACTTTTTTTTATTTACTTTTTTTTCAGTTAATATCCTCGATTACAGACTTAAATTTCAGATTATAAAAAAAAATTGAAAAAAAATTTTTTTTTTTCATAACTTTTTCCGTGGAGATTCAGTTTTCAATTATAACGTAGTGCTAAATTGAACACGGACTTTGTGACCACGATGAAAACAAAATGGCAGCTCTCTGTGATGTGACCGGAAGGTAGGGGTTAGAACGGAGGGGTTAAAAAAAAAAGGGAAGATTTCTTTACCCCCAACCCCTTTTCTCATCTCCCAATCTCATCTATGTATGTATGTATGTATTTATTTAGTTTTTAAAAAACCATAAAGCGGGAGACCAGTACCCGCATTAAGCTGGTCTGCAGTTTAATTTGTTGCTGGCTATCTTGCTCTTGCTTGTTGCTGGATCTCAACATTTTGAACCGAGAGAGAGACTTAGCTGTCGTACAAAGCTAAGACTCTGTAACATCATCTTTGTATAGATACTCCCTCAGGCATTTGGGGTCATGGATTTTAAATGTCTGAGGGAGTGGCACTCGTCTGACAAGAGACGTTGCAATCATCATCTAGTTTAGACTCACACTTATGCAGCGTCTTTAATTCATATCAATTGGATTGTTGTTTCTCGTCGATTCGTACGTTGATTTATTTGGAAAATTATGTGTGAATTCGTCAACATCATCATCATCATCATCATCATGTTCCTTCATGTGTGTGAGTCTAAAACAAACATTACTTAAAAAAAAAAAGAAGGAAGGAGGAAAAAGATCAGGAAGGAAAAGGGACAAAAACGGTCCAGCCGCTGATCACTTACTATTTATGACTTTTGGAATGTTACTTCATGTGCATTTTACATGTATATGTTTGTGTACATATGTATGTATGTGCATATGTATGTATGTGCCTATTTGTGTGCCTCTACGTGATTATGGTTGCATGTGTGTGTACATGCTTATGTATGTTGGCGTACATCTGTATGTACGCGTGTGTTTATTGTCATGTGTATGCGGGGTCGAGAGGGCTCCCGTAAGCCGTGGTGAAGGCAACCCCTCTAGGAGAGGCAAATCTCTGATTTAAAAAAAAATTTTTTTAAATACATAAAGCGGGAGACCAGTACCCGCATAAAGCTGGTCTGCAGTTTGACTTGTTGTTGGCTATCTTGCTCTTGCTTGTTGCTGGATGTCAACATTTTGAATCGGGAGAGAGATTTAGCTATCGTACAAAGCTAAAACTCTGTAACATCATCTGTGTATAGATACTCCCTAAGCCATTTGTCTATGAAAAAATGGTCATGTGGCGATGGAAAAGTTGTGACGCATGTAGGCCTGAAATGCTGGAAGCATGTAATAATTGATCTGCCATCATTATATGTGTCTATGTATGTATAGGTGTATGTATGTCTATGTACAGGTGTATGTATATGTGTGTATATCTATGTGCATATGTATGTATATATGCATGTGTGTATATGTTTATATATATATATATATATATATATTGTTTGTATGTATGTGTATATATGCATGTGTGTGTATATATGCATGTGTGTATGTATGTATGTATATGTGTATGTGCATATTCATGTATGTGTATGTTTATGTAGGTAAGTGTATATATATATATGTGCACATGTGTGTGCGTATGTAAATGTGTATGTATGCATGTGTGTATGTATGTGTATTACGCATTGTGTATGTCTATATGTATATGTGTGTGTATGTTTACAGATATGTATGTGTATATGTGTACATATGTATATTTGCATTTATATATATATATATATATGTATGTATGCCATTGACCGTCTTGTGTATGTTTATGTATGTATATTATGTATTGTGTATGTATGTATGCATATGTGTGTTATATGTATGCGTGTATGTGTATGTATGCGTGCATATATATATATATGTATGTATACTAGTGACCGTCTTCAGTGTCATGTCTGCCTGAGCGTGTGAATTTTGCCGCAGTTATTTTCGGCTCATGAACTTTCAGTGCCTGAGGGAGTGGCACTCGTCTGACAAGACGTTGCAATCATCATGTATCTATTTATTCATCGTGGCCACAAAGTTCGTGTTCAATTTGGTACAACGTTATAATTGAAAACTGAACCTCCACGTGAAAAGTTTTATTTTTTTCAATTTTTTTTTATAATCTGAAACTTAAGTTTGTAATCAATATTAACAGAAAAAAAGTAAAAATGAAAAGTGAAAATTGTGGAATTTAGAGGGCACTCTCGACAACGAAAAAAAAATCGGTCTGTCGACTATTTTAACAAGCAGCGAAATATTTATAATTTGACTTAACAAAACGAGAAATTTCATCATTGTTTGTTGTTTTTTTTAATCAATTCTATCTCCAAACAGGTTCTTCTTACGAACAGAAAACCGGTTTCTTGGAAATGGGAAAGATTTAAGGAAAAAAACAAAAAAAACTAAAATTTCTACCAAGTTTCAAATTCAGTTTAAAAAGTATTTGTACAGTTTAATCAAGACATTCACAAACGAAAATATCGAGAAAAAAAGGGGGGGTTGTATTACTGTACACATAGATTCGAAAAAATTGTCAAAAAACAAATATATAACAAATAAATATTATTAAAGGCAAGATAAGTTACTTTTCTACCAAACTGGATATATTTTTCGTGTTTTTATTCAATGTAACATGTTTATTCAGCTCGAAAACCATACAGTGCTTACCGATGTATTGGAACATTCAAGATGGCGTCTTATTCTCTCTTTAACACGGTAAGTGTGGGAAAAGATGTTATAAATAAAAAACCGGATAAAATACTGTTAAAAACTCGCTCAATATATGTTACTGTGACATAGGTTGACATATATTCGGCGGGGTTTTAATAGTATTTTGTATAGTGTTTTTATTTATAACACCTTTTTCCAAACTTACGGTGTTAAAGAGGGTGTGAGACGCCATCTTGAATTTTCGAATACATCGGTAAGCACTGTATGTTTTTCGAGCTGAATAAATATGTTACATTGAATAAAACACAAAAAATATATCCAGTTTGGCAGAAAAGTAACTTATCTTGCCTTTGATAACATTTATTTGTTATATATTTGTTTTTTGACAACTTTTTCGAATCTGTGTGTACCTGTACAACACTAATACAAACCCAAAAAAGGTTATATTGTACGTATCCGTTTTGGACTGAAGATCTCAGAAAAAAAATTTCATTTAATGAAGTCAGCCATTATGGAATTTGTTGAACATGCCATGGGAGATAACTCCAGTTAAAGCGCCGACATTCCCTCCCCATCTTTATTACTAGCTTTTCTTGCTAAAAATCGAACCATTTGCTCGGTATCATAACGAATTGTTTTTTCGCTGTGTCTTACGTTATACATTAGTACATTAGGGGTCATTTCAAGTTAAAAGTTTATTTACTGCACCCATCTGAAGTAGAGAAAATCATGATTTAAATGTGTATGTCTCGTCTAAATAATTAACGATGAATAACTAATATGGCTGACCAGACGGGTGATCAAAAAGTCAGAACATAAGACACAGAAGAAAAAAAACATTTAAGGTTTGTATTACTGTACACATAGATTCGAAAAAGTTGTCAAAAAACAAATATATAACAAATAAATGTTATCAAAGGCAAGATAAGTTACTTTTCTACCAAACTGGATATAATTTTCGTGTTTTTATTCAATTTAACATGTTTATTCAGCTGGAAAAACATAGTGCTTACCGATGTATTGGAAAATTCAAGATGGCGCCTCACTCCCTCTTTAACACGGTAAGTTTTGGAAAAGGTGTTATAAATAAAAAACTAGAAAAAATACTATTAAAAACCCGCCGAATATATGTGAAGCTATGTCACGGTAACATATACTGAGCGAGTTTTTCACAGTATTTTATCCAGTTTTTTTTATTTATAACACTTCTCCCCAAACTTACCGTGCTAAAGAGGGAGTCAGACGCCATTTTGAATTTTCCAATACATCGGTAAACAATGGTTTTCGAGCTGAATAAACATGTTACATTGATTAAAAACACGAAAAATATATCCAGTTTGGTAGAAAAGTAACTTATCTTGCCTTTAATAGCATTTATTTGTTATATATTTGTTTTTTGACAACTTTTTCGAATCTATGTGTACAGTAACACAAACCCAACAATAATGCGTACGCAGCTTTATTTTCTCATATAACCACCGTACGTTTTCAATGGATTTTAGCGAAAACGATTAAGCAAAAAAAATATTCGATCAAATTAAGTGGAATTTTTTTTCGGAGAACTTCGTTCCATAACGGATGCATAGGATTTAAACTTTTTTCGATATTTTCATTTTTTAATGTCTTGATTAAACTGTACAAGTACGAAAAACAAATTAATTCAAAACAGAGTAAGGCGCACGTATAGAAGCGGTAACCCCCTTGTATTTTTTCCTCTTTCTTACATTTTTTTTTTCAGCGGATTATTATCGAACAGTCATTAATCTACCAGATTATAAAAAAAAAATAAAAATAAATAATAAATATTTAACATTTTTAAGGGGTTCTCGTTTCCAGTATAATGTTCTAGTGAATCGATCCCACACTTTGGAAGCATCGACTTATTTCGGCCAAATTTCGCCATTTTCCGGAAAAAAAAAAGGCGAAATTGGCGAAATTTGGACTAAAATCGTCGAGTGGTTCTAAAATGGGTGACCGATTTAGTAACTGAGCACCCTCTCCCCATAAATATTCACTTTTAAAAAAATTTTCTGGTAATCTTGGAGACTAGCATCCATTCAATAATAATCCACTGAAAAAATTGAAAACAAAAAGAAAATAAAAAAATTACAGAGCGGTACCGCTCTCTCCCATATGGGCGCCAGTACTAAAATAATAACGTTATTTTGAAAGCCATTCTTAACGTGAGGAAGGTGGGTGTTTGGTAACACATTCGACTTAACAATTTAATAATAACAATAATAAAAAATATCGCAAAACTTGAAAATACTTTAAAAAACATAAAACGGTAACATAAGTGCATAAGCACTAACAAAATACTTGACAATATGTTTATCAACGTAAACTGTAATCAGAATTTTAGAAATGATAAAATGCTTCAAACCACTGCAACATGCAACAATTCACAAAAAAAAAAAAAAAAAATCCGAGAAGTATAATTAATGGTTACCTTTACGATTACCGTTTCCACTTCACTTCCCATGTTAGAATGCTCCCCCCCCCCCAAGTGATAACGTTATTTCGAAAAGTCTTATAAATATGTAGAAGGGGGGGGGCTTTTTATTTTCTTTCCCAAAAAGTGACCGTAGTAGTAGTAGTACTACTACTACTACTACTACAGTTTATCGCCGAAAATGGAGACGCTATTTTTTGGTATTATTATACAAACACCGTGACAGCGTTAGGGTTAGGGTTTAGGGTTAGGGTTAGGGTTTAGGGTTAGGGTTAGGGTTAATTCGCTGTCACGGTGTTTGTATAAATTTACCTATTTTTTTCGGGTACCTGTCGTCAAAAAAGAGGGAGAAATCAGTATTTTAAACTATGACCGAAACAAAACATGCAATAAATAACAAATAAATAAACTAGATAATGATTAGTTCCGGAAAGAACTAATTACTACGTGCCCATTGTAGTATAAACACCCCTATGTTAAGAACGGCTTTCGGAATGAACACCCCGCCGGCCCCTAACCTCGAAGTTCTTTCCGGAAGTAATTATTATCGAGTTAATTTTTTTTTATTATTTGTTCCATGCTTAGGTCATAGTTTAAAATACTGATTTCTCCCTCTTATTTTGACGACAGGTGCCCGAAAAAAAAAAAGAAAAAAAAAAAAGGCCTTCCCATTTTCTGCGATAAACTGTAGTAGTAGTACCATTACCGTAAAAATTAATTAAAACGAAGGAGCCACCGGAAGTGGAATGGAAGCAGTATTTGTAAAGATTAACAATTATACTATAATTATTAATCTTGTATAATAACTCGATAATAATCCGTCAACAAAATTGAAAAAGACAAAAAAAAAAAAATGCATTTTTATAACTAATATTTTCAAGTTAAATTCAAGTTTTAAAATCTTTTTTATTATTAAATTGTTACGTGAAAGTACAGAATAGTTACTAAACACCCTCCCCATGTTAATAATGACTTTCTAAATAATAACGTTATTATTTCAACACGGTAACATAAGTGCATAAGTACCAAATATACTGGGGGGAGGGGGCTCCACTCGTGCGCATGAATAAAAACGGCTACTTATGCAGAATACGGACGTGGTGCTGAAATAACGTTATTTAGAAACTAATTCTTAAGATGGGAGAGCTTTAAATAGTCTGTACTTTCACCTAACAACTTGACAAAAAAAAAAAAAAAAAAAAATAACACGTTTCATACTCTGCATATAATAAATGACCAGAAAAGAATTTTTTTTCGTACTTGTATAGTTTAATTAAGACATTCAAACATGAAAATATCGAGAAAAAAAAAAAAGGTTATATTGTACGTATCTGTTTTGGACTGAAGATCTCCGAAAAAAAAATTCATTTAATTTGATCGAGTAGTTTTTATTTTACAGGAGAAAAACACGTTTTTATGAGAGCGGGTTAAAGTCAGCCATTGTTGAACACGCCATGGGGAGATAACTCCAGTTAAAGCGCCGACACTCCCTTTCCATCTTTAATACTAGCTTTTCTTGCTAAAAATCGAACCTTTTGTTCGGTATCATAAATTGTTTTTTCGCTGTAAAAAAAAAAAATAAAAAAAAAAATCCTACTTGATAAAATTAAGTGAAATTTTTTTTCGGAGAACTTCGTTCTATAACGAATACGTACTTTTTTTTTTTTTTTTTTTCGATATTTTCAATTTTTAATGTCTTGATTAAACTGTACAAGTTTTTTTTTTTAAATAATGTAAAAGATTTAAAAAGTGACGTTTCGATAAGTAATTTGTTTAGTCAATCATTATGGTTTAGTTGTGCTTTCAAACGAAACGAAAGTTTTTTAATGATTTAAAAGGATCTTACTGAAGGGTGGCAACACAGAAAATTCGCAATATACTTATCCCCCCCCCCCGGTGCAATTCAGAAGCTTAACTTATTTGTTCTAAGGGAGATAAGTACTTTATACAAACTTTTAACATTAATTAAAAAAAAAAAAAAAAAAAAGTAAAATTCGACTATATTATTAGTTTTCCTAAAACATTCGAATTGTAAGAAAATTAGTTTCTTCAGTAAAACATAGTTAGCTCCCTTAGAACAATAAGTTAAGATTCCGAATTAAATACAATGTGTGTGTGTGAAGGGTTTTTTTTTTTTCCTTTTGGAAAAAAGACCTAGTGCCTTTAAAAACACTTCATAACGAGGTGTAGTCACCAGAAAATTTGCTCATTTTCAGACGAAGTCTTTGGTTGAAATGAAACGAGTTTAGGTGTGTAGCTCACTTGCCATAAAGATTTTTAATCTATTAAAAATTTTCGTAAACATTTTATTGAAAAATATATTTAAATATCAATCGTTTGACGTTTCACTATAAGAATATTAGCTATTTTTTTTTTTTTTGCGACCTGCCCTAGCGTAGTATAAACACCCCCCCCAACCACCATTTAAGAACGGCTTTTGGAATAAACACCCCCCCCATGTTAAGAACGGCTTTCAAAGTTAGGGGGAGGATGTTTATTCCGAAAGCCGGTCTTACCATGGAGTGGTTGGTTGGGGCTTTTTATAATACGCAAGGGCCGGTTGTAAAAAAAAAACAAAAAAAAAAAAAAACGAATATTCATTCGCAAAAATTAATATATCTTCAAATTTATTTATATTAGATATGTATAAAATTTTAAATATTTTTGGGATTTTTTTTTATATACAAAAGCCAACAAAAATAAATAAATAAATGAGAAATGAATGTTACCAAAGGCAAGATTAGTTACCTGGATAGGTTTTGATAGAAACATTTGATTTGAAATAACAATAGTGTCAAAGTCATCAGTTGAAATAAATAAATAAATGGCTATCTCGTTACAACCATCTGGATCTTAGATAAAAAAAAATAAAATAAAAAAAGTAGCATATTACATTGTCGCATGATTAATAGCTAGAGCTATGACAACAGCATGTTATTTTCTTTGTTTTGACTCTCGAGTATATATCCGACGACAGTTAATCAACCGAGATCACTCTATATAAACGCACATAAGATATCAACGGATACACACTCGAGAGTAAAAACAATGAAAAGACTGCTGTTGTACTAGCCCTTATTAATGGTATTGGAAGGGGGGGGGGCTGAAATATCCTGCCCCTACCGTAAAATTAATTCCTTTCAAGGATTTAGTTTTTTTCTACGGAGAAAGTTAATTTTAGGATTTTTTTTTTTTAAATTTAAAGTTCATTTAATAATTTTTAACATTTATACGAAGAACTACCGGAAAGTGGGGTATCAATTTAATAGAACGTTATAATTTAAATGTGATCCCCCACGTTAAAAGTTATTAAATTAATTTAAAATAAGTTTCCTTCCTGCTAATAATTAAGTTAAGTCTGTTATCGGACATAATCTAGAGAAAAACGTAAATTAATTTTATGGTGGGGGGGGGGCAAGCTCGTTCAGGTCCGCTACGGTAAGTTTTCCTACGAGAAAATTGTTTAATTTTCTTGGGTCCAAACGGCTAATATCTAAGAAAAACGAAATTCTTTATTCGTTGGAAGATTTAAGACTAATTTAGTTTTAAAGCAAACAAACGCTTTAAATTAAGTTAAAGCACGCAACAAAATTCATCAGAGAACCAAGTAACAACCGTTTGCTTTTCACCCCCCCCCTTTTTGTTGACAGTTGTAAAAAAAAAAAAAAAAGAAACCACCTGTCTCGTAGAATGAATCAATAATACATTTTTTTTCTTTTTTAAAAGATATTTATTTAATGTTCGTTTAAAAGTTAATTTTTCTTTTTACAAATTAAAAAAAAAAAAAAAAAAAAATTGCATTGATGTTAAATGAATGAAGTCAAAAACTTTCATGAAAAAGTCGGAGGCCCTGAAAAGGGCCATTTTTGGAATTTTTTGGTTGGGAGGATTTTTTTTTTTTTTGTTTTAAGTTATTTTACTTGGCTGCTTTCTGTGTCTTTTTAGGGAGAAGGACAGCTTGTATGTTCGGCAGGACGCCACCCTGGGCAATGGTCACCCCAGACAAGAGTTTATTCAGTTCTTCATCATTACGGATGGCCAGTTGAAGATGGCGGGGGATGATTCGCGATTTCTTATTGTCGCGGGCCGCATTACCTGCCAACTCGAGGACTTCGGCCGCTAAATATTCCATAACTGCCGCTAGGTAGACAGGGGCGCCGGCACCCACACGCTGGGCATAGTTACCCTTACGTAAAAGACGGTGAATACGACCGACGGGAAATTGAAGTCCAGCCCGAGACGAACGGGTCTTGCTCTTTCCTTTAACCTTTCCTCCTTTGCCGCGACCAGACATAATTTGACTTTCGTAATTCACAAATAACTGCACTACGAAAAGAACACGATTTTTGGCTTAAATACGAGTCAAGTGGCTCCTAAACTGTCGATGAGATATTTTGCAAAAATAACGATTTATTAACCAATCAAATCGCTCGAAATCAACAAACAGACGTAATAACTGATGAAATAACCATTTATTGACCAATCAGATCGCTCGATAGGAATACATTGGCGCCCTAACTGTTTTCCTGGCGTTGGAGCCTATTTTAATGAGGAAGGAAGGGGGAGCTTATGTGAAAATCTTTTTCAGCCAATCAAAATCGAGCAGAGTAACGCCAAGCGCGACTACTAGCTCGCCAGGAGCCACCCGACCGGATATAAATACAAACTCAGTCGAGTTTTCCACACTTCAAAATTGTGGAATACGAATATATTATTCTCTAATTTATTATAAGCAATCATGCCACCTAAGGTCAGTGCGAAGGGTACCAAGAAGGCCAGTAAAACTAAGGCCCCCCGTGCCGACGGCAAGAAGCGTAAGAAGAGGAGGAAGGAGAGCTATTCGATCTACATCTACAAAGTTATGAAACAGGTCCACCCTGACACGGGAATCTCCAGCAAGGCGATGTCCATCATGAACAGCTTCGTGAACGATTTGTTTGAAAGGATCGCCGCTGAGTCAAGCCGTCTTGCCCACTACAACAAAAGGTCGACCATTACGAGCCGTGAAGTCCAGACTGCTGTCCGTCTCCTCCTGCCCGGCGAATTGGCCAAACACGCCGTATCCGAGGGCACCAAAGCGGTCACCAAGTACACGAGTAGCAAATAGACGGAAGAAAAAAAAAAAATGACCAATTCCTGACACTCCGGCCCTTTTAAGGGCCACCCAAATTATATTGAAAGATTTCTCTTGCTACAACAAAATGCGATATATGTTTAAAATAAACGCTAAAGGTGCTTGTCCAGGCTCCATCCCCTAAAAATCTTCATGACATACACATTCTCCATGGAAATAAAATGTCATACACCAAAAATCACGTAAAATAATAAAGTAATCTTATTTTTACGAAGAAAATGATTTTTGAATCGAATTTGAATTCCTCCTGACCGTGTTAAGAATGGCTTTCTAAAATCTCGCTAATGTTTGAATTGTTTCGAATTATCTCTCTTGTCCTGCAAAAACGGCGTCGGTAGATCGTCGTTTAGCCATAAAATGTTATGTTCATATTTAAAAATAAAACTACTTGATCAATTTATGTGATTTTTGGCGTATGTTATTTTCTCTCCATCACGGGTACGTACGTCATACGGATTTTTCTTTATTTTTTTGGTGGAGGGTGAATTTTGGGCAAACACCACATTCAGAATATTACTGTGTGAATTAAGACGGGTATCTTATATTTAGAAAACAAAGGGAGGTAACTTGAACATTTCCAAATTTATTTTTTAACCAATAGAAAATTAGAAGTGGGAGTAGCCTCCCCCCACCCTCTTTATTTTTTTTACTTTCGTCTTTTTCTTTTTTTTTCAGCCAATAAAAAGATTATAAAAAAAAGGCGGTAATTTTTTACTTTCCACGGTAACAATCATCTTTAAAATGATTACTTCCAA